>NC_137071.1:40102422-40433949 GCF_951640355.1 Cnephaeus nilssonii | reverse complement strand
AATAGAATCAAAGGTAAGATTGAAATTAGAGATATGTAGGAAAAAAGAGAATAATGATACGTCTTATAAAGGGTTAAGATCCAAAATATATAAAGTATTCATACAACGCAACAAAAAGAAGACAAGCAATCCAATTTAAAAAATGAACAGAAGACCTTAATAGACATTTTTCCAGTGAGGACATAGAAATGGCCAAGAGACACATGAAAAAATGCTCAAAGTCACTAATCATCAGAGAAATACAAATTACCACTACAATGAGATATCACCTCACACCAGTCAGAGTGGGTAGCATAAAAAAAATCAACAAACAAGTGTTGGCAAGGATGTGGAGAAAAGGGAACGCTAGTTCACTTCTGGTGGGAATGCAGATTGGTGCAGCGATTATGGAAAACAGTATGGAGTTTCTTGGGGGAAAAAATGGAAGTTCCATTTGATCCAGGGATCCCACTTCTGGGAA
Source organism: Cnephaeus nilssonii (assembly GCF_951640355.1). Classification (NCBI taxonomy): domain Eukaryota; kingdom Metazoa; phylum Chordata; class Mammalia; order Chiroptera; family Vespertilionidae; genus Cnephaeus; species Cnephaeus nilssonii. The sequence goes on along the minus strand of NC_137071.1, from coordinate 40,433,489 downwards.
TATGTCCTAAAAAAAACAAAATACCAATCAGAAAGAATATACGCACCCCTATGTTTATAGTAGCGTTATTTACAATAGCTAAGATTTGGAAACAGCCCAAGTGCCCATCAGTAGATGAATGGATAAAAACGCTGTGGGACATTTACACTATGGAATACTGAGCAACTGTAAAAAAGAGGGATCTCTTACCCTTTGGGACAGCATGACTAGATCGGGAGAATATTATGCTAAGGGAAATAAGCCAACCTGAGAAAGACAAATATGACATGATCTCACTTATTTGTGGATCTAACAAAATGAACTGACCAACAAAATAAGATCCAAATCAGGGAAACATGGAACAGACTGACATACCTTGATGTGGGGTTAGGGGGACGAGAAGAGATAAACCAAAGAACTCATATACTTATATGCATAGCCCATGGACACGGGAAATAGGGCAATGGAGACCTGGGGGGAGGGATTTGGGAGAGGGGATAAAAGAGGAGGAAAGAAGAGATATCTGTAATACTACCAACAATAAAAAATATATTATGAAAATAAAGAGAAAAAAAGGGAAACAACAAAAAATCCACTCACACACATAAAGCTATAAAAACACACACTCACACACTCAAAAACCTTTGGATCCACTATTTGTGGAGCTTGCTGGATTTTGCTCTGATGTTATTGAGTCTGGTCCCTTGGTGTTTCTCTCCTGGGCCTCCTGGGAGCTTCTCTGGTGCAGGTCAATGTGAGTCACTGTCCCTTTCTGGCCCTGGGCAACCTGATTAAGGTCCAAGAGGTTGAATCCCTGGACTCCTTAGCCCGAAGGCTGGATCTGCCTTGAGTCTCTTGGCTTGATTGTCCCTGTTCTGAGCTATACTTTCTTTCCCCACAGATCTGGTCCCGCAAGTGTCAGCTGCAGGCGCTCATGGTCTTGTTGTTGTTAACTTAGGTGCAAGGTCCCAGTGGTGTCTGTGGCAGGCTCACATGAGGTCCCTCTGGTATTCACTTAGCTGGACTGTATATTCAGTTGCACATGGGGTCTGGGTTGTGTCCTTGACATGGGGCATGATGCTCGTGGGTTCGGGCGCAGGCCATGGCTAGTCTGGGTGGTGGTGAGCCTGGGTACCAAGCTGCTGCTGCTCCCTGCAGCCTCCTCACAAGGAAGACCTTGTAAACTCTTCAAGATGTCATTGTTTCTGAGCCAGAGCCAATCCTGGGAAATGCCTGTGGCAGTAGCAGGGGCTCTTTGACCAGGAGAGCCAGAACCAGCTGCCCAAAGACTCCTGTGTGATAGGACTATCACACACACACACACGCACACACACACACACACACACACACACACACACTCATGTCTACACACTCTCTCACTTACTTACATTCTCTCCCTCACTCCAGTCCTACCAGCCGCCATGTTCTATTTTTGTTTTAGAAGCATGTAGTTCTGGTTTAAAATAAAAATTTAAAAAAATCCTGCAAAGACGAATGGCAAGGAATATTCCTTTTATTTCTTTAGGAAATTCATGGTTTGATACTTTATGTTTAATGCATTTTAAATTATACATTTTGTCTTAGTCACTTGGGAGTATTTTTTAATTTCATTTTTATTTCTTTTATTTATTTTTATTGTTGAAACTATTAAAGATGTCCCCATTTCCCCCCCTTTACTCGCCTCCACCCAGCCCTATACCCCCGTTCCTTCTGGCCATTACGACAACCACACTGATGTCTGTATCCATGGGTTATACATATATTTTCTTTGGCTAATCCCTTCACTTTCTTTCATCCACTCACTTTCTGCAAGTTAATTTTTAATGGTGTAAGGTAAAGGTCCAATTTCATTCTTTTGCATGGATATCCAGTTTTTCCATTAACATCTACTAAAAAGATTATCACTTCCCCATTGTGCATTCTCGGGAACTTGTTGAAGATTAGTTGACTCTATATGTATGGGTTTATTTCTGGGCTTTTGATTCTGTTCCATTGATGTATGTGTCTGTTTTTATGTCAGTACTATACTGTTTTGGTTACTATAGCTATTAAATATGATTTGAAATCAGGAAGTGTGATGCTTTCAGCTTTGTTTTTCTTTCTCAGTATTGAACTATTTGGGATCTTTTGTGGTTCCAAATGACTTTCATAAATGTTTTTTGTATTTCTGGAAAGAACACCATTTAAATATTAATAGAGATTGCACTGAATCTATAGATGGCTTTTTGGATGGACATGTTAACAATATTAATTCTTCTAATCCATGAACACAAAATACATTTTCATTTATTTCTGTCTTCTTTAATTTTTTATCATTGTTTTATATATTTCTTTCTACAGAGCTTTCACCTCTGTGGTTAAATTTATTCTGAAGTATTTTATTCTTTTCAATGTTATTTTAAATGGTTCTTAATTTATTTCATAACTTATTTTTTTCCAATTTTTTTATTAAGGTATTATATGTGTACATATTTTACCATTGCCCTCCCCACACCCCACTCCCATATATGCCCCCACCCCCCAGAGTTTTGCGTCCATTGGTTATGCTTATATGCATGCATACAAGTCCTTTGATTGATCTCTTATCTCCCCCACCTCTCCCTAACCTTCCCCTTGTAATTTGACAGTCTGTTTGATGCTTTACTGTCTCTGTATCTATCTTTTTGTTCAAGTTTATAATGTTCTTTATTATCCATAAATGAGTGAGATCATGTGGTATTTTTCTTTCATTGACTGACTTATTTCACTTAACATAATGTTCTCCAATTCCTCCCAGGTTGCTGCAAATGATGAGAATTCCTTCTTTTTTATGGCAGCATAGTATTCCATTGTGTAGATGTACCACAGTTTTCTGATCCAGTCATCTGCTGACGGGCACCTAGGCTGTTTCCAGATCTTAGCTATTGTAAATTGTGCTGCTATGAACATAGGGGTGCATATATCCTTTCTGATTGGTATTTCCAGTTTCTTCTGATATATTCCGAGGAGTGGGATTACTGGGTCAAATGGGAGTTCCATTTTCAGTTTTTTGAGGAAACTCCATACTGTTCTCCACAGTGGCTGCACCAGTCTGCAATCCCACCAGCAGTGCACGAGGGTTCCTTTTTCTCCGCATCCTCGCCAACACTTGTCGTTTGTTGATTTGTTGATGATAGCCATTCTGACAGGTGTGAGATGGTACCGCATTGTTGTTTTGATTTGCATCTCTCGGATAATTAGTGACGTTGAGCATGTTTTCATGTGTCTCTTGGCCTTCCTTCTGTCTTCTTTTGAAAAGATTCTATTTAGGTCTGTTGCCCATTTTTTTATTGGATCATGTATCTTCCTTTTATTAAGTTGTATAAGCTGCCTGTAGATGTTGGAGATTAAACCTTTATCAGTGATGCCATTTGCAAATATGTTCTCCCATGCAGTGGGCCTTCTTGTTGTTTTGTTGATGGTTTCTTTTGCTGTGAAAAAGCTTTTTATTTTGATGTAGTCCCATTTGTTAATTTTCTCTTTAACTTCCATTGCCCTAGGGGCAGTGTCAGTGAAGAATTTCTTTTGGCATATGTCTGACATTTTGCTGCCTGTGGATTGCTCTAGTATTTTTATGGTTTCCCGTCTTATGTTTAAGTCCTGTATCCATTTTGAGTTTATTTTTGTGTATGGCGTAAGTTGGTGATCAAGATTCATTTTTTTGCATGTATCTGTCCAATTTTCCCAACACCATTTATTGAAGAGACTATCTTTATTCCATTGTATGTTCATGCCTCCTTTGTCAAATATTAATTGAGCATAGTGGTTTGGGTCAATATCTGGATTCTCTATTCTGTTCCATTGATCTATGTGTCTGTTCTTGTGCCAGTACCAGGCTGTTTTGAGAACAGTGGCTTTGTAATACAGCTTGAAATCTGGTATTGAGATCCCTCCTACTTTATTCTTCTTTCTCAGGATTGCTGTGGCTATTCGGGGTCTTTTTTTATTCCAGATGAATTTTTGGAGAGTTCTTTCAAGGTCTGTGAAATATGCCGTTGGTATTTTAATGGGGAGTGCATTGAATCTATAGATTGCTTTGGGTAGTATGGACATTTTAATGATGTTGATTCTACCAATCCATGAACATGGTATGTTCTTCCATCTGTTTACGTCTTCCTCTATCTCTTTTTTCAGTGTCCTGTAGTTTTCCGTGTATAGGTCTTTTACCTCCTTAGTTAAGTTTATTCCTAGGTATCTTAATTTTTTTGGTGCGATGGTAAACGGGATTGCCTTTTTAGTCTCTCTGTCTGTAAGTTCACTATTGGTGTATAGAAAGGCCATAGATTTCTTGGCGTTAATTTTGTATCCTGCTACATTGCCGAATTCATTTATTAAGTCTATTAGTTTTTTGACGGAGTCTTTCGGATTTTTTATGTACAATATCATGTCGTCTGCAAATAAAGACAGCTTTACTTGTTCTTTTCCAATTTGGATGCCTTTTATTTCTTCTTCTTGTCTAATTGCAATGGCTAATACTTCCAGTACTATGTCAAACAGGAGTGGTGAGAGTGGGCATCCCTGTCTTGTTCCTGTTCTTAGGGGAAATGTTTTTAGTTTTTGTCCATTGAGTATGATGTTTGCTGTGGGTTTATCATATATAGCTTTTATTATGTTGAGGTATGAGCCATCTATTCCCACCTTGTTGAGAGTTTTTATCAAGAAAGGGTGTTGGATTTTGTCAAATGCTTTTTCGGCATCAATGGATATGACTATGTGATTTTTATCTTTCAATTTGTTTATGTGATGTATCACGTTTATTGATTTGCGGATATTGTACCATCCTTGCATTCCTGGGATAAATCCTACTTGGTCATGGTGTATGATCTTTCTGATGTACTGCTGGAGCCGATTTGCTAGAATTTTGTTGAGGATTTTGGCATCTATGTTCATGAGGGATATTGGTCTGTAATTCTCTTTCATTGTGTTGTCTTTATCTGGTTTTTGTATTAGGGTGATGCTGGCTTCATAGAAGGAGCTTGGAAATGTTCCTTCCACTTGAATTTTTTGGAATAGTCTGAGGAGAATAGGTTTTAGTTCTTCCTTGAATGTTTGGTAAAATTCTCCTCTGAAGCCATCAGGCCCCGGGCTTTTGTTTGCCGGAAGCTTTTTGATGGCTGCTTCAATTTCATCCATAGTTATTGGCCTATTGAGCTGTTTAGATTCTTCTTGATTGATTTTTGGAAGGTTATATTTTTCTAGGAATATGTCCATTTCCTCCAGGTTGTCCAGTTTGTTGGAATAGAGTTGTTCGTAGTATTTTGTAACAATCCTTTGTATCTCAGCGGGGTCTGTTGTTATTTCACCTCTTTTATTTCTGATTTTGTTTATTTGGGTCCTCTCTCTTTGCTTCTTTGTGAGCCTGGCTAGAGGTCAATCAATCTTGTTTATCCTTTCAAAGAACCAGCTCTTGGTTTTGTTGATCTTATGTATTGTTTCTTTGGTCTCTATGTCATTTATCTCCACTCTGATCTTTGTTATTTCCTTCCTTCTGGTTACACTGGGCTTTTCTTGCTGCTCTTTTCCTAGCTCTTTGAGTTGTAGGGTTAAGTAATTTATTACCATTGTTTCTTGTTTTTTGCAATAGGCTTGTAGAGCTATGAACTTCCCTCTCAAGACTGCTTTCGCTGTGTCCCATAGATTTTGGATTGTTGTGTTTTCATTGTCATTTGTTGCCATGATGTTTTTTATTTCTTCCTTGATCTCTCTGGTGACCCAGTCCTTGTTTAATAGCATGCTGTTTAGTCTCCATGTGTTTGATTTCTTTGAATTGTATTTATTGTAGTTGATTTCCAGTTTTATGTCACTGTGATCTGAGAAGATGCTTGATATAATTTCTATCTTCTTGAATTTGAAGAGACTTTGCCTGTGACCCAGCATAGGGTCTATCTTTGAAAATGACCCATGTGCATTTGAGAAGAATGTATATTCTGTGGCTTTGGGGTGAAATGTTCTGAAGATGTCAATTAATTCCATCTGGTCTAGGGAGTCATTTAGGATTGCTGTTTCTTTGCTGATTTTTTGTTTAGAGGATTTGTCCAGTGGTGATAGTGGGGTATTAAAGTCTCCTACTATGATTGTGTTGCTATTAATCTCTCCCTTGATATCCTCCAGGAGTTTTTTTATGTATTTGGGTGCTCCTATATTGGGAGCGTATATGTTTACCAGAATTATTTCTTCTTGTTGGATTTCTCCCTTTAGTATTATGAAGTGGCCTTCCTTATCTCTTGTTATGGCATTTACTTTGAGGTCTATTTTGTCAGATATAAGTATTGCTACCCCAGCTTTTTTTTCATTTCCATTTGCCCGAAAGATATTTTTCCATCCCTTCACTTTCAATCTGTGTGAGTCTCTTGTTCTGAGGTGGGTCTCTTGTAGACAGCATATATATGGGTCATGTTTTTTTATCCATTCAGCTACTCGATGTCTTTTGATTGGAGCATTTAGTCCGTTTACATTTAAAGTTATTACTGAAAGGTATTTGTTTGTATTCATATCTATTTTTGTGTCTGTATTCCTTCTTACCTGTTTATTTCTTCTTTTTACAGTATTCCCTTTAGCAATTCTTGCATTGCTGATTTGGTGGTGATAAACTCCCTGAGGCTTTTTTTGTCTGCAAAGCTCCTGATTTCCCCTTCAATTTTGATTGATAGTCTTGCTGGATATAGTATTCTTGGATTCAGTCCTTTGCTTTGCAACACTTTGTATACCTCCTTCCATTCACTTCTAGCTTGTTGTGTTTCTGTTGAGTAATCATTTGACAATCTGATGGGTGTTCCTTTGTAGGTGGTAACTCTCTGTCTCTCTCTTGCCGCCTTTAGGATTCTCTCTTTATCATTTATATTTGCCATTGAAATTATGACATGTCTTGGTGTGGGTCTTTTGGGGTTGATCCTGCTTGGGACTCTCTTTACTTGCGTAACTTTTATCTTTCCCATACCCGGGAAGTTTTCTGTAATTATTTCTTCGAATAGATTTTCTAATCCCTGCTGCTCTTCTTGTCCTTCTGGCAGCCCTATTATACGCATGTTACCTCGTTTCATGTTGTCCCGAAGCTCCCTTAGGCTTTCCTCCTGCTTTTTAATTTTTTTCTCCAATTGCTGTTCAGATTGAGCTTGTTTCTGTACCTGATCTTCTAACTCACTAATTCGGTCCTCTGCTTCTTCTAGTCTACTGTTGAAACTTTCCATGGTGTTTTTGATTGTAGCTATATCACTTTTCATTTCTTCCTGATTCTTGCATAAGTTGTTGATTTTCTCATCCATCCGATGTATAAATTCCATGACCATTACTCTGAACTCCTTTTCGGTCATGTTGCAAGCTTCATTTTCACTAATTTCCTTTCTTGGCGACTCCACATTTTCTTTCCTCTGTGAGTTATTTCGTTTCCCCATTCTGGCTATTACCAGAAAGCTCAAGCTTCTGTTTGCGTGGACCTGGGCCGTGTGCTGTGGGGACTTCGCTCCACCCTAGTTTCACTGAAGTGCTCTGACACTAGGACGTGTGGCTGTCTTTGGTTGGTGGGAACCAGACTTGCCCAGGATCAGTGTCCCCAGTGTTCCGTGTGGTCTCGTGTGCACACTTAGAATCAGGGGCCCTGTCTGCACCACACTGTTGGTATGTGCCGAGAATGAGATCCTTAGCATGTGCCAGGAGTCAGAGTTTCCCTGTGTCTGCACCAAGACTCGAGTGTCAAAGTCTCTGTTGCCTTGTGCGGTTTCTCGTTGAGAATCAGGGTCCCTGTGTGTGCACGCACCAACAATTGGGGTCGCTGGCTCTTAGTGTGAATGCGCTGTGAGTCAGGGATCCCAGGCAGCTGTGTCCGGCGTGCCAAATTCCCTGAAGTGGGGCTGCGTCCTGTGTGTGCTCTCTCTACTGAGCCAACCGGCTAGGGAGCACACTCTCAAATTCCTGAAGGTGAGCTGGCTCTGTGCACTCTCCCAGATTCCCGGAAGGGGGGCGGAATCCGTCCTGCGCGCCAAATTCCCCAAAGGGAAGCCCCTCTGTGCACGCTCTTAAGAATCCCCGAAGGGGGAGCTGTGACCCGCGAGCCAAATTCCCCCAAATTCCCCGAAGGGGAGCCCTCTGTGCGCACTGACAGATTTCCCCGACGGGGAGCTGCTTCTGTCCCGCGCGCCAAATTCCCTAAGAGGGAGCACGTCCCTGCGCAAAGCTCGGCAGCTTGGGCCAGGGGCGGGTCTATCAGTTACTATGGCGCTGTCTGTGCGCGCGCCTGTGAGCAACTTGTGGGAGGGGCGGGTCTATCAGTTACTATGGCGCTATCAGCGCCTGCGAGGAGGGGGATAGGCTCTTTGACTCACGGAAATCTGCTGCCGGGAAGTCTGGATTCTTGTTGTCTGTTGGTCTGAAGCTGTGATAGCAGTTCTCTGTCCCCAGTGGCTGCAGGGTCCTGGTTTGTGTCAGAAGCCAGGATCCGAGTCTCAGGCAGCTCTGTTTCTCAAGATGGCGTCGTCTCCGCGTCCGCACCAGCCGCCGAGAAGTGTCCGCTTTGTGCGTGGGGCTCCGCCGTCTAGGGCTGCCCTGTTCGGGAGTCCCTTGGAAGACCTGCAGAATCTAACTGACCCTATCTCATACACACACACACACCACACACATCTACACTCTCCTCTATGGGTTCCTCACTCACACTCTCTCTCTCCCTACCTTCCTGCCGGTCGCCATCTTTTCCGGTTCCTCCTTCATAACTTATTTTTAAGGTATAAAAATGCAACTGATTTTTTTGCAACTTTACTGAATTCACTGATTATTTTTTAACGTTTTTTTTGTAGTCTTTAGAGTGTTCTATATGTAAGATGTCATTGTAAACAAAATTTAATTTCTTCCTTTCTGATTTGAATACCCTTTTAATGTATGCCTTTTATTTTATTCTGTTGCCTATTGCTCTAACCAGTACTTCCGTAATTATGCTGAATAGAAGTGATGCTAAAGGGAGCATCTTGTCTTGTTCCTGATTTGAGAGGAAAATATTTCAGATTTTTACTGTTATGTATGATGTTAGCTGTGGGATTCTCAAATGTGGCCTTTATTATTTTCCAATACATTACTTCTATGCTTAATTTGTTGAGAATTTTTATCATGAAGGAGTGTTGTAATTTGTCAAGTCTTTTTTCTGCATCCATTAAATGATCATGTAATTTTTATCCTACATTTTGTAAATATGGTGTATCATAACTTTTGATTTACATATGTTGAATCATCCTTGCTTCCCAGGATTTAAAACTCCCACTTGGCCATGCTGAATGATCCTGCTGAATTTGGTTTGCTAGTATTTTGTTAAGTATATTTATTTATGTACATTAGAAATATTGGCCTGTAATTTTCTTGTAGTTTCATTATCTGGCTTGGTAGCATGGTAATGCTGTCCTTATAAAATGAGATATGAAGTATACTCTACTCTTCAATCATTTTTAAAAATTTGAGAAGCATTGCTGCTAATGCTCCTTCAAATGTTCGATAGAATACACTAGTGAAGCCATCTGGCTCTAAACTTTTCTTTGTTTAGAGATTTATTATTTTTTAGATTAAATTTAGTGTGGTGGCATTGATTAATAAGATTATATAGGCTTCAAATACACATTTCTATGATATATAATCTGTATATTGCTTGTATACCCACCATTAAAATTCAAATCATCTTTAGTCACTATATATTTGACCCCCTTTCCGTTTAATACCCCGCCACCCCCTTCCATCTGGTAACCACCATACTGTTGTCTCTCTATGAGTTTTTGTTTATTGTTTCAAAATTCTTATTCATAATTGCTCTGCTCAGATATTTCTATTTTTTCATATTTCAATATTTGTAGGCTCCTTGTTTCTAGAAATATCCATATCTTCTACATTGTGCAATTTATTAATTGTTCATAGGAGTTTCATATGATCCTTGATAATGTCTTTTTTTAAAATTTCTGACTTTTTCTATTTGAGTGTTCTCGCTTTTAGTCTTAGTTACTCTAGCTAAAGGTTTGTCAATTTTATCTTTTCAAAAAGCAGCTCTTAATTTCTTTGAGATATTATATCTTTTACCTCGTATTTATTTCATTTATTCTGATCTCATATATGATATTTCCTTCCTTCTATTAATTTGAGCATAGATTCTTATGTTACTGGTTCTTTAAAAAAATAACTTAGGTTGCTTATTTGAGATATTTCTCTTTTTTTAATGTAGACATTTGTTGTTATAAAAATCTTTAACAGAGCTACTTTTGTTGCATAACTTAGGTTTTGGTATACTATATTAACTTTTAAATTTTTGACAACATATTATTTTGATTTCTGTCCTGATTACTTCCTAACCAACAGGCTTTTCAGGGGAGGGGGTTAATTTACATATATGCTTCAACTTTCCAGTTTTTTTTCCTGTTATTGACATTTACATTCATAGATTTATAATAAAATATCTTTAATATGGTTTTAATTTTCTAAAATTTTAAGACTATTTTTTGGTATAGAGCTCAAGATGGTGGCCTCCTGGCCGCCCTTGGTTACTCTGCGGTTAGTGCAGAGCCAGTTGAGGGGGAGATGTGTTGGGTGTGGAGCCTGGGCAGCCGCTCAAACCCCTCTGGCCACTGCCCCTGGGAGCCCCTTTTGGAAAGCTTCATTTGGTGACAGACTCCACATTGTTCATTTAAATCAGCCATGTAAGGGAGAAACCAAGATGGCAGCATAGGTAAACACCTAAACTGCAGCCTTGCACAACAATTTCAAAAATACAACTAAAAGACAAAACGAACATCATCCAGAACCACAGGAAAGCTGGCTGACTGGAAATTCTACAACTAGAAGGAAAGAGAAAACCACAAGGTAAATCAGAGGAGCTATAAAAGCTTGAGATACTGAGACACGGGTGCGCGTGTGCGGAGAGGACGGAGCCGGAGAGGATGGGGCGGCTGAGTGCCTGGCTGGCGTTCTCTAGCGGGAAGGAGATAAAAGCTTCAGACTGCGCTGAACCCTAGTTCTGACTGCACTGAACCCCAGTTCTGGGCGAGACCCTGGGGACCCAGGACCATACGGGGGGAATCTGGGCTGTAAGGCGGAAACTCAGGGGAACGGAAAAAGGCAGAGGTTTGGAGGTGCGCACGTGAATGCGCGCAGAGGATGGACTGTTGACTATGCTGCTGGATTGCCCTAGCGGGAAGGAGACAAAAGCTCTGGACTACGCTGAACCCCAGTTCCGACTGCACTGAACCCCAGTTCTGGGCGAGAATCTGGGAATCCAGATTCATTGGGGGAGAGACTAGACTCTCTGGCAGCAGGCGAAACTCAAGGGCGCCTTTCTCTCAGAGGTGCTTGCAGCGAGTACCGAGGGACACTGAGGGACACTGAGACCCAGGAACCTCATAGGGCGGGGCCAACGGGAAGCCAAGGCTGTCGGCTCCACCATGAAACTCCGCCCCATCCAAGCTGAGCACAGAAGCTTTTGCAATTTTGCAACTCTAGTAGAATAAGGCTGTCTCCTGGCGTAGACACAGCTGATCCTCACAGTCAGTTGGCCTGGAGGTCAACACCTCCCACTGATACCAACAACAATCAAGACTTAACTACAACAAGGCTGTACACACAGTCCACAAAGGGGTGCACCAAGAGTGTCCACCTCAGGAAACTGAGGAGGCTGAGCCACTGGCCCATATAGGACACCTAGCACACAAAGCTACCCTACCAACTCAGGGAAGCAGCAAAAATGCCGAGACAAAGAAACAGATCACAAACGAAAGAAATGGAGGAAAACAAATGACTAGATATAGAGTTCAAAACCATGATTATAAGGTTTTTCAAGAATTTCCTAAAAATGGCTGATAAATTTAGCAAGACCCTCAAGGATAGGAGAGAGACCATTGAGGATATGGAAAAGGACCAACTAGAAATTAAACATACACTGGCTGAAATAAAAAATATTATACAGAGACCCAACAATAAACTAGAGGAATGCAAGAATCAAGTCTAAGATTTCAAATACAAAGAATCAAAAAACACTCAACTGGAAAAGCAAAAAGAAAAAAGAATCCAAAAATTTGAAGATAGTGTAAGGAGCCTCTGGGACAACTTCAAGCGTACCAACATCTGAATTATGGGGGTGCCAGAAGAAGAGAGAGAGCAAGATACTGAAAACCTATTTGAAGAAATAATGACAGAAAACTTCCCCCATCTGGTGAAAGAAATAGACTGACAAGTCCAGGAAGCGCGCAGAACCCCAAACAAAAGAAATCCAAAGAGGACCACACCAAGACACATCATAATTAAAATGCCAAGAGCAAAAGACAAAGAGATAATATTAAAAGCAGCAAGAGAAAAACAGTTAATTACCTACAAGGGAGCACCCATATGATTGTCAGCTGATTTCTCAACAGAAACTATGCAGGCCAGATGGGAGTGGCAAGAAATAGTCAAAGTGATGAATAGCAAGAACCTACAGCCAAGTGTACTCTACCCAGCCAAGCTGACATTCAGAATTGAAGGTCAGCTAAAGAGCTTCACAGATAAGAAAAAGCTAAAGGAGTTCATCAACACCAAACCAGTATTATATGAAATGCTGAAAGGTATTCTTTAAGAAGAGGAAGAAGAAGAAAACGGTAAAGATAAAAATTATGAACAACAAATACATATCTATCAACAAGTGAATCTAAAAATCAAGTGAATTAAAAATCTGATGAACAGAATAAACTGGTGAATATAATAGAATCAGGGGCATATAAAGAGAGTGGACTTACAACTCTCAGGGGTAAAGAGGTGCGTGGGGTGTGGGAAGAGACTGGACAAAAATCGTACACCTATGGATGAGGACAGTGTGGGGGAGGTAAGGGAAGAGGGTGGGATGGGAACCAGGTGGAGGGGAGCTATGGAGGGAAAAAAGAGGAACAACTGTAATAATCTGAACAATAAAGATTTATTAAATTAAAAAAAAAAAAAGACTACTTTTTATCTAACATACAATTTCTCCTGGAAAATGTTGTGTGTATATTCTGAGAAGAACATGCATTTTGCTGCTATTGTGTGGAAAACATTTTATATGTCTGTAGGGTTCAATTGGTTTATTAGTATTACACAAATTTATAAATTCTTTATAGATTTTTAACTTTATTTTTATTTTTGACACTATTACAGATGTCCCCACCCCCCCACCCACCCCCCCACTTAAACCGCCTTAATCTACCCCCTTCCCCCATCTCTTTGGAGATCACCCATTGTTGTCTGTATTTAAGGGTTATATATATACTAGTGGCCCGGTCCATGGATTTGTGCACATTGAAAGGAAATTAATTAGAAGAAATATTTTAATATTGTTATTTGCCCTTTCTCTATAATAAAAGTGTCAGAGATGAAAGAAAAGTAATAAAATGCATACAAAAGCAATATATAAATTGATTAATAAACAATAATACATGATATAACAACAGCAAAGACATGATATAAAAACAAAAACATGATATAAAAACAAGAATATGATATAAAAACAACATTGATAAAAACAATGACTGATAAGTTGATTAAACTTATTCTAATATCTCCCTGTATACCACATTAAGAGTAAAAACACATTCAGAGTGCTTGACTAATTTTCCTTGTGATAAAATATTTACAACTTTCACTTTAATGTCATACACTCTTTGAACTCGAGAGAAAGCAACATATAACTGACCATGTCCGAAAACGAGTTCAGGTAGAAATATTCCTACTCTGTCTAGAGTTTGTCCTTGTGATTTATTAATGGTCTTCAGACATATTCTGTCGACAACACCGCTTTCTTTCAGCTTCAGAATGTTAACAAAAACAACCAAATTCACAATTGACAATGACAGATCAAAACACATGGGTTCAATTAGCACCATGAGAGCTTTATATGTATCACACATGCATGAGCCAACATTTATTTTTAAATTGCCAGTGTGCATCATATGTACCGGCTGGTCAGTAGGTCGGACATATGTATGGTTGGTCACTTAGCCTTTTATACATATATAGATATGTTCTTTTGCTTATGCCTTCACCTTCATTCATCCAGTCTCCCTCCCCTCTCCCATCTCCCATAGTTTGTTCTATGTATCCATGCCTCTGTTTCCATTTTGTTCATAAGTTTATTTTGTTCATTAGGTTCCACATATAAGTGATATCATATGGTGTTTGTCTTTCTCTGACTGGCTTATTTCACTTAGCATAATAATCTACAGGTCCATCCATGCAGTCACAAAAGGTTAGATTTCCTTCTTTTCATGCCTACATAGTATTCCATTGTGTAAATGTTCCACAACTTTGTATCCACTCAACTACTGATGGGCATTTGGGTTATTTCCAGCTGTTGGCTATTGTAAATAATGCTGCTATGAATATAGTGTTGCATATATTCTTTCAAACTTGTGTTTCTGTATTCTTAGGATATATTACCAGAAGTGGAATTGCTGGGTCAAAATAGAGTTTCGTTTTTAATTTTTTGAGGAAACTCCATACTGTTTTCCACAATGGCTGCACCAATTGGTATTCCCACCAACAGGTATGTGTTTATTGCAATTTTATTTTTTTTAACTCTGTTCCTCTGTTTTTTTCTTCTACTACTTTCTTCTTCATCTTCTACTTCCTAAAGCAGGAACTTTAACATTTCTTTTAATATTGGTTGGGTGGTAGCAAACTCCTTTAGCTCCTTCTTGTCTGTGAAGCTTATTTCTCCTTCAATTTTCAATGATAACCTTGCTGAGTAAAGTAGTTGCGGATGTAGGATCTTGCTTTTCAACACATTGAATATTTCATGCTAATCCCTTCTAGCCTGAAATGTTTCTGTTGAGAAATCAGCTGAAAGTCTTATGGGAGCTCCCTTGTAGATAATTAACTGCTTTTCTCTTTCTGTTTTTAAACTTAGCCATTTTAATTATGAAGTATGTTGATGTGGGCCTCTTTGAATTTGTCTTGTTTGGGACTCTGTACTTCCTGGAATGTGTATATTTTTCCTTCACCAGGTTAGGAAAATTTTTGGTCATATTTCTTAAAATAGGTTCTCAATCATTTACTCTTTCTCCTCTCTTCCTGGTACCCATATTATACAAATCTTGATATACTACATGTAGTCCCAAAGGTCCCTTAAACTGTACTCATTTTTTTTAAAAATATATTTTATTGATTTTTTACAGAGAGGAAGAGAGAGGGATAGAGAGTTAGAAACATCGATGAGAGAGAAACATCGATCAGCTGCCTCTTGCACACCCCCTACTGGGGATGTGCCTGCAACCAAGAGTACTCATTTTTTTGATACTTTTTTTGGGTTTTGCTATTCTGATTAGGTATTTTTTGTCAACCTTGTCTTCCATCTTGCTGATTCAGTCCTCTGCTTCATCCAACCTACTTTTTATTACTTTTAGTGTATTCTTGATGTCAGATATAGTATTCTTAGTTTCCATTAGGTCCCTTTTCATGGTTTTTATGTACTTTTTCATGTTGTTGTAGTTCTCACTAAATTTCTTGAGCACCCTTATAAAGATTACTTTGAATTCTATATCTGATAAGTTGACTGCCTCCATTTCACTTTAGATTTTTTTTTTATGGAGAGTTCTTCTGTAATTTCATTTGGGGCTTGTTTCTTTATATCCCAATTTTGGCTTCCTCTTTATACTTGTTTCTGTATATTATATAGATCTGCTGTGATTCCAAATCCTGGTGGGGTGGCTTTATGTAGCAGGTGACCTGTGGGACCCAGGGGTGCAGTCCCTTTATTCTTCAATGCTGGGTGCTCTAGGAATGTCCCTTGTGTGGGTTATGTGGGCCCTCCTGTTATAATTGAATTTTGATTGCAATTAACTCATGCATGTGTAGGATCAGCCCTTAGTCTGGTTGACTGTAAGGCTCAACCCCAACCATGGTATGTGACCTGCTGTGCAGGTGTTGAGCAAAATAAATAAATAAATAAAAAATAAGAAAAAGAGAAAAAGTAAGAGAAGAAAGAAGAAATACATATAAAAGTAAAAGAACAAAGATCCAAGATGGCGATTACTAGGTGGAAGCTACACTCATCTCCCAAGACCAAACTGGAATTACTACTAAAGTATAGAAAGATCAGAGCCTCACCACCACCCAGTCTGATCTCAGATGCAAAATGGAATCCTACAACCACTTGGGACAAAGGCCTGCGATCACATCTGCAGACCCATGGACACCAAGACTACAGACATCCCGGCCGCAGATTTCTGTGAATCACTGAGCCCATTCCCCTCCCCACAGGCCCACTGCAGCAGCATAAAACCTGCTAGACCCACTCCCCACGAGGAGGCCTCCTTCCAAAACAGGGCAGCTGTGCGACTTAACTTTGATTATGGGTGAGTGCACACAGGTGTCTATTTCCCATGATGCAGGAGTGGGCCTCCTGCTGCCACAGGGTAACTATGTTACCTGACTTTGACTCTGGGCACACAGACATGGGGAGTTTGTTTCCCACAGAGCATGCGTGACCAGGCCTCCTGCCCACAAAGGGCAGCTGTGACACCTGACTTTGATTATGGGTGAGTGCACATGGGAGTCTGTTTCCTGTGACACAGGGCAGCTGTGCAACCCGGCCCCCCAAGCAGACCAGGGACCCTGATTTTGCATACAAGAGGCAGCACTGAGTACCAGTAACTTGACACTCAGCGTGCACATGCAGGGACTCTGCTTCTCATCATGCATGCAAGAGATCCCTGATTCTCAGTGCATGCACACTGAGCACCAGTGACTCCAACTGTCAGCCCACGAGCATACAGGGACCCTGATTCTTGGCACAAGGCCACACCAAGTGACAGAGACTCTGATACTCGATTCTCGGCATGTGCACACAGGGACTCTGAGTCCTGTTGTGAGCTAGAGGACTCTGATTTTCCACACACGCCATGGGGAATTTTTTTCATAATGGCACATGTGGGGTCCCTGATTCTAGGTCAATGCACGAGAGCACAATGAGCGCCAGTGACTATGATTCTCGGCACGCATGGCTCCTACCAACCCACAGCAGCCACAAATCTCAGTGTTGGAGCTCTTCAGTGACACTCGGGTGACATGATGCTCCCAATGCACACAGCTCAGGCCCCTGTAACTCAGTGTTTGGACCTTCTAGTGATGGTTAGAATGGGGAGATAACAAAACAATTCCCAGAGGAAAGAAAAAGAGGAATCGCAAAGAAAGGAAATAAATGTAATGGAGGCATGCAATATAACAGAAAAAGATTTCAGAGTAATGGTCATACAGTTCATAAACCAGATGGACAAGAAATCAACAACCCATGCAAAAATCAGTAAGAACTAAAAAGTGATATAGCTACAATAAAAAATGCTATGGAAGGTTTCAACAGTAGACTAGAAGTGGAAGACCGAATTGATGAGTTAGAATATAAGGTAGAGAAACAAGCCAAATCTGAACACCAACTGGAGGAAAAAAATTAAAAGCAGGAGCAGAGAATAAGAGAGCTTTGGGACAACATGAAATGAAGTAACATACATGTAATAGGGGTGCCAAAAGTACAAGAAGAGCAGCAAGGATTAGAGAATATATTTGAAGAAATAATGACAGAAAACTTCCCTGATATGGGAAGAAAAAAGTCACACAAATACAAAGAATCCTGAACAAGAAGAATCCCAAAAGACCCACACCAAGACATGTCATAATTACAATTGCAAATGTTAAAGACAAAGAGAGAATTTTAAAGGCTGCAAGAGAGAGACAGAGAGTTACCTAGAAAGGATCCCCAACAGATTATCAAATGATTTCTCAACAGAAACACACCAAGCTAGAAGGGAATGAAATGAAGTATACAAAGTGATGCAAAGCAAAGGAATGAATCCAAGAATACTCTATCCAACAAGACTATCAATCAAAATTGAAGGGGAAATCAGGAGCTTCACAGACCAAAAAAAATGCTAAGGGAATTTATCACTACCAAGCCAGCAATGCAAGAAATGCTAAAGGGAATGATGTAAAAAGAAGAAATAGAAAGGGAAGAAGGAACACAGGCATAAAGAACAGAAATGGCTACAAACAAGTACCTATCTATAATAACATTAAACATAAATGGATTAAATGCTCCAATCAAAAGACATCGAGTGACTGAATGGATAAGAAAACATGACCCAGATCTTGAAGAGGAGAGCAGCCTCTTCTAAGAAATCATCAGCACCACCAGCCAGACAGGCCTGGGACACTGTCTGCGAGCCAGCAGCCACTCCAACCAAAACCCTGATGCCCCACCTGCAGACCTGAGGACCCTGGGACCTCCACCTCCAAAGGTGCACTGCTCCCACAGCAACAACCCAGCTGCACAAATTTAGCGCCAGGGCCCCTCAGAGTGCGTGAGAGCTCTGCACCAGCAAAGGCACTGCCACAGTTGCGCATTTCCAACAAGCAGGCCTCCTGAGCCCATCTATCCATAGGGCGCTTGGGGGAGCCACTGTGAGCCCCAGCTGAGTGCAATCTTGGACAAACAGGGACGCACTCCCCCGGCAGAAGAAATTCTGAATTCACTCATCCTGGACACCTGCCCACAGATGCCTTGATTATGCAGCTTCAGTGCCAGGGCCCTTCAGAATGCTTCAGTGCACTTTGCTGGCAAATGCACCACAGGTGCCCCTGTGAGCCTCCACTGGGAGCCTGCACCTAGCCAACCACAGGTGGAGCAGCAAAAACTGAGTCTTCCCACGCCACAGCTGCAGAACTCTGGACACTACAGTCACATGCTTTTCCAGCACAGAGGCCTCCCAAGCCCACCCCTCCACAGGCAGCCCTTGGGGGCTTCTGTGACACCCTGCTGGGCGTGCACTTATACAAACAGGGGCACACTGCTGGGCTGTAGAAACTCTGAATTCCCTCTTCTGGGATACCTACCTACAGTCACCACAATCCCGCGGCTTCAGCACCAAGGACCTTCAGAGTACGCCAGTACACCCTGCTTGCAAATGCACCGTGGTTGCCCCTGTGAGCTACCACTGGGGGTGTGTGTATCCATCCACGGAAGCAGCAGCAAAAGCTGAGTCTGCCCACACCAAAACTACAGAACTCTGGACTCCACAGTCACTCCTTTCCAGAGCGCAGGCCTCCTGAGCCCCACCACCCCAACAGATGGTTCCTGAGTGCCATTGTAAATCCCTGCTGGGCATGCTCAATTTCAACTAAGGGTGCATGACAGCAAAAATAGGGACACACCCCACTCCATGGCAGCTGACTTCTAGACACCACAGTTGCGCCTTTCCAGCTCACAGGCCTACCTCAAGAGAACCCAAATAGCTCAAGTAGGGAGCTACCCTAGATTACCAAGCCCAGGAGACTTGAGAGGTCACACCAGTACCACCATCCACAAAAGAACCTGGGTAGCAAAGCAAACGGATCTACAATTAAAATGTTACAGCAAAATATGGGAAGACAAAAGAGCAATCCCCAAAGGAAAGAAAAAGAGGAATCACCAGAAAGGGAGTTAAATGAAATTGAGACTAAAAACGTATCAGAGAAAGAATTCAGAGTAATGGTTATAAGGATGCTCAAACGGCTGGATGACAAATACAGACAACTCAATGACAAATACACACAACTCAATGAGAATTATAAGGAGCTGAGTGAGAATGTCACCAACATGAAAAGAAACCAAGAGGACCTGAAGAGCGACATAACTGCAATAAAGAACACAATAAAAGGCTTAAACAGTAGACTCGAAGAGGCTGAGGACCACATCAGCGAATTAGAAGACAAGGTAGGAAAAAACACAGCAGCAACTGGAAAGAAAATTTAAAAAGCAAGAGGAGAGCATAAGGGAGTTTTGGGACAACACAAAACAAAAAAACATTCACATAAAAGGGATACCAGAAGGAGAGAAAGAGAAGCAAGGAATTGAAAACCTGTTTGAAGAAATAATGACAGGAAAATTCCCTGATATTGGCAAGAAAAAAAATCTATGCAAGTCCAAGAAGCACATAGAGTCTCAAACAGGATGAACCCCAAAAGATTGACACCAAGACACATCATAATTAAATTGGCAAACACCAACGACAAAGTAAGAATCTTAAAGGCTTCCAGAGAGAGACAGAAAGTTACCTACAAGGGATCTCCTATTATAATATCAACTGATTTCTCAACAGAAACACACCAGGCCAGAAGGGAGTGGAATGAAATATACAAAGTGATGCAAAGCAAGAAACTGAATCCAAGAATACTGTACCCAGCAAAGCTATCATTCAAAATTGAAGGTGAAATCAGAAGCTTCACAGACAAAAAGGGGTTAAGAGAGTTTATTGCCACCAATACAGCAATGCAAGAAATACTAAAGGGACTGCTATAAAAAGAAGAAACAGAAAGGCAAGAAGAAACACAAACATTAAGAATAAAAATGACAAGGAAGTACTTATCAATAATAACATTAAACATAAATGGATTAAATGCTCCAATCAAAAGACATAGGGTAGCTGAATGGATAAAAAAGCATGAACCATATATTTGCTGTCTGCAAGAGAACCACCTCAGAACAAAGGATTCACACAGATTAAGAGTGAAGGGATGGAAAAAAATGTTCAGGCAAATGGAAATGAGGAAAAAGCTGGGTTGCAATATATTTATCTGACAAAATAGACCTCCAAGTAAAGGCCATAACAAGTGATAAGGAAGACCACTACATAATACTAAAGGGAGCAATTCAGCAAGAAGATATAACTTTAGTAAACATATATGCACCCAATACAGGAGCACTCAAATACATAAAACAACTTCTGGAAGATATCAAGGAGAGATCAATAGCAATACAGTCATAGTAGGGGACTTTAATACTCCACTGACACCACGAGATAAATCCTCTAAACAAAAAATCAGCAAAGAAACAGCAATCCTAAATGACTCACTTGATCAGATGGACTTAATTGACATCTACAGAATATTTCACACCAAATATACAGGATATACATTCTTCTCCAGTGCACAGGGGACATTTTCAAAGATAGACCACATTTAAGGACACAGGCAAAGTCTCTTCAAATACTAGGGGATAGAAATCATAACAAGCATCTTCCAGATCAAAATGACAAAAACTAGAAATCAACTACAATAAGAACAATGAAAATATCAAACACTTGGAGGCTAAATAGCATGCTATTAAACAATGATTAGGATACGAAAGAGATAAAAAAAAAAAGAAATAAAAAGCATCCTGGAAACAAATGACAATGAAAACATAACAATCCAAAATCTAAAGGACACAGTGAAAGCAGTCTTGAAATGGAAGTTTATAGCTCTATAGGCCTACCTCAAAACACAAGAAAAACTGGTAGTAAATTATCTAACCTTGCAACTTAAAGAATTAGAAAGACAGCAACAAGAAAAGCCCACAGTATCCAGAAGGAAGGAAATAATAAAGATCAGAGTAGAAATAAATGACACAGAGACCAAAAAAAAAAACAAAAACAAAACAAAAACAAAAACAAAAACAAACAAACAAAAAGATCAATGAAACCAAGAGCTGGTTCTTTGAAAGGATAAACAAGATTGATGAACCTCTAGCCAGGAACACTAAGAAGCAAAGAGAGAGGACCCAAATAAACAAAATCATCAAAAGATCCCACAGAAATTCAAAGAATTGTTAAAAAATACTATAAACAACTCTACTCCAACAAACTAGACAACCTATAGAAAATGGACATATTCCTGGAAAAATATAACTTTCCAAAACTCAATGAGGGAGAATCTAAACAGCTCAATAGGTTAGTAACTATGGAAGAAATTGAAGTAGTCATAAAAAATCTTCCAACAAACAAAAGCCCGGGGCCAGACAGCTTCACTGGGGGGTTATACCAAACATTCAAGGAAGAACTAAAACCTATCCTCCTCAGACTATTCCAAAAAATTCAGGAGGAAGGAACACTTCCAAGCTCATTCTATGAGCCAGCATCACCCTAATACCAAAACCAGATAAAGACAGCATAATGGAAAATAATTACAAGCCAATATCCCTCATGAACATAGATGCCAAAATCCTCAACAAAAATTCGAGCAAATTGGATCCAGCAGTACATCAGAAATATCATACACCATGACCAAGTAGGTTTTATCCTAGGGATGCAAGGATGGTACAATACCTGCAAATCAATAAATGTGACACATCACATAAACAAATTGAGAGATAAAAATCACATAGTCATATCAATTGATGCAGAAAAAGCATTTGACAAAATCCAACACACTTTCTTGATAAAAACTCTCAGCAAGGTGGGAATAGAAGGATCATAACTCAACATAATAAAAGCCATATATGACAAACCCACAACCAACATCATACTCAATGGGAAAAAACTAAAACCATTTCCACTAAGAACAGGAACAAGACAGGGATGCCCACTTTCACCACTCCTGTTTGACATACTACTGGAGGTACTAGCCATTGCTATCAGACAAGAAGAAGAAATAAAAGGCATCCAAATTGGAAAAGAAGATATAAAACTGTCCTTATTTGCAGATGACATGATACTGTACATAGAAAACCCTAAAGACTCCATCAAAAAATTATTAGACTTAATAAATGAATTCGGCAGAGTAGCAGGATACAAAATAAACGCTAAGAAATATATGGAATTTCTATACACCAACAATGAACTTACAGAAAGAGAGACTAAAAGAGAAATCCCATTTAGCATCACAGCAAAAAAATTAAGATACCTAGGAATAAACTTAACTAAGGAGGTAAAAGACCTGTACACGTAAAACTAAGGGACATTGAAAAAAAAGAGATGGGAGAATATACTGTTTATGGATTGGTAGAATCAACATAATTAAAATATCCATACTACCCAAAGCAATCTATAGGTTCAATGCACTCCCTATTACAATACCAACAGCATTATAAAAATACAGATTTTCATGTCTAGTCACAGAATATTCCAATTCAACTATATTGAGGTGTATCATTGGAATCTATATTTTTTTATAAGTGTTTAGTGAATCTTATGATTGGGAAAACTTGGAAATGCTTTTCTAAAATAATAAAATATTGCTTCATTATGTGCAAAATATAAATAAATAAATAAATAAATAAATAAATAAATAAATAAAATAAAATACCAACAGCATATTTCAGAGATCTTGAAAGAATTCTCCAAATATTCATCTGGAATAAAAAAACAAAAACAAACAAACAAAAAAAAACGAATAGCTGCAGTGACCCTGAGAAAGAACAAAGTAGGAGGGATCTCAATGCCAGCTATCAAGCTGTATTACAAAGCCACTGTTCTCAAAACTGCCTGGTACTGGCACAAGAACAGACATATAGATCAATGGAATAGAATAGAGAACCCAGAAATCGACCCAAAACACTATGCTAAATTAATATTTGCCAAAGGGATCTTGAACATACAATGGAGTCAAGACAGTCTCTTCAATAAATGCTGCTGGAAAAAATTGGACAGACACTTGCAAAAAAAAAAACAAACCAACTAGATCACCAACTTACACCATAAACAAAAATAAACTCAAAATGGATAAAGGACTTAAACATTAGATGGGAAACCATAAAAAATCTTAGAAGAAGCCATAGGCACCAAAATAGCAAATATGTCTTTACTGATCCAGCTCCTAGGGCAATGGAAACTAAGGAGAAAATAAACAAATGGGAGTAGATAAATATAAAAAGCTTCTGCACAACAAAAGAAACCATCAACAAAACAAGACAGCCCACAGCATGGGAGAAAACATTTGCCAATATTATCTCCAAATTTACCAGGAACTCATACAATTTAAGAAAAGGAAGATAAATAATCCAATCAAAAAATGGGCAACTGACCTAAATAGATACTTTTCGAAAGAGGACATACAGAAAGCCAAGAGACATATGAAAACACTAGAGGCCTGGTGCACGAAATTCGTGCACGGCGGGGGGGGGGGGTGTGGTGTCCCTCAGCCCAGCCTGTACCCTCTCCAATCTGGGACCCCTCTCACAATCCAGGACTGCTGGCTCCCAACTGCTTGCCTGCCTGCCTTCCTGATTGCCCCTAACCGCTTCTGCCTGCCAGCCTGATCACCCCCTAACCACTCCGCTTCCAGCCAGATTGATGCCTAATTGCCCCCTGCCAGCCTGTTTGCCCCCAACTTCCCTCCTCTGCCGGCCCGGTCACCCCTAACTGCCCTCCCCTGCAGGGCTGATCGCCTCCAACTTCCCTCCCTTGCAGGCCGGGTGCCTCCCAACTGCCCTCCCCTGCTGGCCATCTTGTGGTGGCCATCTTGTGTCCACATGGGGGCAGGTTCTTTGACCACATGGGGGCAGGCATATTGTGTGTTGGAGTGGTGGTCAATCTGCATATTACTCTTTTATTAGATAGGATAGAGGCCTGGTGCAGGAGTGGGGGCCAGCTGGTTTGCCCTGAAGGGTGTCCCAGATAAGGGTGGGGGTTCCCTTGGGGCATGGGGCAGCCTGAGCAAGGGGCCTGTGGTGGTTTGCAGGCCAGCCACGCCCCCTGGCAACCCAAGCAGAGGCACTGGTATCTGGAATTTATTTACCTTCTACAATTGAAACTTTGTAGCCTGGAGCGGAGCCAAGCCTCCTGCATGCTCCACCGGCAGCCATTTCTGTTTGAGTTAATTCACCTTCTATAATTGAAACTTTGTAGCCTTAAGCAGAGGCCTGAGCCCAGCCAGGGTGTGCGGAAAGCTTTGCTTTCTCCATTACCGCGGGCAACCCTGGCCTGGTCTCTCCAGCTCCGTGGCCGCTGCCATTCAGTTTGAATTTGTTTACCTTCTATAATTGAAACTTTGTAGCTTGAGTGGAGGCTTAGGCCTGTCAAGGGCAGGCGGAAAGCTTGTTTCCCTCTGTTGCCTGAGAAACCTTGCTCTCGGTGGCTGTAGCCATCTTGGTTCGGTTTATTTCCATACTTGCCCTGATTGGCTGGTGGGTGTGGCTTGGGCTGGTGGGCGTGGCTTGGGTGTAGCAAGGTATGGTCAATTTGTATATTTGTCTATTATTAGGTAGGATGCTCAAAGTCACTAATCATCCGAGAGATGCAAATCAAAACAGCAGTGAGGTACCATCTCACACCTGCCAGAATGGCTATCATCAACAAATCAACAAAGGACAAGTGCTGGAGAGGATGTGGAGAAAAAGGCACCCTAGTGCACTGCTGGTGGGAATGCAGACTGGTGTAGCCACTGCGGAAAACAGTATAGTGTTTCCTCAAAAAATTAAAAATGGAACTTCCACATGACCCAGTAATCCCACTTCTAGGAATATATCCCACCAATCAGAAAGGATATATGCACCCCTATGTTCATAGCAGCACAATTCACCATAGCTAAGATTTGGAAACAGCCTACGTGCCCATCAGCAGATGAGTGGATTAAAAACTCTCATACATCTACACAATGGAATACTACGCTGCAGTAAAAAAAGAGTTCTTATCATTGCAACAACATGCATGGATCTGGAGGAGGGGGAGGTCCATGGGGGAAATAAAGGAGACTTATGTACTACTATTTGTAATACTTTAAACAGCTAAATAAAATTTTAATAAATGTAGGATGTGCTAAATATTTTGGTCAAGATAACCTTATACCATAAATTAAACGTTAATTTTTAAAATAAAATAAAAGTTAAAGAAAAAAAAAGAAGAAAAGGAAAAGGAATGAAAAAAAAAAGTAGAGTGTGCCTCAGCATGGTTTAGTGCCTGCTGCAATCTCCCTTTGGCTATGGAGTTTAGGAAGTTTATTGGATCCTTCTCCAATGTTCCCTGAAGCTGGCCCCTTCGTTGGTTTTGGGACACTTTAGAATGACTCTGGTGCAGGTCAATATAAGACATTAGAGGCATGGTGCACGTAATTTGTGCACAGGGAGGTGGGGGTCCCTCAGCCCAGCCTGCACCCTCTCACAATCCGGGACCACTGGTTCCTAACCACTCGCCTGCCTGTCTGCCTGATCTCCCCTAACCACACTGCTTGAGTGCCTGATCACCCCTAACCATTCTGCCTGCCTGCCTGATCGCCCCTAACCATTTGTCTGCCTGCCTGACCACCCCTAACCATTCGCCTGCCTGCCTCATCGCCCCTAACCCCTCTGCCTGCCTGCATGCCTGACCACCCCTAACCACTCGACTGCCTGCCTGATTGCCCCTAACTGCTCACCTGCCTGCCTGATCGCCCCTAACCACTCACCTGCCTGCCTGATCGCCCCTAACCACTCTGCCTGCCTGTCTGATCGCTCCTAACCCCTCTGCCAGCCTGCCTGATTGCTCCTAACCCCTCTGCCTGCCTGCCTGATTGCCCCTAACCAGTCACCTCCCTGTCTGATCCCCCCTAACTGCTTGCCTGCCTTTCTGATGCCCCTAACCACTCTGCCTGCCTGATGCCCCTAACCACTATGGATGCCTGCCTGATGCCCCTAACCACTCTGCCTGCCTGCCTGATGCCCCTCACCATTCTGCCTGCCTGACTGATGGCCCTAACTGCTTTCCTGCCTGCCTGATTGTCCCTAACTGCCTGTGCCTTGGACCCTGACTCCATGGCTTCATTCAGAAGGACGTCCTGAATGACATCTGAAAAGTTGTTTGGCTGTCGGGTCTAATTAGCATATTATGCTTTTATTATTATAGATTGTCTGTGCCATCCTTCAGTGACATGTTTAAAGCTAAAAGCAATCCTCAGTTTGTGGTTGTTGTGGCTGCCTCTGCTGGGCTCAGGTGCACCTGGGTAAGATCAAGCTGCACTCCAAGGCTGGCTTTTGCTAGCACCAAGCCCAGGGGTTGTCAGCAAAAGTCCCAAGGTACCCCTAAATCCATTTCTACTGCTTAGACCTGAGGGCTGTCTGTTAGGCTCAGACACTGAAAGAACCTCTGTTGGATTTCATAAGATGGGGCTGGTCAAACTCTCGTGAAGCAGAGGTGCTGTTCAGGCTTTAGGGAAGATGGTAAGTAGGATCCCTGCCCAAGAGCCAAACAATTGAGTCTTGTCCTGGATTTTGCCCTGACCTCAACAGGGATGAGCCCCTAGTAGTCAGCAGAGTGGGGCCTCCAGAGCCCAGATGTTGGGTCTGTGTGAAGCTGGAAACATGGGAGGGTGGTTCTATTGCATCTCTCATGAAGGAGAAGCACCAGTGAAGTTCACAGGAAAGTAGGGAGTGTAACTCCACCCCAAAGCCAGTCACTGACACCCCTGTGTCTGCATTTCTACACCCTGGCCAATGCAGCCAACTCCTCAACAGCTCCTAGGCATTGCAGGGTGGGGCAAGAGTAATTCCAGAGGATGGGGTAATTGCTTTCTCCCAAGATGATGCTGCTCAGAGGGGAGTGCTCCACCCAAGAAAGATAAAAATTGCAGTATGACAGAATAACTCCATACAGGGGTCCTAGCAGCTGTATTCCAGCCTCTTTCCCAGAGCCTCAAACCTAAGACTCTCCTCAGGCACCCCTACTCTTCTCCCAACTCCGTCCATCAGAACCAGGTTGAGTGGTGAATGGCTGGGAACAAAATTTTGGGCATTGGCCCTTTAAGACTGTGCCTGTGTCTTCTGTGGATTCTGTCTCTTCTTAGCAGACAAATCTTGCTGCTTTTCACAGCAAGATGTTATGTGAGAACACCTTCCTGGCTCTGGTGCTCTTGGTTAGAGAGCCTGGCCTGGGGTTTAGGTCCCACAATTCTTAAGGGGAGCACCCCACAGCTGAAATATCCCTCTGGAACCTCAGCCATTACCTGCTGGAGTGGGGCCAGCCCTTTTCATATTACCAACCTTCCTACCAGTCTGAATGTGGCTTCTTCTGTAAATCCTTGCTTATAAGACTCCTCTTCAGCTAGTCTTCAGTTGGTTATTCAGGATGATTGGGTTTTTTAAATTTCATTTTATTTCCAGTTTGATAATTTGAGATGATTGCAACTTCCACCTACTTCACCACCATCTTGAAAGTTCCTCTTGATTTTACATCTGAATATTCCATCCATGTTAAAGTCAGATTTTGCAGTCCCCTACTATTATTGAATTACTGTCTATTTCTCCCTTCAGTACTATTAATAATTTTTATAGATTTAAATAATCCAATGTTTGGTGAATATATACTGTATTTACAGCTGTTATATCTTCTCAATGAATTTACCCCTTTACCTTTGTATAATTATTTTCTTTGTCTCCTATAACAGTTGTTGACTTAAACTCTATTTTGCCTGATATAAGTACAGCTATCTTTTTTCTCATTTGGCTCCCATTTTCATGGAATATCTTTCTTCATCCTTTTACTCTCAGCTAATGAGCCTCTTTAAACCTGAAATGATTCTTTTAAAGGCAGCAAATAGTTGTGTCTTTTTTTTTAAATTCAGACAGTCACTCTACTCTTTTGATTGGATAATTTAAATCCATTCACATTTAAAGTAGTCATATATTATAAACATATACTGTACTATTTAGTTAATTGTTTTATGGCTGTTTTGTAGTTCCTATTTTTCTTTCTTCAATTTTGCTGATTTCCATTGTTGTTTGCTTATTTTCTGTAGTGATGTGCTTTTATTTCTTTCTCTTTATCTTTTGTGTACCTGCTAGAGGGTTGTTTGTTATTGTGGTTACTATGGAGCTTACAAAAAATCTTATATTTGTAAAATTCTATTTGAAGCTTGTAAAAGTTAATTTCAATTGCATACAGAAGCACTGACATATTTTCTCTCAAACATTTTATATCTTTGATTTCACAATTTATATCTTTTTATAGTATGCCCATTATCAACTTGTTTTAGCAAAGTTATTTTTAACATTTTGTCTTATTAACCTTTATACTAGAGTTAGACATGATTTATACACCACCTTTATAGTATTGGACTATTTTAAGTTGGCCTATATACTAACTGTTACTAGTTGGATTTTAACATTTATATGTTTTCATGTTACTAATTAGCATCTTTTTATTTCAGCTTGAAGAACTCCCCTCAACATTTCTTGTAAAGCAGTTTTCCTGGTTATAAACTCCATCATGTTTTGATTTTTGAATTGTTTTTTGGTTGCCAAGTCTGTCTTTCATTTCTGAAAGATGTTTCTGTTGACTGAAGCAATCTCTGTTGGCACTTTTTCTACCAGCATTTTTTGTATACATTCTCACTCTATTTTTTCTTGCAAGGTATCTGTTGAGAAATCCAATGATAGCCTTATGGTGGTTCCCTTGTAAGTTAACAGCCTTTTCTTTCTTGCTGCTTTCAAAATTCTCTCTTTGACTTTGATTTTTGAAAGTTTGATTATAATGTGTTCTCATGAAATCCACTTTTGTTTGAAACTGTTTGGAGACTTTAGAGCATGATGTATCTGTATGACAAAATCTCTCCTCAAATTTGGAGAGTTTTCAGCCATTATTTATTTAAATAGGCTTTATGTCCATTCGTCCCTTCTCCCTTTATTCCCACAATGCATATATTCTTTTGTCTGATGGTGTCCCACAGTTCTCATGAACTATTTCACTTTAATTCTCACACACACACACACACACACACACACACACACACACTCAACTGGGTAATTTCAAATGACCTATCTTTTAGTTTGCAGATTCTTTCTTTATCTTGATAAAGTCTGCTACTGATGTTCTCTATATAGTTCTCCATTTCACTCATTGTACATTCCAGCTCCAGAAATTCTGTATGGTGCATTTTTATGATTTTTTGTATGCCTTCTTTTTTGTTCATATATTCTTTTCCTAAGATTGTTGAGTTGTCTATCTGTGTTCTCTTATAATTTTCTGAGCTTATTTAAAACAATTATTTTGAGGTTTGTTTGTTTTTCCCCTGAAGATCTCCATGAATTTGCAGTTGGTTACTAGGATATTTGTATTCCTCAGGTGGTGTAATTTTTCCTTGAGCTTTTGTGTTTCTTGAAGTGTTGTATAGATGTGTGGATATTTCATGGAGCAGTCACCTTTTCCTGATTTTAAGGAATGGTTTCAGTGGGGAAATACCTTCACCTGTGGATGGATGCAAAGGTGCCAGCTGAGTGGAATGAGGAAGTTCCAGCTCCAGGGAAGGTGTAGTGTAATAGTATCTGTAAAGCTCTTTCAGCTGTGATCAGCATCAGCCAAGACTAAAGGTGTCCTCAGTGACCAAGACTGCATGTGTATGAAGCAGTAATGAGATCTGTGAGGGTCTTCAGTGGTAAAGGCTGCCACTTTCCTCTTGATCTCTCTCTCTTTTTTTAAAAACAAACAAACAACTATATCAGTACAGTGAAACAATTTTAAGACACTGAATGCCATTAGTGTATATATTATTAGTTTATTATAAACAAGACTTGGAAATTGTTTATATGATGAAAGATTTCAGAACTTCAATGAAATGGGCAGCTTCAGGTGCTGCCATTTCAATAGTTCTTCATTTCAGTCTACACACTTTGCAAGAATGTCACCATCTCTAAATGAAAAATAATCCTTGTCATCTGGAACTACTTTGGTGCCTCCATATTCTGGAAGAAAAAATGTTATCTTCAACTTTCATGCTAACTGGTTGAATCTCTCCACCCTTTCCTTTGGAGGGCAATCCAACAGCTACTACTGTTGCTTGCAAGACTTTCCTTGAGATTTTTCTAGACGCATAATGCCTACTTTGGTTACAGTTTCCACAGCACTACTTTCAACTAATACTCAGTCCAAGAGGGGAAGAAATTTTTTAAACATCTGTCCTGCTATGACTCCTGCCTCTTCAGTTTGTACTCTGCTGTAATGCTGTAGCTGCAGGGTTTTATCTCCCATGGTGGAAATCATGGCTGAGGAAATCCTTTGAGCCACTTACAGTAGTTGTGTCAATTAAGTTTGATGCATGGTGACCATGGAGTGCCCACGGGGTCAGATTGGAGTGGAGGCATACATGAAGCTACTGGAGTGGCTCTTGGTATGGGGCAGTGGTGGTACTAGTGCCTGTGGTATAGGCATTAACACTGCAGTGTTGGCAATAGTGTGTGAGATAAAGATGCTTGGGAAGCAGCCACACAACCAAGGTACAGAACTCGGGCTCACACAGAGCTACAGAGGATCTGTGGTCTAAGGCATGGACTCCATTGACTTAGATGAATGCACTTGCAGAGAAGGTATATGTGATGCATAAATGAGTCTGCTATGGTAGTGCCTTGGGTACCTAAGTTTGGGTACTTGTGGAAAAGCTATGAGTTCTAGAGGACAGGTGGATCCACTGAAGCAATATTCCAGTTTCCATATTGTGAACACTTGCAAATTGGCCACAGATCCAGAGACCAGAGCACAGGTGTGCATGAAGTGATAGTGTCACTGGGATCTGCAGCATGGGATATCCATTGGTGTCAGTTGGCTCTGATGTCTGAAGTACTGGTATATGCAGAGTGGCCCTGGAGACAGCGTTTGGAACATGGGCATGGGTGGAATGGCTGTGGAACTTGGGTCTGGGGCAGGTGCACATAGCGCAGCCTTGAGGCTGAGGTCTAGGGCAAGCACAAGGTTGGTGGTGGCAGCCTTAGTACTGGAATGATACAACAGTGCTTCTTTTTCATAGAGAGGTCTCAGAATCCCACTTTAAAGAGAGTCTGTGGTAGTTATGGCTGTTGCTAACCTCAGTGGCAAAAGCTGCTAGTATCCTCTGTGGTGATGGCTGCTGGAGTCTAAATCAACAAACATTTTAGGCGTCCTCTGCTATTAAAGCTGTAGGAATTCATGGCTGTGCTTAGGACTATTGAGGTGTTCAGTGGCAAAAGCTGCCATGGTCCTCCACAGAGCACACCTTGTGGGTGATACTTTTAGGACCCACTCTCTTTATTTGTTCTTGGCCTTTTCACTATGTATCCATTATACTGATCTCACCAGCAATCTTTCCTATCTGACCATTCCCTATTTTTTGTCCCACGGTGTTGTTGTAGCTTCTTCATTAGACACTTTACCTCTACCATGACTATTTTCATTCATGCATAGCTGTCATTTTTTTTTGGGGGGGGGCTGGTATCTTCTACTCTGCCATCTTTCTGACATCACTAAGGTAGATCTTTATCTCTTTATATCTTGTAACACTTTTTGGCTTAAAACCTCTTCCATGTGACATTAGTATAGCTACCCTTTTTGTTCTCTTTTGGTTACTATTTGCGTGGAATAACATTTTACATCCTTTCACTTTTTACCTAGTTATATCTTTGGTTTTAAGTGACTCATTTGTAGACAGCATAAAGATAGATGATGTTTATCAATTATACAAATATCTGCTTTTCAATTGGATAACTTAATTCATTTATATTTCAAAAAATTACTCATAAAAAGTGCTTATACAATTTTTCTGTTCAATTTTATGAGATTATATCTTTTATGTTATCAATTCTTTCATTACTGCCTTCCTTTGTGTTTAATTGGATTTTTCTTGTGAACCAATATGATTCAATTTTTTAAATATATTTTTATTGATTTTAGAGAGGAAAGGAGAGGAATAGAGAGATATAAATATCAATGGTGAGAAAGAATCATTGATCGGCTGTCTCCTGCATGCCCCAAACTGGAGATCAAGCCCGCATCCCAGTCATGTGCCCTGACTGGGAATCAAACCATGACCTTCTGGTACATAGGTCAATGCTTAACTACTGAGGCATGCTGGCTGGGATCTGCTGTATTATTTTATGTTTCTACTTTGGATTTGAATCTGTTTTACAGAAGTCACATATTATAAGTGCCTGATATGATTACAAATTATTTGATTAGGATCATCAAATATTGCAGGAAACACTTTGACTTAATGGAGCACAATTTTTATTTTTTTATTATTTATTTTTTTATTAAGATATTATATGAGTACATATCTTACAATTGCCCCCCCCCCATCCCACTCCCATACATGCCTTTACCACCAGTGTTTGAATCCATTGGTTATACTTATATGCATGCATACAAGTCCTTCGGTTGATCTCTTATCTCCCTCACCTCTCTCTAAACTTCCCACTGTAATTTGACAGTCTGTTTGATGCTTTACTGCCTCTGTATCTATCTTTTTGTTAATCAGTTTTTAATGTTCTTTATTATCCATAAATGAGTGAGATCATGTGGTATTTTTCTTTCATTGACTGGCTTATTTCACTTAGCATAATGCTCTCCAGTTCAATCCAGGTTGCTGAAAATGGTAAGAATTCGATCTTTTTATGGCAGCATAGTATTCCATTGTCTAGATGTATCATAGCTTTCTAATCCACTCATCTGCTGACAGGCACCTAGGCTGTTTCCAAATCTTAGCTATTTCCAAAACTTAGTAAATTGTGCTGCTATGAACATAGGGGTGTATATATCCTTTCTTATTGGTGTTTCTAGTTTCTTAGGATATATTCCTAGGAGTGGGATGACTGGGTCAAATGGGAGTTCCATTTTTAGTTTTTTGAGGAAACTCCATACAGTTCTCCACAGTGGCTGCACCAGTCCACATTCCCACCAACAGTGCATGAGGGTTCACTTTTCTCTGGATCCTCGCCAACACTTGTCGTTTGTTGATTTGTTGATGATAGCCATTCTGACAGGTGTGAGATGGTACTGCATTGTCGTTTTGAATTACATCTCTCAGATAATTAATGACGTTGAGCATGTCTTCATGTGTCTCATGACCTTCCTTCTGTCTTCTTTGGAAAGATTCTATTTAAGTCTGTTGCCCATTTTTTTTATTGGATCATTTATCTTCCTTTTATTAAGTTGTATAAGTTGTCTGTAGATGTTGGAGATTAAACCTTTATCAGTGATAACATTAGCAAATATGCTCTCCCATATAGGGGGATTTCTTGTTGTTTTCTTGATGGTTTCTTTTGCTGTAAAAAAGCTTTTTATTTTGATGTAGTCCCATTTGTTTATTTTCTCTTTAGCTTGCATTGCCCTAGGAGCAGTATCAGTGAAGAAGTTCTTTCGGCATATGTCAAAGATTTTGCTGCCTATGGATTCCTCTACTATTTTTATGGTTTCCTATCTTATGTTTAAGTACTGTATCCATTTTGAGTTTATTTTTGTGTATGGTGTAAATTGATGGTCTAGTTTCATTTTTTTGCATGTATCTGTCCAATTTTCCCAACACCATTTGTTGAAGAGTCTGTCTTGACTCCATTGTTTGTTAATGCCTCCTTTGTCAAATATTAATTGAGCATAGTGGTTTGGGTCGATATCTGGATTCTCAATTCTATTCCATTGGTCTATATGTCTATTCTTATGCCAGTACCAGGCTGTTTTGAGAAGAGTGGCTTTGTAATACATCTTGAAATCTGGTATTGAGATCCACCTACTTTGTTCTTCTTTCCCAGGATTGCTGTGGCTATTCTGGGTCTTTTATTTTAATCGAGATGAATTTTTGGAGAATTCTTTATATGTCTGTGAAATATGCCTTTGGTATTTTTATGGGGAGTGCATTGAATCTATAGATTGCTTTGGATAGTATGGACATTTTAATGATGGTGATTCTACCAATCCATGAACATGGTATGTTCTTCCATCTGTTTATGTCTTTATATCTTTTTTTCAGTGTCCTGTAGTTTTCCACGAATAGGTCTTTTACCTCCTTAGTTAAGTTTTATCCTAGGTATCTTAATTTTTTTGGTGCGATGGTAAATGGGATTGCTTTTTAGTCTCTCTTTCTGTAAGTTCACTATTGGTGTATAGAAATGCCATAGATTTCTTGGCGTTAATTTTGTATCCTGCTACATTGCTGAATTCATTTATTAAGTCTATTAGTTTTTTGAAGGAGTCTTTCAGGTTTTTATGTACAATATCATGTCATCTGCAAATAAGGACAGCTTTATTTCTTCTTTTCCAATTTGGATACATTTTTATTTCTTCTTGTTGTCTAATTGCAATTGCTAATACTTCCAGTACTATGTGGAACAGGAGTGGTGAGAGTGGGCATCTCTGTCTTGTTCCTGTTCTTAGGGGAAATGGTTTTAGTTTTTGCCCATTGAGTATGATGTTAGCTGTGTGTTAATAATATATAGCTTTTAATATGTTTAGGTATGATCTTTCTATTCCCACCTTGTTGAGAGTTTTTATCAAGAAAGGGTATTGGATTTTGTCAAATGCTTTTTCTGCATCAATTGATTTGACTATGTGATTTTTATCTCTCAATTTGTTTATGTGATGTATTACTTTTATTGATTTTCAGATATTGTACCAGGCTTGGATTCCGGGGTTAAATCCTACTTGGTCATGGTGTATGATGTTTCTGATGTAATGCTGGATCTGATTTGCTAGAATTTTGTTGAGGATTTTGGCATCGATGTTCATTAGGAATATTGGCCTAGTAATTCTCTTTCATTGTGTTGTCTTTATCTCGTTTTGGTATTAGGGTGATGCTGGCTTCACAGAATGAGCTTGTAAGTGTTCCTTCTGCTTGAATGTTTTGGAATAGTCTGAGGAAGATAGGTTTTAGTTCTTCCTTGAATGTTTGGTAAAATTCCCCTGTGAAGCCGTCCGGACCCGGGCTTTTGTTTGCTGGAAGCTTTTTGATGGCTGCTTCAATTTCTTCCATAGTTATTGGCCTATTGAGATGTTTAGATTCTTCCTGATTGAGTTTTGTAAGGTTGTATTTTTCTAGGAATATGTTCATTTCTCCAGGTTGTCCAGCTTGTTGGAATAGTGTTGTTCATAGTATGTTTTAACAATCCTTTGTATTTCGGTGGGGTCTGTTGTTATTTCACCTCTTTCATTTCTGATTTTGTTTATTTGGGTCCTCTCTCTTTGCTTCTTGGTGAGCCTGGATAGAGGTTAATCAATCTTGTTTACCTCTCAATGAACCAGCTCTTGGTTTTGTTGATCTTTTGTATTGTTTCTTTGGTCTCTATGTCGTTTATCTCTGCTCTGATCTCTATTATTTCCTCCATTCTGCTTACACTGGGCCTTTCTTGTTGCTCTCTTTCTAACTCTTTGAGTTGTATGGTTAGGTAATTTATTACCATTGTTTCATGTTGTTTGCAGTAGGATTGTAAAGCTATGAACTTCCCTCTCAAGACTGTTTCGCTTTGTCCCATAGATTTTGGATTGTTGTGTTTTCATTGTCATTTGTTGCCATGATGATGTTCATTTCTTCCTTGATGTCTCTGGTAACCCAGTCATTGTTTAATAGCATGCTGTTTAGTCTCCATGTGTTTGATTTTTTTGATTGTTTTTATTGTAGTTGATTTCCAGTTTTATGCCACTGTGATCTGAGAAGCTGCTTGATATGATTTCTGTCTTCTTAAATTTGAAGAGACTTTGCCTATGACCCAACATATTATCTATCTTTGAAAATGACCCATGTGCACTTGATAAGAATGTATATTCTGTGACATTGGGGTGAAATGTTCTGAAGATGTCAATTAATTCCATCTGGTCTAGTGTGTCATTTAGGATTGATGTTTCTTTGCTGATTTTTTGTTTAGAGGATTTGTCCAATGGTGATAGTGGGGTATTAATATCTCCTAGTATGATTGTTTTGCTGTCAATCTCTCCCTTGATATCCTCCAGGAATTTTTTATGTATTTGGGTGCTCCTGGATTGGGTGCATATATGTTTACCAGAGTTATTTCTTCTTGTTGGATTGCTCCCTTTAGTATTATGAAGTGGCCTTCATTATCTCTTCTTATGTCCTTCACTTAGAAATCTAATTTGTCAGATAGAAGTATTGCTACTCCAGTTTTTTTTTTTTCCTTTCCATTCGTCTGGAAAACCTTTTCCCATCCCTTCACCCTCAGTCTGTGTGCATCTTTTTTTTTTTCTGAGGCGGGTTTCTTGTAGACAGTAGATATATGGCTCTTGTTTTCTTATCCAATGCGTTACCCTATGTCTTTCGATGGGGGCATTTAATCCATTTACATTTAAAGTTATTATTGAAAGGTACTTATTTGTCTCTATTTTTATTCTTTACACCTGTGTTCCTTCTTCGCTTCCTATATGTATTTTTACAGCAGACCCTTTAGCATTTCTTGCATTGTTGGTTGGTGGTAATAAATTCCCTTAGTCCTTTTTTGTCTGTGAAGCTTCTGATTTCCCCTTCAATTTTGATTGATAGCCTTGCTGGGTACAGTATTCTTGGATTCAGACCCTTCCTTTGCATGACTTTGTATATTTTATTCCATTCCCTTCTGGCCTGATGAGTTTCTATTGAGAAATCAGTTGCTAGCCTAATGGGGGTTCCTTTGTATGTAACTTTCTCTCTCTCTCTCTGGCTGCTTTTAAGATTCTTACTTTGTCATTGGTTTTTGCCAATTTAATTATAATGTGCCTTGGTGTCAGTCTTTTGGAGTTCATTTTGCTTGAGACTCGTGAGCTTCTTGGATTTGTGTGGGTTTTTTCATCCCTATATCAGGGAAGTTCTCTATCATTATTTCTTCAAAAAGGTTTTCTATTCCCTGCTCCGTTTATTCTCCTTCTGGAACCCCTATTATGTGGATGTTGTTTTGTTTTATGTTGTCCCAAAGTTTCCTTAGGCTCTCCTCCTGCTTTTTAATTTTTTTTTCTAGAAACTACTCTACTTGAGTATTTTTCCCCACCTTGTCTTCTAGCTCACTGATGTGGTCCTCTTCTTCTTCTAGTCTACTCTTGATGTTTTCTATTGAGTTCTTTACAGCAGCGATGTCATTTTTCATTTCTTCTTGGTTCTTCTTCATTCCCTCTTGGTTCTTACTCATATTGTTGAGTTTGTCTTCCATTCTTTTCAGCCACCTTATGACCATTTCTCTGAATTCTTTCTCTGACAGATTGCTTTCCTCCATTTCTTTAACTTCCTTTTCTGGTGATGCCTTCTTTTCTTTAATATGCAGGCTGTTTCTTTGTCTCCCCATGGTCTCTCTTCTCTGTATGTCTGGTTATGTAGTTCTCTCTCTCCTGCATTGATTTAAAGGCACAAAATACAACACAACAAGGTACAACACAAAAGGCACTGAACAGAAATGTATTCATGATATTAGTAACCCAAACAAAGGTGACCATCAGAGAAAGGCAAATTAGGGGATAGGAGAGAAAGAAGAAGAGGAATATAATAAAAAAGAGTGCCAAAATGAAATTGGGAAAAGGGAAAAAAAATTAAGAGAGAAAAGAAAGAGCATAAGACAGAAAAGGAGAACAAAATAACTCCAATAGCACAGCCACTAATCCCAGTAAATACCAGCAACAAGTACCTGGAGATGAATACAAACTACAAACAACAACTAATATCAAGTGAGGCGAGGAAAAACAGAACCAGAAAAAAAAACACAAAAAACAAAAACAAAGCCAAAAAAAAAAAGAATAAGCTAAAGGATCTCACAAAAAAGCATAACAAATCGATAGAATCAACATTCAAGCAAACAACAACAAAAGGACAGAGAGAAAAACATCTTTTTGGGTAGTTAAGACAGTGAAGAGAGAGGTGTGTATGGACTTGGAGCAGGGGATTAGAAATTAGGTATATAACTAGGGTGAAATTTTAACAGGGGTAACCAGAAAGAATAAGGAAAATCTAAAGCAGGAAAAGGGTAAGATAATCAGGACACCAAAAGGGGAAAAGTTAGGAAGAGAGTGATGGCATAAAGGTAGAGTTGAGTAAAATGATTCTAAAGGAAAGATGAAAATAGAATGTAGAAAACTAGTCCCAAAGTAAAATAAAGAGAAAATAAAATGACACTTTAAAAAAAAAAGTAAAATAGTACTAGTAATAATACTGATTGAAAATAAAAATGTAATACTTAAAAAGGTAAAATCAAGTGAGGAAAAAATAAAAAAATAGTTTCTTAAGTAAAATATGATAAAAATAAAAAATGAAAAAATATAATATGTATGCAGTAGTCAGGGGTCCTCAAACTTTTTAAACAGGGGCCA
Organism: Cnephaeus nilssonii; assembly: GCF_951640355.1. NCBI lineage: Eukaryota > Metazoa > Chordata > Mammalia > Chiroptera > Vespertilionidae > Cnephaeus > Cnephaeus nilssonii. The sequence continues at coordinate 40,394,769 of NC_137071.1, read as the reverse complement.
GTTCACTGTCCCTCAGACCATTGGAGGGCCAGACTATAGTTTAAAAAAAACTATGAACAAATTCCTATGCACACTGCACATATCTTATTTTGAAGTAAAAAGCAAAATAGCAAAAACACCCTAATGTGGCCCACGGGCCTTAGTTTGAGGACGCCTGGCAGTAGTGAAGGTCATTCACTTTCTCTATTGTTCTGTTTGGCACGCCTGTCTCCCAGTCAGGACAGTATTGCAGTTCCCTGCGTTCCACTGCTCCTCAGTGTTTTAAGCCAGTCCTGATTTTTAAGCAGGCAGTGTCTTAATTTCTTGTATTCCTTTATTTGTGATTACACAAGAGTAAATTTGTGATTCAGCCCCTGGGTGGAAGTGTTTCTGGATTGACTTCCAGGTCTATAGGTCATCTCTAGCCTGTATTTAAATCCTGCTTTCCCCGTGGCACTCAATACCCGTTTGTGGGAGTGGGCTGCCCCAGAGCTGGCTCTCTGACAGTCATTCCCCGCTCAGATCCCCAGGTTCCAGAAAAACAACTTTCCCGTGCAGTCTCTTAGGGTGTCCCCAATGGGTGATCCTATGTATTGGGCTTAGTAATCAGAAGCAAGGATTTGAAGAGGAAAAAGCCCAAGTGTGCGAACAACGGAGCTGCGCGCAACTCTGCACAGTCCCCTTTTCCCCCTTGGGTCTAAGCAGCCGGCACAGTTTTAAAATTTTTAGGCTGTCCTTTTGCGTCAGATCAAAATAGGTTTCTTTTTAGAGATCCCTTCTGTTAGCAGCTCTGTGGATCCCCTTCCACATTCATAGATCACGCCAGCCCCAACAGCCACGGATTTTTCTAGGCGCAGACTTCTCCTGGTCCTCCAGCTCCCGTAGTGCGCCAGTTTCTCTCTCCCGTTGGGACCAGAGACTTCACCTTATCCCAGGCAAAATCTGACCTTTCCATGGTGGAGTGTAGAGCTCCTCTGAATCCGCATGTTTGCGCCAATTGGGGACCGGTGTTCTGGGGTTTGCAGCTGTTCGGTGGGTGCCGCAGTTGTAGATTTTTAGTCTTCCGATAACATCCACTTTCCCCTTCAAGATGGAGTGGTCTCCGCGTCTGAGTTGGTCACTCCAGGAGGGAACCCAGCAGCAGTGGTGGCTGCCCAGTCAGGGGAACCTCGTCCAGCAGTCCCCCACCCTCTCCTGGAGTATAGCTGTCCCTTAACTCGCCAACAAACACTCCCCGTGTGACCCTAAGCTCTTCCCTCTTTCTGCTCCGGGACAAGGCTTGGGACACATCTGTCTATTCCACCGCCATTTTTTCAGTCTGGAGCATAATTTTTAAATGATCAATTTAACAATTCTAAATTTTTCCTAAGAGTTGTCCTCCAGAGTCTCACTGTGTTCCAAAATAATAGTTTCACAGAATGGAACTAGATGAGTTTTCAAAATTAAAATTGGTTTTTGTTTCTCTTATTATATCACCAATGCAGGCATTGGTTTCCTAGTTTTAAATATATACATGGCTGGTGATTTCACAAACTCCTACAAATAGTCAATACTACATTAATTTATCTTTATTACTAAGAGTTTTTTATTATTATTATTTTTGACTTTTTACAGAGAGGAAGGGAGAGGGATAGAGAGTTAGAAACATAGATGAGAGAGAAACATTGATCAGCTGCCTCCTGCACACCTCCTACCAGGGATGTGCCTGCAACCAAGGTACATGCCCTTGACCAGAATCGAACCTGGGTCCTTTCAATCCGCAGGCCGATGCTCTATCCACTGAGCCAAACCGGTTAGGGCACTAAGAATTGTTTTTAAAGATTACACTTAATCTCCATTTTGTAGCAGAAGGCTTTTTGCTTCTCTTTTTGTCCTCATCTTGCCATATTGGCATTTCTACTTCTCTCTGTTTTTAGCCATTATGAAGTAACCAGAGGCCTGGTGCATGAAATTGCTGCACAGGTAGGGTCCCTAGGTCTGGCTGGCAATCAGTGCTGATCTGTGGGGTGACCAACAGGGCAATTGGGGGGGGGATGCCCACTGGCACCCACCGTGGCTGTCCTGGCACCACCTGCTCACCGGCCCCGCCCCTCCGCCACTGCTGGTCATCTCCCTCTGTGGCCCATTCACCCATCACCTGCTCCACAAGATGCAGCTTGTGTCACCCCTGTTGGCACCTACCTTAGTTGGCTTGGGGCTTGCAGGCTGGAGGAAACTCCTATGTTGAGCATCTGTCCCGTTAGTCAGTGTGCCTCATAGTGACCAGTTGTTCAGCTGGTCATTCGGCCATTCCATCAATTTTCCTATTAAGCTTTTATTATACAGGACTAGAGTCCTGGTGCACGAAATTCATGCACTGCGGGGGGGTATTGCTCAGCCCAGCCTACACCCTCTCCAATATGGGACCCCTCAGGGGATGTCCAACTGCCCGGTTTAGGCTCCAGGGGATTGGGCCTAAACTGGCAATCACACATCCCTCTCATAATACGGGACAGCTGGCTCCCAATTGCTCGCCTGCCTGCCTGCCTGCCTGATTGCCCCTAACCACTTCTGCCTGCCAGCCTGATCAACCCCTAACTACTCCCCTGCCAGCCTGATCGATGCCTAACTGCTCCCCTGCCAGCCCAGTCGCCCCCAACTGCCCTCCTGCTGGCCTGGTTGCCCCTAACTGACCTCCCCTGCTGGCCTGGTCACCCTTAACTACCCTCGCCTACCGGCCTGGTCTCCCCCAACTGCCCTACCCTGTCATCCCGGTCACCCCCAACTGCCACCCTGCTGGCCCAGTCACCCCTAACTGCCCTCCCCTGCCAGACTGGTTGCCCCCAACTGCCCTACCCTGCTGGCCCAGTCACCCCTAACTGCCCTCCCCTGCCAGCCCAGTCAACCTTAACTGCCCTCCCCTGCTGGCCTGTTCACCCGTAACTGCCCTCCTCTGCAGATCTGGTCCCCCCAACTTCCCTCCCTCCCCTGCAGGCCCAGTCGCCCCCAACTGCCTTCCCTTGCAGGCCTGGTCACCCCAACTGCCCTCCCCTGCAGGCCTGGTCACCCCAAACTGCCCTCCCCTGCCAGCCTGGTCACCCCTAACTGCACTCCCCTGCAGGCCTTGTCTCCCCCCCAACTGCTCTCCCTCCCTTGCAGGCCTAGTTGCCCCCAACTGCCCTCCCCTGCTGGCCTGGTCACCCCTAACTGCCCTCCCCTGCCAGCCATCTTGTGGCAGCCATTTTGTGACCACATGGGGGTGGCCATCTTGTGCAAGGGTGTGACAGTCAATTTGCATATTACCTCTTTATTATATAGGATAAGTTTTCTTACCTTCTGATTTGGCTGTTGAGGGAGTGTAAAAATAGACTTCCAGTAGGTCCAGGTAAAGAACACAAAGATGGCATGGTAGAATATGAGGTAGATAACTGAAATTTAAGAAAAAAGAAAATGTGTTCACACTATCCTTTTGCCCATTTCTAAGAGTTCAAAAAGACATAATGCTCAAAATTAAATTTCCATTTTGTTTTCCTATTACCAATTTTTTTAGTATTACTATAAAATTTAAATTATTTTTCCCATGCAGTGAGAGAAACAATTATAATGCCAAATTTTGAATCAGCGACTTTCTGGAAGTTTCATGTTTGAAAAGTTGCCATGCGATTCTGAGAATAAAGAGAAAATGTCCTTTATGACAATATGGGGGAAGGTACAGTAGCCAGTTGTTATTAACTCTTCCACTGTGGGTGATAAAAAATGATAATAATAGTATTTTCGCAGCACTATAGAGTTTACAATGTGCTTTCATAATATCTGATTTAATTTTTCAATAAATTTCTGAGATTGCTGATAAAATAGGAATAGTTGATTAACTATAAGGTTAGTTGATTATGCCAATTCACACAACTACTATATAATGTAACCAGATTTTAAAAAGTGTATTACTGGCTCTAAATCACAAGGTCTTTTTAGCAGCTCCAAAGAATGCACACTATTGAAATGTTAGTTGTACCTTTAAGACAATTGTAAAAGTGGTTCACCACTGCTTTTCTTTGTATATTCTTTGCCTCCTATATGGGAAGTTTCAGTATTCTTCACAGACTTCATTATAAGAATAAAGGTTAGTTTACTGTTTAATTTTGAGTACTTGCATAGTAAGGTCTTATTACTTCCTTTTTACAAACTTTTAAAAATTGATTTTAGAGGGAGAGGAATTAAGAGAGAGAGGGAGACATCGATGTGAGAGAGAAAAATCCATCAGTTGTCTCCCACACACACTCCTACCAGGGATCAAACCCACAATCTGAGTATGTGACCTGACAGGGAAATGATCCTGAAACCTTTTGATGTACCAGATGATGCTCCAACTGAGGCATACCAGCCATGGCTGATTACTTCCTTTAATAATGTTTTTAATTGACTGGGGTGACATTGGTTAATAAAATTATATGCTTAAAGTGTACAATTCTATTATTCATTTTCTATATATTGGATTTTGCGTTTCTTGACTTTTAGTGGTGCACACAAGGTCTTATTACCTCAATCCATCAGAAATACTCAAGGAAATTATGTTACAAACATGTTAATAGAGCTGAAACTTTCATACATTATGGATGAATTAAAAAAAAAAAAGCTGTACTATCTTGGTCCAGTGCCTTAGCCCTATAGTATAGGACTTTTTTTTATGTGGTTGATTTGCGTAATTAGGAAACCTCAGTTTGAAATTTAAGCAACATAAAGTAAATATCCACCACACACAGAAGTCTAATTTTCCACATTCCCTTTCTAAGATATAATACTTGTTTGGTTTGGTGTTTGATGTGTATCATTCCAAATCTTGTTATTTTTATATGTTTATATAAATATGTATGGAATTTTTAATATGTCAAAATTTTTCCACTGTATTTCTTTTGAAAAATAATACAAATACAAGGTTCAAAATTTGAAGGTGTAAATTGTACAGTGAAAGTCTCTCGTCTATCTCTGTCCCTCAGCAACACAGTTTCCCTCCCTGAAAGCAAGAAATGTTACACTGCCATGAGTTTATTCTGTATCATTTCAAATTATATATATATATATAAAAGCATCCAAAGAGTGTGCTTTTTTCAAACAAATAGTATTCTACACATAGTTTTTCACCTTCATTCATTTTTATTTACTATAAGTTGGATATCATTCATTTAATATAACTTAGAGTGAGTGAACTTCTTCATTCTCATTTTTAAAAGTTGTATGGGGACCCAAGATGGCAGCGGAGTAGGTAGATGTTACATTCACCCTCCATAGTACCAAACTGGAATTACAACTAAAATATAGAACAATCAACCTGAATAATCAAATGAAGACGAGCTGAACAGAAGTCTTATAATGGAGGATTTACAGAAGGAGCCACATTAAGACTTGTAGGAAGAGTGGAGATGAGAAAAGAGCTGGCATAACTCCCACAGGCAGCAACTGTGATCCTAGAAGGATATCTCAGCTGCAAAGGTTCCCAATGAGGAATGAAGGGTCTCAACCCCATGCCAGATACCCAGTCCAGAGCACCAGAGCCCACATAACTTCTAGCTATGAAAATCAGTAGGGTATTCTGTCAGTTACAGAGAGACAAGTCACTACTAGAAGCACAGGGTACCTCTTAGAGGGAAAACACATGAAATCTCATTTGCAGCCATTCACCCTTGCAAAGGGGTCTAGAGTTTTGTGAGGCTTGTGGCTCTGGGGAAAGAGTTCAAGGGAAAGCTGCCAGGATCTTTGTCCTGAGTCCCTCTCCCACACTGCAGATGCCATCTTTTTTGGGTGGAGAATTCTTCTCATTATGGGATCAGCCTGAGAGAATGAAATACTTCTTCACTTTCTAAACTCTCTGTCACCTCATCCTGTTGTGCTCAAACCCTGCTAAGGAGTCAACTGCCTGGTAAGTGGTATGGAAGTCTGAGTAGACTTAGCTGGTGTCAGTGACTGGGTTTTGTGGCTCTGGGGTTTGGGTCATTCCTTCCTCTTTCTCAGAAGCCTGGCAGGTGCTCCCTCTCCCATGAGAGATATCCTAGCTCCACCCTCCCAACTCCTGGTATCCCAGTCCTGTGAGATACAGCTGCTGGTAGGCTCTCAAACAGACTGAGTTGTTTCTTTCTAAAAAGGGGGCCATTTTGTCTTTGCAGATCCAATTGGTGCAGAGCCCTTCTTTCACACAGCCAAATATTGGTCTCTTTAGGATTAATAAAGTCAGCTGGAAAGCCCTGATGATTTTCTGAAACCATGCCCCATCACAAAGGTCTGCAGGCAACTGATGGGTAGCAGCTAGAACATTTGCTGAGGGGCCTCAGACCTAACAATGTCAACGAGATTTAGCCTGTATCACTCTGATGAACACCACTTGCAGCTACTTGGTGACTCACTGAGAGAACCTTCTTCCTAAAACTCAAATACCATCAGAGGCAGTTTCAGTGACTGAACCCAAGAGGCAGCTGGCAGACGAGTCAGGTGTAGGCTAATCTCAGGGTGCCTAGAGCCTTTTGCTGACCTGACCCTGGACTCAGTGATGGTGGAAGTCAGCCTTGTTGCATAGCTTGATCCTTTTCATGCACACCCAGGACGAGTAGAGTCAGATTCAAATGGTGAGTTGATTCATAGCTCCAAACAGGTTTTCCCAGGACAAATCACATGCAGCATCTTGTATTGATCTTCATCAGAGACCCTCCCAAGATTGGGAGACATAGAAGATCTACCTAATACATAAAAATAAACATAGACATGCAGCCAAAATGGGGAGACAAAGAAACATGCTTGAAATTAAAGTACAAGAGAAATCTAAAAGAAAAAAAAAGGACTAAATGAAATGGAGGCAGGCAAATTGCCAGATACAACATTCAAAACATGGTTATAAGGATGCTCAAATAACTTAGTATGGACTGTAAAAATCTTAGTGAGAACTACAACAGCATGTAAAGGACATAGAAACCATAAAAAATAACCAGTCAGAAATGAAGAATATAATATGTGAAATGTAGAATACACTAGAAGAAATAAACAGTAGGTTGAATGATGCAGAGAATAAAATCACCAAATTGAAAGAGAGGTAGTATAAAACACCCAATCAAACACTAAAAAGAAAAAAATATTTTAAAAAGAGGATAGTTTAAGTGATCATTGGGACAACATGAAGCATAGCAATATTCTCATCATAGGCACAACAGCAGGAGAATAGAGAGAACAAGAGAATTAGAACATATTTAAAGAAATAATGACTGAAAACTTCCATAACTTGGTGAAGGAAAAAAATACACAAGTCCAGGAAGTACAGGAAGAACCAACAAAATGACCCCAAAGAGGCCCATACCAAGATGCATCATAATTAAAATGGGAAATGATAAAACAAAGAGAGAATCTTAAAAGCAGCAAGAGAAAAAGAGTTAGTTACCTATAAGTGAGTTTCCATTAGACTTCCAACTGATTTCTCAACAGAAACATTTCAGGCCAGAAGGGATAGGCATGAAATATTCAAAGTGAGGAAAAGCAAGGGCCTACTAACAATACTAATTTTTAAAAACTATTTTAAAGTTTATCCCTATTGTTGAAAATATTACAGATATCTTCATCATTCCCCAGTCACCTAACTCCACCCATTATCGCCCCCACCAGGCCTTCACCACACTATTGTCTGTGTCCATGGGTTATGCATATATGTATATGAGTTCTTTGGTTACTCTTTTCCCACCCCAACCACTTCCTTCTGAGATTCATCTGTCAGTTCCATGTTTCTATGTCTCTGGATCTATTTTGTTCATCAGTTTATTTTGTTCATTAGATTTCCAGCAATGCTATCATTTAAAATTGAATGAGGAACAAAAGCTTTATAGACTAGAAAAAGCTAAAGGAGTTCATTATCACCAAACCAGCATTACAAAAAGTGTTAACAGCTCTTCCTTAACAGTTATAAAGACTAAAATGTCTCCTTAGCTGGTTTGATTCAGTGGATAGAGCGTTGGCCTGCAGACCCAAAGGTTATGGGTTCAATTCCAGTCAAGGGCATGTAACTTGGTTACAAGTTCCTCCCTGGCTGTGCCGTGGTCAGGGTTCGTGCAAAGGGCAACCAATTGATGTGTTTCTCTCACATCAACATTTCTCTCTGTCTTTCCCTCTCTCTTCCACTCTCTCTAAAAAATCAATGGGAAAATATCATCAGGTGAAGATTAACAACAACAACAACAACAACAAAAGAATAAAATGTCATTAAATAAGTATCCACCAATAATCACTTTAAATGTAAATGGCTTAAATGTTCCAATAAAAAGATATTGGGTAGAAGGTCCTCCTTGGGAGGACTCTGCAGGGAATGACTGTTACACAGGGACCCCAGCCTCTCGGCAGCAACATAGTGCACCTGGCCCAGCCAACACAACACAGCACCTCAGGCTGCCTACTACCATGACCTATCACAACATATCTGGTGCACCCTGTCCCACCGCTGTGACTCCCCACCCCCCCAACAGGCCCCCCAACTGCTACAACTTAGTGCACCCAGCCATTCTGCAATAACCAAGCACTTCTGGCCCCACCAATGTGACCCAGTGCACCCACCTTGCTGCTAACCTCCACAGTGGTCTGGGCCACATGAACCTACTACCAGAAGTCAGGGTAGGAAACTGAGAGGTGTTTGTCTGGGAGGATGCTGCTAGAACTGAGGGACAGGTGGAAAATGAAAAAGCTGTAGATCTGTGGGAACTGTTAGCAGAGAACAGGATCTGAACTGACAGTAGGCACCAGGAAGGAAGATCAGTTCTACCTAACTGGAGTGCAGGGGAAGTACCCTTTCTCCCACCAGCAGAACAACTGTTTCTGCCCTCCCTTGCAACAACCCAGGGCAAGGGGGAATGGTGCTAGCCTGGAAATATGCACATATACTAGTAGGTCTGGTGGTGCAGGAGACTCAGACATTGGGCCTGATTAGATGGAGCCAGGACAGATGCCACACCTAGAAGGGGCAAGTGGCACTGAAAGTTTGGAGTGTCAAGCTGGGCTGAATTTTAACATTTTCTTTTATTTGTTATTAATATTTTAAAGTGCCTCCTGCTTGTGGTGGTAGCAAAGGGGTGTAAGCAAACCAGGCAGAGCTGAGATATTGGAGGAGAAAAAGGGCCCGCCCATCTGTCCTACATGCTACAGATGCCACTCCCAACACGAGTCTGTTCAAACCATCCTAACCGAGACCAGATGCCCCACAGACCTCAGTTCTGTGGGGGCAGGGAAAACAGTATAGAACAGGGACATTCAGAGTGTGATACCCAAGGCATACCCAGTATCTGGGCTACAACCCAACAGACCCTGTGGGTCTCCACCATGGTGGGATTCAGCCAGGTTGCCCAGGACCAAGCAGACAGTGACTCACATTGACTGGCACCAGGGAACCTCCAAGGAGGCCCAGGACCAACATACCAAGGGCCAGAATAAACAATACCATTGCGAAATTCAGTGAACTCCACAAATACCAGATCCTAACTTTATTTCTCTTCCTTATTTGCTTCCATATTCTCCTTTTTGGTTCTCCCCCTTCTAATTAATTGGGTCTCTAGCCAATTAGTACTGTTTGTTTTCTTACATTTTCTCTTTTTTTTTCAGCCTTTCTTATCCCCCCCTTTATTGATTAAAGTATTACAAATGTGTCCTTATCCCCCATTTTTGTTTTGATTTGTTTGTCATGTTGTTATTTGGTTTGGCATTGTTTTGGTCTGTAAGCACCTGTATAACAGCTGGCACTACATGATAGGGGTTGAGCCTTAGAGTCAACAAGCCTGAAGGGAGACCCCACCCTCAAATCATGCATCAGCAATCAATACCAATTATAACAGAAGAGCTAAATTAACCCACATAAGGGACATTCCTAGTACATTGAGCTCAGGTGTTCAAAGAGGCTCCATCACTAAGTCACATAAGAGACTTTCTATATAAGGCCATCCCACAAAGACTGGGAGGCAAATAAGTTCTATCTAATAAATGGAAACAAACAAAAAGAGACAGTTAAAATGGAAAGACAAAAAAAAAAAAAAAAAAAAAAAAAAAAACAACCCCAAAATGAAAGAAAAAGAGGAATCGCCAGAAATGGATCTAAATGAAATGGAAGCAAGCAATTAATCAGATACAGAATTCAAAATAATGGTTATAAGGATGCTCAAACAAGCAAGAAATCATACCAAGAAATACAAGTGACATAATGAGAACTATAAGAAACTTAGGAGGAACTACATCAGCATAAAAAAGATATAGAAATCATGGATAAGAATGATTCAGTAATAAAGAATGACATAGCAGAAATAAAGAACACCCTGTAAGAAATCAACAGTAGATTAGCAGAAGCCCTAGTCTGGAACACTTCACAGGGGAGATTTACTAAACATTCAGAGAAGAACTAACACATATCCTCCGAAAAATACTCCAAAAAATTCAAGAGTAAGGAACACTTCTAAGCTATTTTTATGAGACCATCTTAATTCCAAAATAAAAAAAATAATCACACTACAAAGAAAATTACAGGCCAATATCCCTAATGAACATAGATGCTAAAATCCTCAACAAACTACTAGCAAATCACATCCAGCAATACATTGAAAAGATGATACATCATTACCAAGTAGGATTTATTTTGGGGATTTAAGATTGGTAAAATATTCCCAAGTAAATAAATGTAATAAATCACATAAACAAAATGAAGGCTGAAAATCACATCATCATATCAATCTATAATCTATAATAATAAAATCATAATATGCTAATTAGGCTGGACAGCCAAACAACCTTCCAGATGTCATTCCAGATGTCCTTCCTGCTGAAGTCAAAGCAGCAGGGGCTGAGGCAGAGGTGGTTAGGGGCCATCAGACAGGCAGGCAAGCAGTTAGGGGTGATCAGGCAGGCAGGCAGAATGGTTAGGGGTGATCAGGCAGGCAGGCAGAGGCAGTTAGGGGTGATAAGGCAGGCAGGCAAAATGGTTAGGGGCAATCAGGCAAGGAGGCAAGCAGTTTGGGGCATCAGGCAGGCAGGCAGAGGCAGTTAGAGGTGATAAGACAGGCAGGCAGAGGAGTTAGGGGAGATCAGGCAGGCAGGCAAGTGATTCGGGGCAATCAGGCAGGCAGGCGAGTGGTTAGGGACAATCAAGCAGGCAGACAGAGTGGTTAGGGGTGATCAGGAAGGCAGGTAGGCGAGTGGTTAGGAGGGGTCCTGGATTGGGAGAGGGTGCAGGCTGGGGGGTCCCAGATTGTGAGAGGGTGTAGGCCGGGTTGAGGGATCTCCCCCTTGTGCACGAATTTTGTGCACCAGGCTGCTAGTAGATGCATAAAAAGCATCGATAAAATATAGCACTGATTTTTAAAAATATATATTTTTATTGATTTCAGAGATGAAAAGAGAGGGATAGAGAGATAGAAACATCAATGATGAGCTGAGACAGAATCGTTGATCAGCTGCCTCCTGCATGCCCCACACTGAGAATCAAGCCTGCAACCTGGGCATGTACCCTGACTAGGATTCGAACAATGATCTCCTGGTTCATAGGTCGATGCTCAACCACTGATACACACACACCAGGCCAGCATGATGTTTTAAAAAAAACCTCAAGGCAAAATGAGAATAGAGGGATCATACTTCAACATTATATAGTCTATATTTGACAAACCTACACCCAATAATATACTCAATGGGCAAAAAATAAAACCATTTCCCTTATGAACAGGAACAGACAAGAATGTCCACTCTTATTCCAAATAGTACTGGAAGTCCCAGCCACAGTGTTCAGAGATGAAGAAAAAAATCAAAAGCACCCAAATTGGAAAGAAGAGAGTAAAATTCTCAAATTCTTAGATGACATGACATTGTACCTGGAAAAACCTAAAGACTGTGCTAAAACTCTACAAGATTTAAAAAATGAATTCATCAAAGTAGCAGGACACAAAATCAACACAAAAATCAATCTCATTTTTATACACCCATAATAAACTCTCAGAAAGAGAAATGGGAGAAAAAACACCTATTTGCCATTGCAACAACAACAAATAAAAAAGATACCTTGGAATAAACTTAACCAAGGAGGTAAAAGACCTGCACCCAGAAAATTACAGGACATTGAAAAATTAATAGAGGAAGATACGAACAAGTGGAAGCATATAACCTGTTCAAGTATAGAAAGAATTAACATCATTAAAATGTCCATACTACCCAAAACAATCAATAGATTCAAAATAATCCCTATCAAAATACCAATGGCACCTTTCATAGATATAGAACAAACACTCCAAAATTTTTATGGAATAAAAAAGACCCCGAATAGCTGCAGCAATTTTGAGAAATAACAAAGTTGGAGGGATCACAATATCAATATCAAGCAATACTACAAAGTCGCTATAATCAAAACAGCCCAGTACTGGCACAAGAACAGGCATATAGATCAATAGAATAGAACAGAGAACCCGGAAATAAACAAGCCAGTAAGATCAATTAATATTGGACAAAGGAGGCAAGAGCATACAATGGATTAAAGACCATATCTTCAATAAATGCTGTTGGGATAACTGGAGAGGTACATGCAAAAAATTGTAACCAGACAACAACTTACACTATAGCCAAGAATAAACTCAAAATGAATAAAATACTTAAATGTAAGTCATGAGAAAATACCCAGAAAGGAACCAAGATGGCGGCATAGGCAAACACCTGTACTTGCTGCCTCTCACAACCACATCAAAATTACAACTAAAAGATAGAACAACTATCATCCAGAACCACAGGAAAGCTGGCTGAATGGAAGTTCTACAACTAGAGGTAAAGAAGAAAGTGCACTGAGACTGGTAGGAGGTGCAGAAGTGCGGAATGGGCTGGCACCCGGGTGCACTGCTTTTTTAATGGGGAGAGAGATATAAGCTCCCACTTGCTCTGAACTCCAGTTCATGGCAAGACTCTGGGAGATCCGGACACATATGGGGAGAAACTGGACTGTCTGGTATCAGGACAGGAATGGGAGGGCAGCTTTCTTTCAGACAGAGGTGCTCACAGCAGTCATTTTCCCTGCCTGGGGACCTCTCCAGTGCAGGGCTGACTGGCAGCCATTGCTGTTTGCTCTGCCCAGGAGATTCCCTGAGACCCTGCCCCACCCAATTCACAACCTCACCCAAGTTGTACACAGCAGCTTTTGCATATGTATGGCCTGTCCTTTTGCCTAAAACCTGTCAAACAGGCAGCATCAGCAGCAGCCTGCCTTGCTACACAGCTGGGCCTCATCTGGGCACTTCCAAACCCAATACAAAGAGGAGGAATATGCAGATGTCTTTGTAGCTCCTGCTGGGTTGTCCCAGGCAGTGGCTGACTTTGCACCTCCTGGGAGATCCAAGAGCCAGTGTACCTAGTGGTCAGTGAGAGACCATACCAGATTACAATTCTTCACATCATAAGTGACACACTCAAGGGGAAGACTCAGTGAGCACCAAAGCCCCACTGAAGCAAGTCCTGCCCCATAAGGGTGTCTCCTGTACAGCAGCTCTTCCATTGTAGACACAGCTGGTCCTCACAACCAATTGGCCTGGAGGTCAAATCCTCCCAATGATACCAACATCAATCAAGGCTCAACTACAACAATACAGTGCACACAGCCCACAAAGGGGAGCACCAAGAGTGTCCACCGCAGATGACTGGGGAGGCTGAGCCACTGAGCCCTATAGGACACCTACCACACAAGGCTACTCTATCAACTCAAGGAGACTTAGTAGCTACCAAATACATAGAAACAAACACAGGAAAGCAGCCAAAATGAGGAGACAAAGAAAAATGTCACAAATGAAAGAAATGGATGAAAGTAAAATATTGGATATAGAGTTCAAAACCACATTTATAAGGTTACCCAAGAATCTTCTAGAAACCTTTGAGGAACTTAGTCAGACCTTCAAGGATCTTAGTGAGCATGCCAATAAAATGGAAAAGGACCAGTCAGAAATTAAGCATACACTGATGATACAGGGATTCAACAGAAGACTAGAGGATCCCATGAATCAGGTCAAAGATTTTAAGTATGAGGAAGAAAAAAAAAAAAGAAAAAAAAACACACAAAAAAAACAACAACAACAACATAAAAAAAAAACACAAAACAAAACAAAACAAAAATACCTAACCAGAAGAGTAAAAAGAAATAAGAATCCAAAAATATGAAGATTGTGTAAGGAGCCTCTGGGACAACTTCAAGTGTACCAACATCTGAATTATGGGAGTGCCAGAAGAAGAGAGAGAGCAAGATACTGAAAACCTATTTGAAGAAATAATGACAGAAAACTTCCCCTACTTGGTGAAAGAAATAGACTTACAAGTCCAGGAAGCACAGATAACCGCAAACAACAGGAATCCAAAGAGGATCACACCAAGATACATCATAATTAAAATGCCAAGGGAAAAAGACAAAGAGAGAATCTTAAAAGCAGCAAGAGAAAAACAGTTAATTACCTACAAGGGAGTACCTATATGATTGTCAGCTGATTTCTCAACAGAAACTATGCAGGCCAGATGGGAGTGGCAAGAAATAGTCAAAGTGATGAATAGCAAGAACCTACAGCCAAGATTACTCTACCCAGCAAAGCTATTATTTAACATTGAAGGTCAGATAAAGAGCTTCTCAGACAAGAAAAAGCTAAAGGAGTTAATCACCACCAAACCAGTATTATATGAAATGCTGAAGGGTGTTCTTTAAGAAGAAGGAGAAGAAGAAAAAGGTAAAGATAAAAAATTATGAACAACGAAGTGACAACAAATACATATCTATCAACAAGTGAATCTAAAAATAAAATGAATTAAAAATCTGATGAATAGAACAAACTAGTGAATGTAATAGAATCAGAGGCATGGAAAGGGAGCAGACTGACAATTCTCAGGGGCAAGGGGTGTGGGGGTGAGGGAAAAGATTGGATAAAGAGCTTACACCTATGGACGAGGACAGTGTTGGGGGGGGCGATGGCCTGGGGGGGTGGGAACTGGGTTGGGGGGAGTGCTGGGGGAAAAAAGAGGAACATCTGTGATAATCTGAACAATAAAGATTTTTTTAAAATGTAAGTCATGAAACCATAAACATCATAGAAGAAAATGTAGGCAGCAAAATATCAGACATCTCCCGTAGCAGAGTTTTCAAGAGAAACAAAGTAAAAAATAAACAAATGAGACTACATCAAACTAAAAAGTTTCTGCACAGCAAAAGAAACCAGCAATAAATATAAAAGGGAACCCACTGCATGGGAGAACATATTTGTCAATGATACATCTGATAAGGGGTTAAATTCAAAAATATATACAGTACTCATATAACTCAACAAAAGTAAGACAAACAACCCAATTAAATAATGGACAGAAGAACTAGATACTTTTCCAAAGAGGACATACAAATGACCAAGAGACATATGAAAAATGCTCAAAATCACTAATCATCAGAGAGATGTCAATTAAAATGACAATGAGGCATCACCTCAACCTGCCAGAATCACTATCATCAATAAATCAACAAACAACAAGTACTGATGCAGGATGTGGAGACAAGTGAACCCTAGTACACTGCTGGTGGGAATTCAGACTATTACAAGCACTATGGAAAATAGTATGGTGTTTCCTCAAAAATTAAAAATGGAATGGCTATTTGACCAGTGATCCCACTTCTAGGAATACATCTTAAAAAACATGAAACACCAATCAGAAAGAATATATTCATAGCAGCATTATTTACAATAGTTAAGATCTGGAAATAGCCCAAGTTCCCATCAGTAGATGAATGGATTTTAAATTGTGGTACATTTACACAATGGAATACTATGCAGCTATAAAAAGGGACCTCTTACAGCTTTGAGACAGCATAGAGGGATGTGGAAAGTATTATGTTAAGTGAAATAAGCCAGTCAGAGAATATCAAGTATTGGATGATGTAACTCATATGTAGAATCTAATGAAGAAAAAAAAAATAGATGAACAAACTACAAAAAAAAATGGTTTCTTCTGTCTGGTAAATGGGATCTTCCCTTCAACATTATTTACCTGACTTAGGATATAAATGAATTTTCAATAAATTGGGTTGTTAAATTGGTGTTTCATTTCATTTTTCTCTGTGATAAGACTGGCCTCATGGTCAGACACAATTCTTTTCCTCAGGAAGCCCACAGTCTAGTGAGGGTGGCAGACACTTACAGTAGTGACTAAGAGCAACCATGTGGAAAAACTCTGGAAAGGGTTTCTGCTGCAGCAGGAAGTTTTATGAGAGAGATCCCAGTCCTTGATTGACAAGTCTGCATACAGTCTGAAACAATGACTTCCATTTAAATTCAGGCTCTACCATTAGCTAGCTATTTTTATAACATTGGGAAAATCACATATTCTCTCTATTTCTCATCTATAACAGGAAATGATAAGAATACTTACCTTGCTGGGTTGCTTTAAGAATTGAATAGATACATGTCAAGCCTTTAGAAGTATACTTGACAAATAGTAAGTGCTCACTTTTATATATTATACTAGAGGCCTGATGCACGAAATTTGTGCAAAGGGCTTGGCCCTCACAGCCCCAGCTTTGTCCAGAAGGTCATCCGGATGGTCGTCCGGAAGGTCGTCTGGATGGTCGTTCTGCTATTCAATCTAATTAGCATATTAGCTCTTTATTATATAGGATTATATAGGACTAGAGGACCAGTGCATGAAATTCATGCACGGGTGCATTCCCTAGGCCTGGAGGGCAATCGAAGCACGAGAGTCTGGCATGGAAGGGCAGTTTCCAGCTTACCTCTGGGCCCTGGGCAGCACCTGGGCCCCCAGACCCCGGTGCATCCCCTCAACTTGAGTCACTGGGCCCCCACCCAGCTCCCTCAGTGCCTAGGAGCCGGGCGGTGGCCCCACCCCTTTGTTGCCGCCCCTGGTCGCCATCTGCAGGGTGATCGGCAGGGAGGAAATTGGCCCCCACTTGCACCTGCCTTGACTTGGCACTGCCCGCTCACCTGCTCTACCATCTCGCCATGGTCCCGCACTCATTGGGGCCCATCGGTGTCGGCAGTGCCTCCACAGCTGCCTGCTCACAACGCCATGTCATCGACGCCCACCATGTTACACGCTGCCCCCTGAGGGTCAGCTCAAGTTATAGTGAGCAGTTGAACTCCTGGTTGAGTGGAAAATTTGCATATTAAGGTTTTATTGTATAAGATAATAATTACAACCCTCTTAAACCAAAAACCCTATGTTAATATTAGCCTATTAAAACTAGAGCATCAAGACTTAAAAAAAGGACCTCTTACCTTTTGAGACAACATGGAGACACCTGGAGAGTATTATGCTAAGAGAAATATGCCAGTCAGAGAAACAAAAGTATCATATAATCTCACTTATATGTGGAATCTAATGAATAAAATAAACTGACGAACAAAAAAGATCCAGAAACATTGAAGCATGGAATTGACTAACATATTTCATAGGTAAGTTTGGGATGATAAGGGAGAAATCAATGAACTTATATGCATAGCCCATAGACAGACAATTGTGCAGGGAAGGTCTGTGGAGGAGATAGGATGGGGGTGGAGGTGTTTGATGGGGGAGGGGGGCAAAAAGGAAACATCTGTAATATTTTCAACAATAAAGATATTTTTAAAAGCAAATTAGCTCATAATTGCTGACATAATTGTAGCTTACTGAGACTTGTTCTTTGCTAGCATAATAAATGTCAAAGTTCTATACAAAAAAAATAAGATACTTTGGAATAAACTTAAATAAGGAGGTAAAAGACCTGAACTCAGAAAACTATAGGACATTGAAAAAAGAAATAGAGGAAGATACAAACAAGTAGAAGCTTAAACCGCGTTCATGGATTGGAAGAATTATCATCATTAAAATGTCCATACTGCCCAAAGCAATCCATAGATTCAATGTAATTCCTATTAAAATACCAATAGCATATTTCACAGATCTAGAAGAAATATTCCAAAAATTTATATGGAACCAAAAAGGACACTGAATGGCCTCAGGAATATTCAGAAAGAAGAACAAAGTTGGAGGGATCACAATACTGGACAGCAAACTATACTACAAAGCCACTGTAATCAAAACAGCTTGGTATTAGCATAAGAACAGTCATATAGATCAATGTCTCAGAGCAGGGATCCCAGAAATTGACCCACGTCATTAGGGTCAATTAATATTTGACAAAGGAGGCAAGAGCATGCAATGGAGTAAAGATAGTCTCTTCAATAAATGATGTTGGCAAAATTGGACAAGTATATTTAAAAAATGAAACTAGATCATTAACTTACACAATACACAATAATAAACTCACAATGGATAAAAGTCTAAAATGTTAGTTGAGAAACCATATAAATTTTAGAAGAAAACTTAGGCAGTAAAATTTCATATAGCAGAATTTTCACCAATACATTTCCTTGGGCAAGAGAAACAAATGAAAAAATAATTTTAAAAAATGGGACTACATCAAACTAAAAAGCTTCTACAAAATAAAGGATACCATCATCAAAAAGAAAATCTAACCCACTGGATGTGAGAACATATTTGCCAATGACACATCTGGGGTTAATTTCCAAAATATATAAATAATTCATACAGCTCAACAAAAGGAAGAGAAATAACCCAATTAACAAAGGGGCATAGGTCCTGAATAGGCATTTCTCCAAAGAGGACACACAGATGGCCAATAGACATATGAAAAATGCTCAACATCACAAATCATCAAAGAGTTGCAAATTAAAACTGCAATGAGATACCACCTCACACCTGCCAGAATGGCTACCATCATTAAATCAACAAACAACAAGACTGGTGAGGATGTGGAGAAAAGGCAATGCCAGTTGGGAATGTAGATTGGTGCACCCATTATGAAAAACCGAATGGAATTTACTCTAAAAATGAAAAATGGAACCACTGTTTGTCCCAGTGATCCCAATTCCAGATATATGTCGTTAGAAGCCTGAAACACCAATCAGAAAAAATATATGTACTCTTATATCCATAGCATCATTATTTACAATAGCTAAGATCTGAAAACAGCTCAAGTGCTCATCTGTAGATGAGTGAATAAAAAGCTATGGTACATTTACACAATGGAATACTATGTAGCTGTAAAAAGAAAGATTTCTTGTGCTTTGCAACAGCAAGGGTGGGCCTGTGTGAAATAAGCCTGTCAGAGAAAGACAAATATCACATAACCTCACTTGTGAGTGAAATCTATGGAGCATAATAAACTATTGAACAAAATAGGTCCAGAGGCATGGAGGCATGGAACAGAATGATATATCTCAGAGACGAGGGGGCATAGAGGTGGGAGGAGGTTAACCAAATAGCTTATATACATATATGCACAACCACTGGACACAGACAATAGTGTGGTGAGGGCCTGAGGTGGGACAGGGGCTCGGAGGAAAATGGTAAAGTGAGGGGATATTCAGAAAAATCTGTAATATTGTCAACAATTAAAAAAAGAATAAAGTCAGGAGGGAGCAGTATGAAGCCAAAATAGAAGTACATCTAAATTATTACACCATATCTAATTATAAAAGTAAATCAGAATCTCAAAATTTAAAAATATTAATAAAACTATATGAATCTATTAAAAAGATATTGGGTAGCTGAATGGACAAAAAAAAACAAACTTTAGAACTAAAGGTAAACAGACTGAATGTAAAGGAATAAAAAATTCACACATCCTACCTAATAAAATGGTAATATGCAAATTACCATCACTCCGCTACGCCCACGATTGGGCCGTTGGGAGTTTGGGGGCAGGACTCGGGGTGGCCGATTGGGCTGGCCCCAAAGGCCGGCGCTGCGGGAGGACCCATGGGGCCGGCGGAAGGTGCAGGTGGCGGAACTTGGGGTGCCTGATTGCGTGGCTGCCGGCACCAGTTTTCCGCCAGCACCAGTTTTCCTCTGGCCACCTGCTAATTGAAGTGCCTTCTGCCAGCCCGATCGGCCACCCGAGTTCCTCCACCAGTGGCGCTGGAGAAACTCAGGGTGGCCGATCGTGCTGGCGGGAGGCGCTCCAATCGGTGGATGGCCAGAGGAAATGGCGCTGGAGGAACTCGGTGTGGCTGATCGTGCTGGCGGCCAGAGGAAACGACGCTGGAGGAACTCGGGTTGGCCGATCGCGCTGGCGGGAGGCGCTCCGATCAGCGGGTGGCCAGAGGAAAACTAGTGCTGGCGGAAAACTGGTGCCAGCAGCCAGGTGAAGGAAGGTCTTTTGCACGAAACTTCGTGCTACAGGCTTCTAGTATTACAATAAAAATAAAAAAACTGGGATAATAATGCTTATATCACAAAAAATAAACTCTAAAACAAAGGCTATAATAAGATACAAAGAAGGACATAAAGGGATAATTTGAAGTAATATAGTCATATTAGTGGACTTTAACACCCTGTTGACATCATGGATAAATTTTCCAGACCAAAAAAAAAAAAAAAAAAAAAAAAAAAAGAACCAAAAAACAAGGAAACAGAGGCCATTAATGACACAGGTTCAGATGAATTTAATTGCTATTCTCAGAGCACATTACCACAAAGCAGGGGAATATATATTCTTTTCAAGTACATATGGAAGAATTTCTAGGATAAGCCACATATTAGGACACAAATTATGTCTCAATTAAAGAAAACTGAAATGACAGAGAACAGACAAGAAGAAACAATAAAAGGCATCCAAATTGGAAATCCTATATAATAAAGAGGTAATATGTAAATTGACCCTCACACCCTCATGTCACAAGATTGCCACCCCTATGTCATCACAAGATGGCCACCCCCACATCGTCACAAGATGGGCACCCCCATGTCGTCACAAGATGGTCGCCCCACGTCATCACAAGATGGCCACCCCCACATTGTCACAAGATAGCCGGCAGGGGAGGCAGTTGGGGGCGACCAGGCCTGCAGGGGAGGGCAGTTGGGGGGGACCAAGCCTGCAGGGGAGGTCAGTGGGGACGATCGGGCTGGCAGGGGAGTGGTTAGGGGGCTATCAGGCTGGCAGGAAGAAGTGGTTAGGGGCAATCAGGCAGGCAGGCAGGTGAGTTGTAAGGAGCCAGCAGTCCTGGATTGTGAAAAGGATGTCTGACAGGGATTGGGCTTAAATCCCGAGGGGACGCAGATTGGAGAGGGTGCAGGCAGGGCTGAGGGACACCCATCCAGTGCACAAATTTCATGCACCGGGCCTCTAGTGACATAATATTGTACATAGAAAAGGCTAAGGACTCCACCAGAAAACGACTAGATTTAATGAATGAATATGGTAATGTAGCAGGATAAAAAATTAATATCCAAAAAAAATTGATGGCATTTTTATACACCAATAATGATCTCTCAGAAGGAGAAACTTAAAAAAAAAAACACCAATCCCCCCCCCCCCCCACCAGCTGGTTTGGCTCAGTGGATAGAGTGTCAGTCTACAGACTGAAGGGTATTGGGTTCGATTCCAGTCAAGGGCACATGCTCAGGTTGCTGGTTCGATCCCCAGTAGAGGGAGTGCAGAGGCAGTCGATCAATGATTCCCTCTCATCATTGATGTTTCTGTCTCTCTCTCCCTCTCCTTTCCTCTCTGAAATAAAAAAATATATATTTTTTAAAAAACCAATCCCATTTACCATTGCAACAAAAAAAATTAAGATACTTAGGAATAAACTTAAACAAGGAGGTAAAAACCTGTATTCGAAAAACTAGAGAATGTTAAAAAAGACATCGAAAAAGATACAGACACGTGGAAGAATATACCATGTTCATGGATTGGTAGAATTAGCATCATTAAAATATTCATATTACCCAAAGCAATCTATAGATTCAATACAATTCCTATTAAAATGCCATTGACATATATCACAGATCTAGAACAAATACTCCAAAAGTTTATATGGAATGAAAAAGACCCTGAATAGCCACAATCTTGAGGAAGAAGAACAAAGTTCGAGGGAAAACAATACCGGATATCAACCTATACTAAAAAGCCACTGTAATCAAAACAGCCTGGTGCTGGAATAAGAACAGGCATACAGATCAGTGGAACAGAACAGAGAACCCAGAAATCGACCCAAGCCATTATGCTCAATCAATATTTGACAAAGGAGGTAAGAGCATACAATGGAGTAATGATAGTCTCTTCAATAAATGGTGTTGAGATAATTGGACAAGTACATGCAAAAAAAATCAAATTAGACCACCAACTTACACCATACCCAAAAATAAATTCAAAATGGGTAGAAGACTTAAATGTATGTTGTGAAACCATACAAATCATAGAAGAAAAAGTAGGCAGCAAAATATCAGACATATCAAGTAGCAGAATTTTCACAGACACATCAACTAGGGCAAGACAAACAAAGGTAAAAAATAAACTAGTGGGACTACATCTAACTGAAAAGGTTCTGTACAGCAAAAGAAACCAGCATCAAAATGAAAAGAGAACCCATTGTATGGGGGAACATATTTGCCAATGATGCATCTGAGAAGGAGTTAATGCCCAAAATATATAAAGTACTCATACAAATCAACCAAAGAAGACAAACAATCCAATTTAAAAATGAGGAGAAGAACTGAATAGACACTTTTTCAAAGAGGACATACAAATGGCCAAGAGACTTATGAAAAAAATGCTTAAAGTCACTAATAATGTCACTAATCATGCCAATTAAAATGACAATGAGATATCACCTCACACCTGCCAGAATGGCTATAATAAATAAATCAACAAACAACAAGTGCTGGTGGAGGACATGCAGAAAAGAGAACCCTAGTACACTGCGGGTGGGAATGCAGACTGGTGTAGCCATTATGTAAAACAGCATGGAGTTTCCTCAAACAATGAATATGGAACTGCCAATTGACCCAGTGATCTCACATCTACGAATATATCCAAAAAAACCTGAAACACCAATCAGAAAGAATATATACACCCCTATGTTCATTACAGCATTATTTACAATAGCTAAGATTTGGAAACAGCCTAAGTGTCCATCAGCAGGTGAGTGAATTAAAAAACTGTGGTACATCTACACAATGGAATACTATGCAGCTCTAAAAAGGAAGATCTCTTTTTTTAAAAATATATTTTATTGATTTTTACAAGGAGGAAGGGAGAGGGATAGAGAGCTAGAAACGTCGATGAGAGAGAAACATCGACCAGCTGCCTCCTGCACACCCCCTACTGGGGATGTGCCTGCAACCAAGGTATATGCCCTTGACCGGAATCGAACCTGGGACCTTCCAGTCCGCAGGCCGACGCTCTATCCACTGAGCCAAACCGGTTTCGGCAGGAAGATCTCTTAACCTTTGCAACAGCATAGATGGACCTGGAGAGCATTATGCTAAGCAAAATAAGACAGTCAGAGAAATATAAGTATCCCATGATCTCACTCATATATGGAATACAATGAACAACATAAACTGATTAACAAAAATAGATCCAGAAACACAGAAGCTTCAAGCAGACTATCAAACCTCAGAGGGAAGGAAGGGAAGTGCGAGCGGGTGGGAAGAGATCATCCAATGAACTGGTATGGATATATGCATAACCCATGAACACAGACAATAGGAGGGTGAAGGCCTGGAGTGGGGGCCAGGGGTTGGCTGGGAGAGGTCAATGAGATAAAGGGGACATATGTAATACTTTTAACAATAAAGATTAAAAAAGAAAAGGAAAAACTTTCAGTGCAGCTGATGTGGCTTAGTGGTTGAGCATTGACCTGTGAACCAGGAGGACATGGTTCTATTCCCAGTCAGGGCATGTGCCAGGGTTACAGGCCCGATCCCCAGTGTAAGGCCATGCAGAAGGCAGCTGATCAACGATTCTCTCATCATTGATGTTAAATGTAAAACATCAGACAATTCTCTTTCCCTCTCCCTTCCTCTCTGAAAACAATAAAAAATTTTTAAAAAAACTTTCAGTAAGCTGGGAATGAAGATATCATATCTAAATACAATAAAGGCCATATATAGCATATCCACAGTCAACATCATACTCAACAGTCAAAAACTAAAAGTATTTCTCTTAAGATTGGAATAAGACAGGGATATGCACTTTCACCATTCTTTTTAAACATAATACTGGAATTCCTATCCACAGCAATCACACAAGAAAATGAAATAAAAGGCATCTAAATTGGAAAGGAAGAAGAAAAACCGTCATTATTTGCAGATGATGTGATACTGTATATAGGGAACCCTAAACATTCAACCAAAAAAAAAAAAAAAAAAAAAAAAAAACCAAGAACAAAAAAACACTATCAAAATGTATAAATGAGTTCAGTAAGGTAGCAGGATACAAAATAGATATTCAGAAATCAATTGCATTTTTATACACCAATAATGAATTATCAGAATGGAAAACTAAAAAAAATACCATTTACAATTGCATTTTTTAAAATGCCTAGAAATAAATTTAACCAATAATGTAAAATACCTGTACTTGGCAAATTATAAGACACTGAAGAAAGAAATTAAAGAAGATACAAATAATTGGAAGCGTATGCTATGTTCATGAATAGAAAGAATTAACATAATTAAAACTACCCTAAGCAATCGATGTACTCAACACAATTCTTAGTAAGGCAACAATGGTGTATTTCACAGCACTAGATAAAATATTCCAGAAATTTATATGGCACCATAAAAGACCCCGAATAGCCATAGCAATCTTGAGAAGAGGAATAAAGCTGAAGGAATCACACTACCTGATATCAAACTATACTATAAGGCCATAATATTCTAAACAGCATGGTATTGGCATAAAAACAGGTATATAGGTTAATGGAACAGAATAGAGAGCCAAGAAATAAATCTATGCCTTTATGGTCAACTAATACGTGAGCAAAATAATGAAGAATATACAGCAGTATAAAGAGATTCTATTGGAGAGGGAAGATGGCTGCCAACGAGAAGGCAGACAGCAAGATAGTGTGTGAGTGAGAGAACAAAGGGAGAGTGTGTGGTAGCACAAGGAGTGTTTGTTGGTGAGTTGAGGGACAGCTATACTTCAGGAGACTGTGGAGGACAGCCAAATGGGGTTCCCCTGACCGGGCAGCCCCCACTGCTGCAGGGTTCCCTCCCAGAGCGACTGGCTCAGACACGGAGACCATGCCATCTTGAAGGAAAAGTGGATGTTACTGGGAGCCTGAAAAGCCTGGGGAATCTACAACTATGGCACCCAACGAACAACTGGGAACCTGAGAACACCGGTTCCCAAGTGGCGCGAGCACGTGGATTCAGAGGAGCTCTGCACTCCCTCACAGAAAGGTCAGATTTCACCTGGGATAAGGTGAGGTCTGTGGTGTGAGCAGGAGAGAGAAACTCGCACTGTGGGAGCTGGAGGACCTGGGGAAGTCTGCGACCAGAAAAATCTGCAGCCCTGGGGCTGGCGTGATCCACGAATGTGGAAGGGGGTCCAAGGAGCTGCTAACAGAAGGGAACTCTAGAAAGCAACCCATAGCTGAACTGGGTGCGAAAGGACAGCTTAAAAATTTTAAAAGTGTGCCAGCTGCTTAAGCCTAAGGGGAAAAAAGACTGCAAAGACTTGCATGCAGCGCCGGAGTTCGCGCGCACTTACTCTGGCTCTTTTCTCTCTCTCTCTCTCTTTTTTTCTGTTTATATCCTTGCTTTTGATTACTAAGCCCAATACATAGGATCACCCAATTGTGGACACTCTAAGAGACTGCAGGGGAAAGTTGTTTTTGTGGAACCTGGGGATCAGAGCAGGGAATAACTATCAGAAAACCAGCTCTGGGGTAACCCTTTCCCCCAAACCGGTATTAAGTGCCACAGGGAAAACAAAATCTAAACACTAGCTAGAGATGACCTATAGACCCCTAGGTCAATCCAGAAACACGGCCACCCAGGGGTTGAATCACAAATTGACTCTTGTGTAAACGCAAATAAAGGAGTATAAGAAATAAAAACATACTACCTTCTTGATAATCAGGACTGGGGCCTACAACACTGAGGAGCAGTGGAAGGCAGGGAACTGCAATACTGTCCTGACAAGGAAACAGGCGTGCCAAACCAAACAGTAGAGGAAGTGAATGACCTTCATTACTACACTTTTTTTTTTCATTTTTACTTAAGAAACTTTTTTTTTCTTTTTTCTCACTTGATTTTACCTTTTCAATTATTACATTTTTATTTTCAATCAGTATTATTACTACTATGCTTTTACCTTTTCTTTAAAAAGTGTCATTTTATTTTCTCTTTATTTTACTTTGGGATTAGTGTTCTACATTCTATTTTCATCTTTCCTTTAGCATCATTTTACCCTATCTCAACTCTACCTTTATGACATCACTCTCTTCGTCACTTTTCCCCTTTTGTTGTCCTGTATCTCTTACCCTATTTCTGCTTTAGATTTTCCCTATTCCTTCTTTTTACCCCCTGTGAAAATTTCACCCGAATTATATATCTAATTTCTAATGCCCTGCTCCAAGTTCATACACACCTCTCTCTTCTCTTTCTTCAATATCCAAAATTTTTTTCCTATCTGTCCAGATGTTGTTTACTTGATTGTTGATAATATCGGTTTTTTAATGCTTGTTGGTAAGATTGTTTCACTTTTTCTTTTTTTTGTTTGTTTTGTTTGTTTTTTGCTTCTGTTTTGCCTTGCCTCGTTTGTTATTACTTGTTGTTTGTAGTTTGCATTCATTTCTAGGTATTTGTTGCTGGCATTTGTTTGGGTTCAGTAGCTGTTATATTGGAGTTTTCTCCCCATATAAATAGTTTCTTCCCTGCTTCTTTCTTATTCTCTTTCTTTTCTCTCTTATTATTTTTCCTTTCCTCAATATCATTTATGCACTATTTTTTTCTTATCCCCTAATCCTCCTTTCTCTGGTGGTCTCTTTTATTTGGGGTTATTAGTATCATGAATACATTTGAGTACAGCACCTTGTGCATTGTGACTTGTTGTGTTGTATTTTGTGCCTTTAAATCAATGCAGGAGAGAGAGACATACCTAAGCAGACACCTGGAGAAGACAGATCATGGGGAGACAAAGAAAGAGCCCGCATATGAAAAAAAAAGGAAGCATCACCAGAAAAGGAAGTAAACGGAATGGAGGTAAGCAATATGTCAGAGAAAAAATTCAGAGCAATTGTCATAAGGTCACTGAAAAGAATGGAAGACAAATTAAACAATATGTGTAAGAACCAAGAGGAAATGAAAAAGAACCAAGAAGAAATGAAAAATGACATCACTGCCATAAAGAACTCCATAGAAAGCATCAACAGTAGTCTAGAAAAAGCAGAGGACCACATCAGTGAGCAAGAAGACAAGGTAGGAAAAAATACCCAATTAGAGTAGCTTCTAGAAAAAAAAAATTAAAAAGCAGGGGGAGACCATAAGAGAACTTTGGGACAACACAAAACAAAACAACATCCACATAATAGGGGTACCAGAAGGAGAGGAAACTGAGCAAGGAATTGAAAACCTGTTTGAAGAAATAATGACAGAAAACTTCCCTGATATAGGGAAGAAAAACCCCACACAAATCCAAGGAGCTCACAGAATCCCAAACAAAAGGAACCCCAAAAGACCGACACTAAGGCACATAATTAAATTGGCAAACACCAACGACAAAGTAAGAATCTTAAAAGCGGCCAGAAAGAGACAGAAAGTTACATACAAAGGATCCCACATCACACTACCAACTGATTTCTCAACAGAAATACATCAGGCCAGAAGGGAATGGAATGAAATATACAAAGTCATGCAAAGGAAGGGTCTGAATTCAAGAATACTGTACCCAGCAAGGCTATCAATCAAAATTTAAGGTGAAATCAGGAGCTTCACAGACAAAAAAAGACTAAGGAAGTTTATTACCACCAAACCAGCAATGCAAGAAATGCTAAAGGGTCTGCTGTAAAAAAAAGAAATAGGAAGCGAAGAAGAAACACAGGGGTAAAGAATAAAAATGGCGACAAACAAGTACCTATCCTCTCTAATAAAATGGTAATATGCAAATTAACCATCACTCCGCTACATAAGCCCCGCCCACCAGCCAAGCCACGCCCACCAGCCAATCAGTGCAAGTATGCAAATTAACCCCAATCCAAGATGGCTACAGCCACAGAGAGCAAGGTTTCCCAGGTAACAGAGCAAGCCAAGCTTTCCATAGCCGTTGCAGGCCTAAGCCTCCACTCAAGCTACAAAGTTTCAATTATAGAAGGTAAACAAATTCAAACAAATGGCGGCAGAATGGAGCTTGAGAGAGCAGGCCAGCGTTGCCGGCGGCAACAGGGGAAGCAAAGCTTTCCGCACACCCTGGCTGGGCTCACCCACTTAAGTCTACAAAGTTTCAATTGTAGAAGGTGAATTAACTGCCACAGAAATGGCTGCCACCCCAGAAATGGCTGCCGCCCCAGGCTACAAAGTTTCAATTGTAGAAGGAAAATAAATTCCAGATACCAGGGCCTCCCCTTGGGTTGCCAGGGGGCGTGGCCGGCCTGCAAACCACCACAGACCCCTCGCTCAGGCCACCCCACACCCCAAGGGAACCCCCACCCTGATCAGGGACACCCTTCAGGGCAAACCAGCTGGCCCCCACCTGTGCACCAGGCCTCTATCCTATCTAATAAAAGAGTAATATGCAGATTGATCATCACTGCAACACACAATATAGCTGCCCCCATGTGGTCAAAGATCCTGCCCCCATGTGGACATAAGATGGCCACTACAAGATGGCCAGCAGGAGAGGGCAGTTGGGAGGCACCCGGCCTGCAAGGGAGGGCAGTTGTGAGGGACCAGGCTTGCAAGGGAGGGCAGTTGGAGGTGATCAACACTGCAGGAGAGGGCAGTTAGGGGTGACCAGGCTGGCAGAGGAGGGAAGTTGAGGACAAACAGGCTGGCAGGGGAGCAGTTAAGCATCAACCAGGCTGGCAGCGGAGTGGTTAGGGGGTGATCAGGCTGGCAGGCAGAAGCGGTTAGGGGCAATCAGGAAGGCAGGCAGGCAAGCAGTTGGGAGCCAGCAGTCCTGGATTGTGAGAGGGATGTCCGACTGCCCGTTTAGGCCCGATCCCACCAGGATCGGGCCTAAACGGGCAGTCGGACATCCCTCCAGGAGTCCCAGATTAGAGAGGGTACAGGCTGGGCTGAGGGACAACACCCTGCCGTGCACGAATTTCGTGCACAGGGCTTCTAGTCAATAATAACTTTAAATGTAAATGGATTAAATGCCCCAATCAAAAGACATAGGGTAACTGAGTGGATAAGAAAACATGACCCATATATCTGCTGTCTGCAGGAAACCCACCTCCGAAAAAAAAGATGCACACAGAATGATGGTGAAGGGATGGAAAAAGGTTTTTCAGGTTAAGGGAAATGAAAAAAACGCTGGGTTAGCAATACTTATATCTGACAAATTAGATCTCAAAGTGAATAACATAAAAAGAGATAAAGAAGGCCACTTCATAATACTAAAGGGAGCAATCCAACAAGAAGAAATAACTCTGAAAATATACACGCACCCAATACAGGAGCACCCAAATACATAAAAAACTCCTGGAGGACACCAAGGGAGAGATTGACAGCAATACAATCATAGTAGGGGACTTTAATACCCCACTATCACCATTGGACAAATCTTCTAAACAAAAAATCAGCAAAGAAACATCAATCCTAAATGACTCACTAGACCAGATGGAATTAATTGACATCTTCAGAACATTTCAACCCAAGGCCAAAGAATATACATTCTTCTCAAATGCACATGGGTCATTTTGAAAGATAGACCATTTAGTGGGTCACAGGCAAAGTTTCTTCAAATTCAAGAAGATAGAAATCATATCAAGCGTCTTCTCAGATCACAATGGCATAAAACTGGAAATCAACTACAATAAAAACAAACCAAAAAAATCAAACACATGGAGACTAAATAGCATGCTATTAAACTATGACTGGGTTACAAGATAGATCAAAGAAGAAATAAAACACATCATGGAAACAAACAACAATGAAAACACAACAATCCAAAATCAATGGGACACAGCGAAAGCAGTATTGAGAGGGAAGTTCATAGCTCTACAATCCTACTGCAATAAACCAGAAACAATGGTAATAAATTACGTAACCCTACAATTCAAAGAGTTAGAAAGAGAGCAACAAGAAAAGCCCAGTGTAAGCAGAAGGAAAGAAATAATAAAGATCAGAGAGGAGATAAACAACATAGAGACCAAAAAAAAAATACAAAAACATCAACAAAACAGCTGGTTCTTTGAAAGGATAAACAAGATTGATCAACCTCTAGACAGGCTCACCAAGAAGCAAAGAGAGAGGACCCAAATAAACAAAATCAGAAAAGAAAGAGGAAAATAACAACAGATCCCACAGAAATACAAAGTATTGTTAAAAATACTATGAACAACTCTATTCCAACAAACTGGACAACCTGAAGGAAATGGACATATTCCCAGAAAAAATGCAACTTTCCAAAAGTCAAGCAGGAAAAATCTAAACATCTCAATGGGCCAATAACTATGGAAAAAAATGAAGCAGTCATCAAAAAAGCTTCCATCAAACAAAAGCCCGGGGCCAGATGGCTTCAAAGGGGAGTTTTACCAAACATTCAAGGAACAACTAAAACCTATCCTCCTCAAACTATTCGAATAAATTCAATAGGAAGGAATACTTCCAAGCTCATTCTATGAAGCCAGCAACAACCTAATACCAAAACCAGATAAAGACAACACAATAAAAGAGAATTATAGGGAAATATCCTTCATGAATATAGCTGCCAAAATCCTCAACAAAATTTTAGCAAATCGGATCTAGTATTACATCAGAAAGATCATACACCATGAACAAGTAGGATTTATCCCATGGATGCAAGGATGGTACAATATCCACAAATCAATAAACATGACACATCACATAAACAAATTGAGAGAAAAAAACTACAGAGTCATATCAATTGATGCAGAAAAATCATTTGACAAAATCCCACACCCATTTTTGATAACAACTCTCAGCAAGGTGGGAATAGAAAGATCATACCTCAACATAATAAAAGTCATATATGATAGATTTGTTGTGGGGTTTTTTTTGCATGATGGCAACCGCCAGGAAGGTAGGGAGGGAGAGTGTGTGATTGAGTGAAGGAGTGATAGAGGTGTGTGTGTACGTGTCTGGGTGTGTGTGTGAGTGAAATAGGGACATTTAGACCCTGCAGTTCTTCCAGAGGGCTTCCAATCCAGGCAGTCGTAGTTGGCAAAACCCCGTGGCCGCTGCAAACACTCCGGAGAGGACACCAGCAGCACAGAGACCCCGCCATCTTTAAGAACAGAACTGCTAGAGACCAGAATCCTAGCCTCTCCACCACCCCATCTAGTCTCAAAAGCAAACCTGGACACTACATCCACTCTGGTAGAAGACCTGCCACCCCAGCTGCAGATGCATGAACCCAGAGACCTTCACCTCCAAAAGTGCGCCGCTGAAAGCACTAAGTACAACCTCCCCCTCCCCAGCACTGGAACTCAGGATTAACCGTGTCCCCAGCCCATAGGCACTCAGGCACTCCACTACCCAGGCAGTGCCTGGAAACCACTGAGAACCTCCGAGGGGGTGATTCGGCACAGTCAAGGGTGCGCGGCCCTGCAGTAGAATTTCTGAACTGCCTCTTCCTAAATAACTGCCCACGGACACCCCTGCGGTGCAACTTCAGTGCCATGGCCCCTCAGAGTGCTTCAGAGCTCTGTGCGGGTGGGCATGCCACCAGTACGCGCACACTTCCAGAGCCGGCAAA
Source organism: Cnephaeus nilssonii (assembly GCF_951640355.1). Taxonomy (NCBI): domain Eukaryota; kingdom Metazoa; phylum Chordata; class Mammalia; order Chiroptera; family Vespertilionidae; genus Cnephaeus; species Cnephaeus nilssonii. The sequence continues at coordinate 40,363,067 of NC_137071.1, read as the reverse complement.
CTCAACGCCACCGACAAGGTAAGGCACCCTGAGCCCATATATTCAAGGGATCCTCTGGGGAGATGCTTTGAGCCCCTGCTGGGTGTGATTCTGTACAGCCAAGGACGCGCTGCCCCACAGCAGAATCTCTGAACTCCTTTCTCCTGAATAACTTCCCACATACACCCTAGCGGTTTAACTTCAGTGCCAGGGCCCCTCTGAGTGCGTCAGAAATCTGCGCGGGCAAATGCACCACCAGTTAGCACACACTTCCAGAGCTGGCAAACTTAAGGCCACAGACAAGGGATGGCACCTTGAGCCCATATCCACAGGGTCCTCAGGGGAGATGCTTCGAGTCCCTACTGGGTGGGATTCTGTACAGACAAGGTCGCCCTTCCCCGCAGCAGAAATTCCGAAACTCCTCTTCCTGAATAATGGCCCACATCCACCCTAGATACTCAACCTCAGTGCCAGGACCCCTCAGAGTGCATCAGAGCTCTGCACCTGCAAACACACCTCCACAGAAGCGAATTTACAACAGGCAGGCAACCTGAGCCCATCTACACACAGGGTGCAAGTGGGAGCCACTGTGAGCTCTCCCAACAGACAGTTCCTCGGTGCCCTGTGAATCCCCACTGGACACGCGCGATTTCAACGAAGGGTGCAAGACAGCAAAAACTGGGACACTCCCCTCCATAGCTGCTGAAATCTAAACAACACAGTTGTGCCTCTCAAGCTTGCAGGCCTACATCAAGAGAACCCAAGTAGCTCAAGTAGGGAGCTACACTAGATTACCAAGCCCAGGAGAACTGAGAGATTACACCAGTAGCACCATCCCCAAAAGAACTTGGGTAGCAAAGCAAGCGGATCTACAATTAAAACATTACAGGAAAACATGGGAAGACAAATAAGCAATCCCCAAAGGAAAGAAAAAGAGGAATCACCAGAAAGGGAGTTAAATGAACTTGAGGCTAGCAGCCTAACAGAGAAACAATTCAGAGTATTTGTTATAAGGATGTTTAAACGGATGGATGACAAATACACACAACTCAATGAGAACTATAAGGAGCTGAATGAAAATGTCACCAACATGAAAAGAAACCAAGAGGTGATGAAGAATGACATAGCTGCAATAAAGAACACAATGTAAGGCTTAAAGAGTAGAGTAGAAGAAGCTGAGGACCGCATCAGCAAAATAGAAGACAAGGTAGGAAAAAACACACAAACACAGCAGCAATTGGAAAGAAGACTTAAAAAGCAAGAGGAGAGCCTAAAGGAGCTTAGGGACAACACAAAATGAAACAACCTTCGAATAATAGGGATAAAAGAAGGAGAGAGAAAGAGAAGCAAGGAATAGAAAACCTGTTAGAAGAAATAATGACAGAAAACTTCCCTGATATTGGCAAGAAAAACACTATCCATGTCCAAGAAGTACACAGAGTCCCAAACAAGTTGAACCCCAAAAGACTGACACCAAGACACATCGTAATTAAATGGGTGAACACCAACGAAAAACTAAGAATCTTAAAGGCTGCCACAGAGAAACAAAAAGTTACCTACAAGGGATCTCCTATCAGAATATCAACTGATTTCTCAACAGAAACACACCAGGCCAGAAGGGAATGGAATGAAATATACAAAGTAATGCAAAACAAGGGACTGAATCCAAGAATACTATACCCAGCAAGGCTATCATTCAAAATTGAAGGTGGAATCAGAAGCTTCACAGACAAAAAAGGGCTAAGAGAGTTCATCACTACCAAGCCAGCAATGCAAGAATTTCTAAAGAGGCTGCTGTAAAAAGAAGAAAGAGAAAGGCAAGAAGAAACACAAACACTAAGGAAATGTATGTCTATAAACAGGTACTTATCAATAATAACATTAAATGAAAATGGATTAAATGCAGCAATCAAAAGACATAGGGTAGCTGAATGGGTAAGAAAACATGACCCATATATATGCTGTCTACAAGAGACCCACCTTAGAGCAAAAGATTCACAAAAACTGAGAGTGAAGGGATGGAAAAACATTTTCCAGCCAAATAGAAATGAGAAAAAAGCTGGGGTTGCGATACTTATATCAGATAAAATAGACCTCAAAGTAAGGGCCATAATAAGAGATAAGGAAGGCCACTGCATAATACTAAAGGGACCAATTCAAAAAGCAGATATAACTCTGTTAAAAGTATATGCATCCAATGCAGGAGCGCCTAAATACATAAAAAATCTCCTGGAAGATATCAAGGGAGAGCTCGACATCAATACAATCATAGTAGGGGACTTTAATACACCACTATCATCAATGGATAAATCCTCTAGACAAACGATCAGCAAAGTAACAGCAATTCTAGATGACACACTAGATCAGATGGACCTCATTGACATCTTCAGAGTATTTCACCCCAAAGCCACAGAATATACGTTCTTCTCAAGTGCACATGGGACATTCTCAAAAATAGACCACATATTGGGTAACAAGCAAAGTCTCCCCAAATTCAAAAAGATTGAAATCATATCAAGCATTTTCTCATACCATAATGGCATAATATTAGAAATAGACTACAATAAAAACATTCCAAAAAATTCAAACACTTGGAAACTGAATAGCATGCTACTAAATAATAATTGGGTTATCAATGAGATAAAAGAAGAAATTAAAAACATCTTGGAGACTAATGACAATAAAAACATAACATTGCAAATCCTATGGGACACAATGAAAGCAGTCCTGAGAGGGAAGTGTATAGCTCTACAGGCCTACCTCAAAAAAAAACAAGAAAAAATGGTAATAGATCATCTAACTCAACAACTCAAATAATTACAAAGGGAGCAACAAGAAAAGCCCACAGTGAGCAGAAGAAAGGAAATAATAAAGATCAGAGCAGAAATGAATGACATAGAGACCACAAAAACAATACACAAGATCAACAAAACGAAGAGCTGGTTCCTTGAAAGGATAAACAAGATGGATGAACCTCTAGCTGGGCTCACCAAGAAGCAAAGAGAGAGGACCCAAATAAACAAAATCAGAAATGAAAGAGGTGAAATAACAACAGACCCCGCAGAAATACAAAGGATTGTCAAAAAATACTATGAACAACTCTATTCCAACAAACTAGACAACCTGGAGGAAATGGACACATTCCTAGAAAAACACAACCTTCCAAAATTTACTCAGGAAGAGTCTAAAATCTCAATAGGGTGATAACTATGGAAGAATTTGAAGCAGTCATAAAAAAGCTTCCACCAAACAAAAGCCCGGGGCCAGACGGTTTCACAAGGTAATTTTAGAAAACATTCAAGGAAGAGTGAAAACCTATCCTCCTCAGACTATTCCAGAAAATTAAAGAAGAAGGAACAGTTACAAGCTCTCTCTATGAAGCTAGCATCACCCTAATACCAAAACCAGATAAAGATAACACAATGAAAGAGAATTACAGGCCAATATCCCTCATGAACATAGATGCCAAAATCCTCAACAAAATTCTAGCAAATCAAATCCAGCAGTACATCAGAAAGATCATACAGCACTACCAAGTAGGATTTATCCCTGGGATGCAAGGATGGTACAATATTTGCAAATCAAAAAATGTGATACATCACATAAACAAATTGAGAGATAAAAACCATATAGTCATATCAATTCATGCAGAAAAAGCATTTGACAAAATCCAACACCTTTTCTTGATAAAAACTCTCAGCAAGGTGGGAATAGAAGGATCATACCTCAACATAATAAAAGCCATGTATGACAAACCCACAGCCAACATCATACTCAATGGCAAAAATTAAAACCATTTCCCCTAAAAACAGGAACAAGACAGGGATGCCCACACTCACCACTCCTATTCAACATAGTGTTGGAAATACTAGCCATTGCAATCAGACAAGAAGAAGAAATAAAAGGCATCCAAATTGGAAAAGAAGAAGTAAAGCTGTCCTTATTTGCAGATGACATGATACTGTACATAGAAAACCTAAAGACTCCATCAAAAAATTATTAGACTTAATAAATGAATTCAGCAGAATATCAGGATACAAAATGAATGTTAATAAATCTATGGCATTTCTATACACCAATAATGAACTTACTGAAAGAGAGACTAAAAAAGCAATCCCATTTACCATCACACCAAAAAAATTTAGATACCTAGGAATAAACTTAACTAAGGAGGTAAAAGACCTATATGTGGAAAACTACACAATACTTAAAAAAAAACTAGAAGAAGATATAAACAGATGGAAGAAATACCATGTTCATGGATTGGTAGAATCAACACCATCAAAATATCCATACTACCCAAATCAATCTATAATTTCAATGCACTTCCGATTAAAATACTAACGGCATACTTCACAGACCTAGAACGAACTTTCCAAAAATTCATCTGGAACAAAAAAAGACCCTGAATAGCTACAGCAATCCTGAGAAAGAAGAACAAAGTAGGAGGGATCTCAATACCAGATCTCAAGCTTTATTATAAAACCACTGTTCTCAAAACTGCCTGGTATTGGCACAAGAACAGACATATAGATCAATGGATTAGAATAGAGAACCCAGAAATCGATCCAAATCACCATGCTCAATTAATATTTGACAAAGGAGGCAAGAACATACAATGGAGTCAAGACAGTCTCTTCAATAAATGGTGTTGGGAGAATTGGGCAGATACATGCAAAAAAATGAAACTAGAACACCAACTTACATCATACACAAAAATAACCTCAAAATGGATCAAGGACTTAAACATAAGACAGGAAACCATAAAAATACTAGAGGAATCTACAGGCAGAAAAATCTCTGACATATGCCAAAAGAACTTCTTCACTGATACTGCTCCTAGGGCAATGGAATCTAAAGAGAAAATAAACAGGTGGGTCTACATCAAAATAAAAAGCTTTTGCACAGCAACGGAAACCATCATCAAAACAACAGGAAAGCCCACTGCATATGAGAACATATTTGCCAATGATGTCAACGATAACTGTTTAATCTCCAACATTTACAGGGAACTCATGCAGCTTAACAAAAAGAAGATAAACAACCCAATCAAAACATGGGCAACTGATCTAAATAGACACTTTTCGAAAGAAGACAGAAGGAAGGCCAAGAGACATATGAAAACCTGCTCTAAATCACTAATCATTACAGAGTTGCAAATGAAAACAACAATGCGGTACCATCTCACACCGGACAGAATGGCCATTATCAACAAGTCAACAAATGACAAGTGCTGTTGAGGATGTGGAGAAAAAGGAACCCTCGTGCACTTCTGGTAGGAATGCAGACTGGTGCAGCCACTGTGGAGAACATTATGGAGTTTCCTTTAAAAACTAAACATAGAACTCCCATTTGACCCAGTGATCCCACTTCTAGGAATATATCCCAGAAACTGGAAACATCAATCAGAAAGGATATATGCACCCCTATGTTCTTAGCAGCACAATTCACCATAGCTAAGATTTGGAAACAGCCTAAGTGCCCATCAGCAGATGAGTGGATTAAAAAAATGTGGTACAACTACACAATGGAATACTACGCTGCAGTAAAAAAGAAGGAGCTCTTACCATTTGCAACAATATGGATGGAGATGGAGAACATTATGCTTAGTGAAATAATCCAGGCAGAGAAAGGTAAATATCACATGATCTCACTCATTTGTGGAATATAATGAACAACGCAAACTGATGGGGGGAAAATAGATCCAGAAACAGAGAAACATCAATCAGAACGTCAAACCTCAGGGAAGAAATTGTGAGGTAACCAGAAACCTAAGAATGCCTGAGAACGCCTTTCTAGCCACGCTAGCAATCATCAGATGTACGGTAATTTTACCTGGGACAAGAGGTAAGTATTTTAGTCTTCTGCTCTGGACCCTTCATGGGTAAGACCCCTTTACGTGGGCTGATCCCCTGACTAATGTAGTTAGCAATAATACCAAACACCCTGGTCATCCAGGATGTTCATGGGTGGGGCAAGAAAGTATAAATACACAGGGGTCTCCACCCAGCTTCCCCATTGTATGACACAAAATCAAACAATGCCCCTTTGTGTGTACAATTAAAGAGAGGTTTCAGGCTTGTGTGGAAACCAAAGAAAGGGTGTCACTACTATCACTACTTGCCCCCGGTAGAGGTGCAGAAAATGTAACTAAGACCTTGTCTTTATAAAAAGAAATGAACAGCCAGTTTGAAAGGGAATTGCCGTGGACTAGAACAAAGAATATCCTTACATGATATTATTCTATACTGTCATGAAAATTTTTCCCAGATTTGGATCACCCCCAGTACTTATAATAGTTTCTCGCACATTTGGGGATAAAAAAAAATCATTTGTTTGGTGCTTGGAGACAAACTTAACACATTTCTTGATACTTTAGAATTACAACAGCATAATATACAATAATCCCAAGCAAACTTACAAACTAACTCTTAGAATGTCTGACAGCAATTTAAAAAGGACATGTAAAGAGTTAATCCTTTTCATTGTGTAGAGGGCCTCCTGGGAAGGCACCTGAGCATTCTATATTGGTCCCTCTTACCCTTTAGGCCAAGAGAGACCCTCTTCTCACAATTCAATTGCTCACAGCTGTTGCATGAGCTCTCTGTTCATGTCGAGGTTGAAGTCTCGTGATGACTGGTGCCATGGATCTGTCTCTCACACAGTGGGGCAAACTGAGGCCTCCCTGGAGAAGAAACCCAGGCTGCACAAGATATGTGATCAGTGCTGGGGCCCCACCAGCAGGCTAGGGGATCCCAAGGCAGGTGCTGGGCATGGAGGCCATGGGGGCATAGGCTACCAAGGAGACAAAACTGAACCTCACGTCACCCTGCTTGGCCCCAGAGGATGTCTGGTTAGCCAGAGATGGGTAAGATTCCTCAAGGAAGGAACAACCTAAGACAGGCACAGTCGCAGAGGGGCCATCAGGAGAGAATTTGGGGATCAACAGAGGTGGGGCACAGACCCTCACCCCCCCCCAACATTGCAGGGGCCTGAACCCTAGCCCCTTCTGAGGGAGGTCTCCTGCCCCCATGGCTGCTTCGTGCTTCCCATGCCCAGCTCAGATCAGGACCCAGGTGACCGACAGAGACTTCGCCGACAGCAGCTGCCCTCTCACTCCAATAAGAATTGTTTGAGTTGTCTTGTACCCATAGTGTGGGGAAGTGGGTTTATGATATATAAATCCAGCCTACCACCAGGAATGCTCAGGACCTACTCAAGAATGCAAATAGTCCCTTCCACTAATATTTACAGGGTAAAATAAGATTGTTGTTAGAGTAATAAATTTGACAGTAAAATAGTAGTCAAGTTTTCAGGCAAATTTAAAATGGCTAGTTGAAATAAGCGAATATTCTAGAAAAATTAATTGTACTGGACAAAAAGTTGTTCCTAAAGTATTAAGTAAAATTTTTATTGGTATTTCATCTCATGATAAAATTGTGCACCATGTAATGAACCTAAAACAGAAAGATTATAGTGCAAAAAAATAAAATTTAAAAGCCATCAAGACTACATTATAAAATTTTCAAAAGCCTCCTAACATTTAAATCAAAAAGGAGGGTATAGTAGAATATCATGTAAGGAAAAATATCCTGCAAGTAAATTACATCTAGAAAATTAATACTTTAGAAAATTAATTGTAAGGCTAAAAGCAAGACACCCATGAAAAACACACAAGGTGTCAAAACAAGCCAGAGGAAAATCATTTGGGCAAAAAATGAAATAGGATCCCAAGTCAAATTTATAGAAAATATTCCTTTATTAACTTTTGGTCGAGAATATGTTTGTATAATTTCAGAAAACAACTCCGAGACCATGTGGATTCCAGCAACAGAGAGGAATCGACAGGACTACTCCAGCCATGAAGACAGAAGAGAAGCAGTCCAGAGATGGAAGACGCTGACGTGGCCTTCCCATACTAGCAGTTAGCAGCTGTGCATCACTGCAGGTTGCCCAGGACCAAACCAGAGAGAGTCGGACCTGCATTACCATTTGTCCACCATCCATAACTGTAATGTCACTGCTGACATGTACACATAAGGAACTGTTGGACATTTAAACTGGGTCTCAAAAGAACTGTTGGCCCAGAAAGAAACTCACTACAGACTGATTCATTTGTCTGTCACCATAACCATTATTGCTTGTCTCATTTTCGGTTCTTATAAGTGTATTTCTAATAGCACATGATCTCACTCATCTAGGGGAAATAATGAACAACATATACTGATGAACAAGAACAGACCCAGAAACAAAGAGGCATGGATCAGACTGTTGGGCCTCAGAGGGAGGGTAGGGGAGGGTGGGAGAAGGGGGAAGAGATCAACCAAAGGACTTGTGTGCAAGCATATGAGCCTAACCAGTGGTGTAGGACAACAGGGGAGTGGGGGCATGTGTGGGGAGGGGTGTGGGATGGGAATGAGGGGATGAGGACAAATATGTGATACCTTAATCAATAAAGAAATTTTAAAAAGTCATATATGATAAATCTACAGCAAACACCATACTCAATGGGCAAAAACTAAAACCATTTCCCCTAAGAACAGGAATGAGACAGGGATGCCCAAACTCACCACTCCTATTCGACATAGTACTGGAAGAATTAGCCATTGCGATTAGACAAGAAGAAATAAAAGGCATCCAAATTGGAAAAGAAGAAGTAAAACTGTCCTTATTTGCAGATGACATGATACTGTACAGAGAAAATCCTAAAGACTCCATCAAAAAAATATTAGACTCAATAAATGAATTTGGCAATGTAGCAGGATACAAAATTAACACCAAGAAATCTATGGCCTTTCTATACACCAATAATTAACTTACAGAAAGACAGACTAAAAAAGCAAACCCATTTACCATCACACCAAAAAAATTAAGATACCTAGGAATAAACTAAACTAAGGAGGTAAAAGGCCTATATGTGGAAAACTACAGGACACTGGAAAAAGAGATAGCGGAAGACGTAAAGAGATGGAAGAAAGTACCATGTTCATGGATTGGTAGAATCAACATCATTAAACTATGCATAATACCCAAAGCAATCTATAGATTCAATGCACACCCCATTAAAATACCAACGGCATATTTCACAGACCTAGAACAAACTCTCCAAAAATTCATCTGGAATAAAAGAAGACCCCGAATAGCTGCAACAATCCTGAGAAAGAAGAACAAAGTAGGTGGGATCTCAATACCGGATATCAAGCTGTATTACAAAGCCACTGTTCTCGAAACAGCCTGTTAATGGCACAAAACAGGCATATAGACCAATGGAATAGAATAGAGAATCCAGATAACGACCCAAACCACTATGACTAATTAATATTTGACAAAGGAGGCATGAGCATACAATGGAGTCAAGACAGTCTCTTCAATAAATTGTGTTGGGAAAATTGGACTGATACATGCAAAAAAATGAAACTAGACCATCAACTTACATCATACACAAAAAGAAAATCAAAATGGGTAAAAGACTTAAACATAAGTCGGAAACCATAAAAATATTAGAGGAATCCTCAGGCAGCAAAATCTCAGACATATGTTAAAGCAATTTCTTCACTGATACAGCTCCTAGTGCAATGGAAACTAAAGAGAAAATAAACAAAATTGGACTACATCAAAATAAAAAGCTTTTGCACAGCAAAAGAACCCATCAACAAAACAACAAGAAAGTCCACTGTATGGGAGAACATATTTGCAAATGTTATCACTGATAAAGGTTTAATCTCCAACATCTACAGGGAACTTATACAACTTAATAAAAAGAAAATAAATGATCCAATTAAAGAAATGGGCAACGGGCCTAAATAGCATCTTTTCGAAAGAATACAGAAGGAAGGCTAAGAGACATATGAAAACATACTCAAAGTCACTAATTATCCAAGAGATGCAAATGAAAATGATAATGCAGTAACATCTCACACCTGTCAGAATGGCTATCATCAACAAATTAACAAAAGACTAGTGCTGGCGAGAATGCAGAGAAAAAGGAATCCCTTGTGCACTACTGGTGGGAATGCATACTGGTGCAGCCACGGTGGAGAACAGTATGGAGTTTCCTCAAAAAACTAAAAATGGAACTCCCATTTGACCCAGTAATCCCACTCCTAGGAATATATCCCAAGAAACTAGAAATACCAATCAGAAAGATATATGCACCCCTATGTTCATAGCAGCACAATTCACCATAGCTAAGATTTGGATACAGCCTAAATGCCCATCAGCAGATGAGTGGATTATAAAACTATGGTACATCTAAACAATGGAATACTATGATGCTACAAAAAAGAAGGAATTCTTTTTTTTTTAATTTCTTTATTGATTAAGGTATCACATATTTGTCCTCGTCCCCCCATTTCCATCCCACACCCCTCCCCACACATGCCCCCACGCCCCTGTTGTCCTTAACCACCGGTTAGGCTCATATTACCATTTGCAGCAGCATGGATGGAACTGGAGAGCATTATGTTAAGTTAAATAAGCCAGGCAATGAAAGAAAAATACCACATGATCTCACTCATTTATGGAAAATAAAGAACATTATAACCTGTTGAACAAAAAGATAGACACAGAGGCAGTAAAGCATCGAACAAACTGTCAAATTACAGCAGGAAGTTTGGGGAGTGTTGTGGGGGGCGGGGGGAGAGTTCAAACAAAGGACTTGTATGCATGCATGTAAGCACATCCAATGGACACAAGACACTGGGGGGGGTGGGATGAGGGCATGCTACATGAGGTAGGAGAGGCTGGGGGAAGGTCTATGGGGAAAAAATGAGATATATGTACTACTATATGTAATACTTTAAACAATAAAATAAAATTTAAAATAAATAAAGAAAGAAAGAAAAAAAAGTTTTTATTTCCTAAGCTAATGATTGGGGAATGGTTAAATAAATAATAGTATATCTATACTGTGGAATAACTTGAGATGATTAAAAACTGAATATATACTAACATGGAAAGATGTCTATGATATAAGTGAAAAAAGTAAGTCATAGTATAATATGCACTCCATCATCTAGTTAAAAAGCAACCAAGCGCCGAAACCGGTTTGGCTCAGTGGAGAGAACGTCGGCCTGCAGACTGAAAGGTCCCAGGTTCGATTCCGGTCAAGGGCATGTACCATGGTTGTGGGCACATCCCCAGTAGGGGGTGTGCAAGAGGCAGCTGATAGATGTTTCTCTCTCATCGATATTTCTAACTCTCTATCCCTCTCTCTTCCTCTCTGTAAAAAATAAAAATAAAAAAAGCAACCAAGTGTATACAGATGTGTGTATATATATATATATATATATATATTAGTGTGTTTGTATGTAAATACAGAGACAAAGATCTAAAAGGATATAAATGAAGGTAAATATATTAGTAATCTCTAAATAGTGATAGGACAGGTGACAACGTGAGGAGGACTTTAATTTTTATCTCATACTAGAGGCCTGGTGCATGAAATTCATGCATGGGTATGATCCCTAGGCCTGGCTTGAGATCAGGGCCATCTTCCTGGCTGCCGGAAGCTGGCCCCGCCCCACCCACCCTCAGTTCCCCATTTGCCTTTGGGCAATCAGAGCCTTGATGTCAGGGGTGGAGTGAAGGGACTAAGAGGTTGGTCAGCAGACCCTAATCAGACAATTGGGGCCTACAGGCTGGGGGAAGCTCCTGCATTGAGCGTCGGACCCCTGGTGGTCCGTGTGCATCATAGTGACTGGTCATTCCGCTGTTCGGTTCATTTGCATATTACCCTTTTATTATATAGGATATGTGTAGCCCATGGACATGGGCAATAGAGTAGTGAAGACCTGGGGGTGGGTAGGGAAAGGAAGAAATAGGGGGAAATGGGAAATATCTTTAATACTATCAACAATAAAAAATATATTTTAAAAAAAGATACTCATCATATTTCCAATCACATGTTTAATGTCTCTTTCCCATTATTCAAGCTTCAAGAAGGTAGAAACGCAATCTTGTTTCTTTATGTGTTCCTTGCACCAAGGACAGTGCCTCACACATAATAATTATTTGTTGAAAGAGAATGAATGAATAAGGACAACTTTCTTTTTCTGGATAACTCTTATTTACCCATCAAGGACCAAGCCAGATGTTATATCCTCCAGGTTGGGTTACAGTCAAATCTGACACATCTTTGGATCTCTAGGGCCTAGTTTGGAACTTGGTATATGATTCATATATCATAGATATTTGTCAAATAATAATAAACTCTTGGCCAGGAGTTGATAATTGTTGAAACTGAGTGATGGGTATATGAGTAGGTATATCAGCTTAGATTTCAGATTTTCCTATACAGTCTGGAGGTGAGTATAATGAACATTACACTGTTCTTTCTCCTTTCATCTATATTTTTAAATTTTCCATAATAAAAAGTGAAAACATTTATATTCACCTAAAGTCAAGTGAAAGTGTAGTCAAAGATGATCTTGAGGTTTCTGGTGGAAGCAAACCAGTGGATGGTGGTGCAGTACACTGGGGTGGATGAAGTGGAGCTGCATTCAGACTCAAATGCGCATGTGCATGGGCTAGCTTGGAGAGGGTTCTTATTCAACTCAGTGAAAGTTCTTCAATAACAGGGATGAAAGAATAAATTTTTATTTCAACACTTTTAGTTTTAATTACTTGAGGGCATCTCCAGTCAGCTGTGCAATAGTTAGCAGCTACAATAAATTAAAATCTCTGCCTTAACCAATGAGCTATGAGAGGGTTTCTGGATGGTAACCTTCCCCCTCATGATCCTCGATGGCCTCTGGGGCACTGATCTGACTGACCACTGGTAACTGTCCCACTATCTAGGGAGTCTGCAATAAATACTGTGCCCCACTTGTGCTTCCTGCATAGTTCTCACCCACACTCTCCCCTTCTTCTTTACCGCTGTTTTATTTCTACTGGGGAACAATTTATTGACATTGGCAAGGCCTCAGTGGGTGTCACAGCTTTATTTTCAGTAGCAGGTAGGATGTCAAGAAAATTCTGGTTCCCTTTTGACTTCACCACCTTCTGACTGCAGGTCGCTTGACCTTTCTGAATCTCAAATGCTGCCTCTGAAAAATAAGGATAACAATCATGGCGACTTCACAGGGCTGATGTGAGGAAGAAGGCATGCAAAGGGTTCAACACAGAGCCTGGCACAGTGTGAGTGGTTGATAAACAGGACTTATTATTATTGCCAGCATGGAGTTCTCCTCGGCTCTCCACCTGGACATTGGGAGATCTGCCCTCCCCCACAGCTGCTGGTTCGCACCCGGTGGGTGTGTGGTCCTGGGGCATGCATGAAAGACTCCAGGCTGGGGTGTAGGGTAGTGCCAGGATGGCAGGGTCCACAGAGGCGGGGGCTTCACTATGGGACCTGGGAACCGTGTGCAGGGTGGGGCCTTGGGCTCACCAAGGCTGGAGGGTCTCACTTGTAGCCCTGGCTGTCTCAGCCCCAGCCCCTGCCACAGCAGCTGGCCCTGCCTCAGCCCCAGGCACCCAGGCTTTGTCCGGAAGTTTGTTCAGCTGTTGGGTGTAATTACCATATTACACTTTTATTATTAGATATTTTGTATTTGAATTTTCAATAAGCATTATTTTATAATGAAATAATGTTATTAATTATTATATTAATTATTACTATAATTATATAAAAACATGTATAATAATGATTATTATATTAATATTATGATTAATATAATATTATTTTAGATGTGAGTTAGCCACTGAAAAAAGCTTTTGTCAGTTCCCCAAAATCCCCATTATAAAGTAATTTTACAATAATAATTGTAAAATAGCGTATTATTAAGAGAGCACTGAGATAACAGCTCAACCCTAGTTGAGATTTTCCTATACAGTCTGGAGGTGAGTATAAAAGATCATAGTGTGGCCCAAATTTTTTCCCCCAGTACCCTCTCACCTCCTAGTGTGTAATATATGGCCAACAAATTAAACAGTATAATCAAGCTGATATTTCCATGCTCTGGATTTTCCAGTGGAAAACTGAATTCATTTTTATATTAGTTTGCTATGGCTGTCATACCAAGTACCACAGACTGAGTGGCTTCAACAACAGAAATTTACTTTCTAAAAAATTTGAAGGAGGAACAAAGATGGTGGCATAGGTAAACGCCTGTACTTGCTGAATCCCACAACCACATCAAAATTACAACTAAAATACAGAACTATCATCCAGAACAGCAGGAAATCTAGCTGAGTGGAAGTACTATAACTAGAGAGGTAAAGAAGAAAGCACACTGAAACTGGTAGGAGGTGCAGAGGCGCAGAACGGGCTGGTCCAGCACCCTGGTGTGCAGCTTTTTTAATCAGGAGGGAGATTGCCTCTGTGGAGGCCACCTGGAAGAGCAAGGGATCCCAGCCCTATACCAGACCCCCAACCCAGCGTCCCAAAGCTGAGGAAAGAAGCCTCTATGGGCTGTAAGAACTAAGGAATGTAAAAACCAGTGCAGATTGGGGTTGAGTGACACACAGAATGCTGGAGACCAAGCTGCTCCTCTTAAAAGGCCGGGACCACAAACTGAATTTACAAACTCCCACTTCCTCTGAGCTCCGGGGCTGGGCGAGGCTCTGGGGGACCCAGAAACATATGTGGAGAAACAGGACTGTCTGGCATTGGGGCATGAATGTGGGAGCAGCTTTCTTCCAGATGGAGGTGCTCACAGCAGTCATTGTTCCTGTGCTGAGACTTCCCCAGTGCAGGGCTGACTGGCAGCCATTTCTTTTTGCTGTGCCCTAGTGATTCCCTGAGACCTCCCCCTACCCAATTTACAACCCCACCCAAGCTGTGCATAGTGGCTTTTACATATGAATGGTCTATCCGTTTTCAGACTAAAAACCTGTTAAACAAGCTGAAGCTGGGTCAGGGTGTCTCCTGCACAGCAGATCTCCCACTGTAGTCGCAGCTGGTCCCCACAGCCAATTGGCCTGGAGGAAAATTCCTCCCAGTGAAACCAACAGCAATCAAGGCTCAACTATAACAAAACTGTGCACATAGCCCACAGAGTGGCGCACCCAAAGTGTCCACTTCAGGTGATTGGGGAGGCTGAGCCACTGGGCCCTATAGGACACCTACAACACAAGGCCATTCTACCCACTCAAGGAGACTTAAAAGCAACCCAATACATAGAAACAAACACAGGGAAGCAGCCAAAATGCGGAAACAAAGAAACATGTCACAAATGAAAGAAATGGAAGAAAGTAAACTACTGGATATAGAGTTCAAAACCACAGTTATAAGGTTACTCAAGAATCTTCTAGAAACCTCTGAGGAACTTAGTGTGACTTTCAAAGATCTTAGTGAGAATGCCAAAAAAAAAAAAAAAAATGAAAAAGGACCAGTCAGAAATTAAGTATACACTGACTGAAATAAAGAATAACATACAGAGATTCAACAGCAGACTAGAGGATTCCAAGAATCAATTCAAAGATTTCAAAAACAAAGAAGCAAAAAACACCCAATTGGAAAAGAAAAAAGAAAAAAGAATCCAAAAATAGGAAGATAGTGTACGGAATCTCTGGGACAACTTCAAGCGTGCCAACATCCAGATTATGGGGGTGCCAGAGGAAGAGAGAGCAAGATATTGAAAACCTATTTGAAGAAATGATGACAGAAAACTTCCCCTACCTGATGAAAGAAATAGAATTACAAGTCCAGGAAGCACATAACCCCAAACAAAAGGAATCCAAAGAGGACCACACCAAGACACATCATAATTAAAATGCCAAGAGCAAAAGACAAAGAGAGAATATTAAAAGCAGCAACAGAAAAACAGTTACCTATAAGGGAGTGCCCATATGACTGTCAGCTGATTTCTCAACAGAAAGTATGCAGGCCAGAAGGGAGTGGCAAGAAATATTCAAAGTGATGAATAGCAAGAACCTACAACCAAGATTATTCTACCCAGCAAAGCTATCATTTATAATTGTAGGTCAGATAAAGAGCTTCCCAGATAAGAAAAAGCTGAAGGAGTTCATCACCTCCAAACCACTATTATATGAAATGCTGGAAGGTATTCTTTAAGAAGAGGAAGAAGAAGAAGAAAGGTAAAGATAAAAAAATATGAACAACAAAGTGACAACAAACACATATCTATCAACAAATTAATCTAAAAATCAAATGAATAAAAAATCTGATGACAGAATAAACTGGTGAATGGAATAGAATCAGGGGCATGGAAATGGAACAGACTGACAATGCTCAGAGGGAAGGGAGTGTGGGTGTGTGTGTGAAGAGATTAGACAAAGTTCTTATATGCATGTATGCATTACCTATGGTCACAAACAATAGGGTGGTGAGGGCCGAGGGTGGGGTGGAAACCAGGTGGAGGGGAGCTGTGGGAGGAATAAAAGAGGGACATCTGTAATAATCTCAACAATGAAGATTAATTTTAAAAACTTTGAAGACTAGGAATCCAAGATCAAGGAGTCTGCATAGTTGATTTCTTCTGAGGCCTCTCTTCCTGGTTGTAGATGGTCTGTTTACATGGTATTCTTTTTGTGTAAATCTATGTCCTACTCTCCTCTTCTTAAAAGCTCACCAGTCACGTTGATTAAGATCCACCCATATGGCCTCATTTTAACCTAATTACCACTTTAAAGTCTCTACCTGCAAATACGGTCACACTCTGATGTACCAGGGTTAGTATTTAATACAAATTTTGTTGGGGACACACTTCAGCCCATTGGAGTTCTGTTATTTAGGAATTTTATCTATTTCTAAAAAGTTAAATAATTACAACCATTTCTAACTTTAAAAGAGAAACCAGAGATTTGAGTATGCAAACCATTCAAAATTAAAATGAATTCTCAGAGAATGAGTTGAACATTTGTTTTAAATTATTTTTATCAATGTAATCAATGCATTACTCTTGATTATATGTGGATTATCTAACAGATTGTGCCTAATATCATTCCTAAATTCATCCCTTGGTGTCATCCATCCTTGGACCCTACTCAATTTCTAAACTCCAGGTCATCCCAGATCCTCATTTCAGGGGTAAAGGAAGAAAGATTTTCCAGTAAAGATCTTCAAAATAGAGATAGTATGATGCTGAATGAGATCATTTATGCAAAACACTCTTACAAAAGCAAAATAAATGCATTATTATTATGTTTTCTAGTATGATCTATGAAAGAAGATATAGACTCATCTTAAGAGTACTTCTGAATCATGTATAATCAAGGATGACATAATATGTAATATTCTGGACTGAGGTTCAGGTGATCTGGGCTTTAGTCCTTTCTGTGCACTAGAGTCAGAATTATGACTAGATCAACAGATTTTACTTCTTTGGGTCTCAGTTGTTCTACTTACAAAATATGAGGCCATGGATTTTGACAATATATTTATAACAGTGGTAATAAGAATTATGGTCCTGAAATATGTTATGCTTCTTAAAACAAAGAGCTTTTAGGTATTTTCCAATGTTTATAACATAACAATAATATTATCTACTACTATTTATTTTTACCATATATGAAAGGCACTATGCAAAAGACTTACATACATCATTTTATTTAGTGCTTCATACATGAAAGGTAAGTATTGTTATCCCCGTTTTACAGAGAAAGAAACTGAAACTTTGTGAGGTTAAGTTCCCCATGGTCATACATATACTAAGTGGCGAAATCAAGATTTTATCCCAGGTACATTTGACAGTAAAGTCTGTGCTTATTTGCTACTGTTGCAATGCTCTTACCAGTACATTAGAAATTAAAATTTATCAGGTGCTGTATTAGTTTCCTAGGACTGTCATAACAAATTATCATAATCTGGGTGGCTTTAGGAAAAACACATATTTGCCCCACAGATGTGGCTCAGTGGTTGAGCGTTGACCTATGAACCAGGAGGTAACAGTTCAATTCCTGGTCAGGACACATGCCCAAGTTGCGGGCTCGATCCCAAGTTTGGGGTGTGCAGAAGGCAGCTGATCAATGATTCTCTCTCATCATTAATGTTTCTATCTCTCTCTCCCACTCCCTTCCTCTCTGAAATATATGCACATGTGTGTGTGTGTGTGTGTGTGTGTGTGTGTGTGTACACACACACACAATAGAGGCCCAGTACACGAATTTGTGCACCAGTGGGGTCCCTCAGCCTGGCCTGTGGGGATTGGCCTAAACCAGCTCTATGACATCCTCTGAGGGGTCCCAGATTGTGAGAGGGCACAGGGGCAGGCTGAGGGACCCCACTGGTGCATGATCAGGGCCAGGGAGGGACTGTAGGGGGGCTCCAGAGTGTGTCTGGCATGTCTCGCCCAGTCCCAATTAGCCATACCCCAGCAGAAAGCTAACTTATCAGTCAGAGCATCTTTCCCCTGGTGGCAAGTACATGTCATAGCAACTGGTCGAACAGTTGAACAGTTGGAGGGACAATTACCATATTAGGCTTTTATACAATATAGCTATTTAAAAACACAAATTTATTATCTTACAGTTCTGGAGGATAGAAGTCAGAAATTAAAGTATAGTCAAGGTCATGCTCTCCATGAGGCTCTAGGGGAGGATTCTTTCTTGCCTTTTCCCAGCTTTTGGTGGTTTCTGGAAATCTTGTTTTTCAATGGTTTGTGGCAGTGTAACTATAAACTCTGCCTCCATTTTCATATGGCCATCTTCCATCTGTAGGTATCTATGTATCCACATTTTCATTTTCCTTATAATCTAGTATTGCACCTTAACTTTAATACATCTACAAAGACTCTATTTCCAAATAAAGTCACATTCACAGCTTTCATGTGGACACATTTGCAAGTGGAGGGACACTGTTCAATCCAGTAGAAGAAACATTAATCAGACAAAAAAAATGGGATAGCTTTTTTTTGGAACATGGTGGCCAGCAGGGCATCAGCAAGGGAGAGAGTGTGGGTAAAGGAGTGGGAGGGGAGTATGTGGATGTGTATGGTGTGTGTGTGGGTGAGTGAATGACAGTTAGATCTTGTGGAATTTCTGGGGACTGGCAGATCAGGATCTCCTAGATTGGGAGTCCCAGCCACTGCTATAGGCACTCCCAAGACAGTGAAGCTGGGTTGCAGAGCCCATGCCATCTTGTAGAGGGGATCAGTGGAGGCCAGGGTAGCAGTGGAGGCTAGGAGTACACACCAGCACCCAGACTGCCCTCGGACACCTCCTCAAACCCTAGAAGTGAGCCACTGAGCAGCCATAACTTGTGAGAGACCACCATGGGCCCCAGCAGTGAGTGGTGCCTTATGCCAGCTCCCAGATGCTAGCAGTGACCACAGGCCAGAGAAACCTCCCACACTACAACTCCCTATCTGCACTCCCAGACCCATGATTTGGGACCCCGGGTTAGTGGTGAGTGCAAGGCAGAGGGACCCTATGCCCCTCCCTGACTATCCCGTGATACTGACTGATCACCTGCTGCATGCCCAGCTGGGTCCCCAGGCTTGGTGACCCACCAAGCCGCAAAGACATTGCTAATGGTGTGAGTTGGGGATGCCCGACCCTGTGCCCACCCAGCCCCAAAGACTGTGTGGACAGTGCTGGCCAGGGACTTCCAACACAGAACTCGTGTGAGCAGGGGACTCCAGGCCCAGTGGTCCATCCAGCCCCAGGGATCATGTAGACTGTGCAAGCAAGGGACTCCAGGTCTGGTGCCTTCCTCAGCCTCAGAAGCCACATACTAGTAGACTGCAAGAGCAGGGGATTCCTGGTATGGCATACCCCTAGCCCCCAAAACCTTGCCAACCATGTGAGCTGGGGATGCCAGACCCCGTGTCCACCCAGGCCCAAAACCTGTATTCATGGTGCTGGCCTGGGACCCAGGCATGTGCCTGGCCCAGCCCCCAGGACAAGGTTGATGAGGCAAGCCACAGGGTCCTAGGCCATGACACTGTCCCAGATGTCAGGGCTGCACAGTGAATTTCATGCCAGAGGGCTCTGGAACTTCACAGGGAGTCACACACCAGAGGATCTGTGAACCTGGACCACGGACCTGGCCACCTACAGGGTACAACAGAAGGACCAGTTCCATGGAGGAAGGGAATACAACTCAGAGCAGAGACATTAAACGTGTGAGACTAAGGAAAAATCAGCTCCTGGGCCAAGGAATCTTGGACCATTGGAACGCTAGGGGTTTCAATTTCTCAGACTTCAAACAGGTCACCCAGAACCAGAAAGTGTCAGCAACTCACATTACATAGAAACAAATACAAAGGGACAGCAAAAAATGGAGAGACAAAGAAACAATCCCCAAAGGACAGATAAGGAGGAATGGCCAGAAAGGGAACTAAATAAAATTGAGGCAAACAATATGTCAGAGAAATAATTCAAAATAATGGTTATAAAGATGCTCAAACATGTAGATCAGAAATTCACTAACTGTGTAAGAATCAAGGGGAAATGAAAAATTATATAATGCACTAAAAAATACAATGGAAGGTTTTAACAATAGACTAGAACAACGGTCACCAACCTTACGGACATCACGGACCACCAGTGGTCCGTGGACCACCAGTTGGCAACTGCTGGACTAAAAGAAGCTGAGGACCACATCAGCGAGCTAGAAGATAAGGTAAGAGAAAAACACCTAATCCAAACAACAATTGGAAAAAAATTAAAAAGTAGGAGAGTTCAAGGGAGCTTAGGGACAACATGAAACAAAGCAAGATCTGCTTAATGGCAGTGCCAGAAGGAGTGGAACCTGAGCAAGGAATAGAAAACATATTTGAAGAAATAATGACAGAAAAGAGCACTGACTTGGAAAAAGAAAAACGTCACACAAGCACAAAGAGTCCCAAACAAAATGAACACAAAAAGATCCACGCCAAGACACATCATAATTACAATGACTACTGTTACCAACAAAAAAAGAACTTTAAGAGCTGCAAGAGAGAGACAGAGGGTTACATACAAGGGATCTCCCATTACACTATCAAATGATTTCTCAACAGAAACACATCATGCCAGAAGGGAATGGAATGAAATATACAAAGTAATAAAAAGAAAGGTACAGAACCCAAGAATACTCTATCCAGCAAGGCTATCAATCAAAATTGAAGGTGAACTCAGGACCCTCACAGACAAAAAAAAAAAAAAAAAAAAAAAAAAGGCTAAGGAGTTTATTACCAACAAACCAGCAACTCAATAAATCCTAAAGTGACTGATGTAAGAAACAGGTATATATAGAGAAGAAGAAACACAGACATAAAGGATAAACATGGCAACAAACAACTACCTATCAATAATAACCTTAAACGTAAATGAATTAAATGCAAAAATAAAAGGCATTGGGTGGCTGAAAGAATAAGAAAACATGACCCATATATATGCTGTCTACCAGAGACCCACCTCAGAACCAGGGACTCACACAGACTGAAAGTGAAGGAATGGAAAACCTTTTTTCAGGCAAATGGAAATGAAAAAAAAAAAAAAAGCTGGGGTAGCAATATTTATATCTGACAAAATAGACCTCAAATTGAATATCATTAGCAGAGATAGGGAAGACCACTTTAATACTAAAGGGCTCAATACAACAAGAGGATATAACTCTGATAAACATATATGCACCCAATACAGAGTCAACCAAATACATAAAAATCTTCTGGAAGAAATCAAGGGAGAGATTGACAGCAATACAATCATAGAAGAGGACTTTAATACCCATTGACATCACTGGATAAATCTTCTAGAAAAAACATCAGCAAAGAAATGTCAATGCTAAATGACTCACAAGATCAGATGGAATTAATTAACATCATCAGAACATTTCACTCCAAAGCTAAGGAACATATATTCTTCTCAAGTGCACATGGGACATTTTCAAAGATAGACTACATATTAGAATAAGGCTTAAGTTTCTACAATTTCAAGAAGATTGAAATCATAACAAGCACCTTCTCGGATCACAATGACACAAATTTAGAAATAAACTACAATAATACAAATCAAAAACAATCTAATACTTGGAAACTAAATAGCATGACATTAACTAATGACTGGGTTACAAAAGAGATCAAAGAACAAATTAAAAAGTTTTGGGGAAAATTACAATAAAAATACAACAATCCAATAGCTATGGGACACAGTGAAAGCAATCCTGAGAAGAAAGTTTATAGCACTGTGAGCCTACCTCATAAATAAAGAAAAACAGTTAATAAGTTATCTAACCCTACAGTATAAAAAATTACAGAGAGCAACAAGAAAATCTGAGAGTAAGGAAATAATAAAGATCAGAGTAGAAATAAATTAAAAAGTGAGAGAGAGAGAGAGAGAGAGAGAGAGAGAGAGAGAGAGAGAAACTTCTAGCCAGGCTCACCAAGAAGCAAAGAGAGAGGATGCAAATAAACACTATCAGAAATGAAAGAGGTGAAGTACCAACCAATCCCACAGAAATACAAATACAAATACAAAGGGTTGTAACAAAAAATACTATGAATAACACTATTCCAACAAACTGGACAACCTAGATGAAATGGACATATTCCTAAAAAAATTACAACGTTCCAAAACTCAATAAGGAAGTATCAGAAAACCTGAATAGGCCAATAAATACTGATGAAATTGGGACCAAAAAAATGGCGATGGAATACACGGATGTGTCCCGAACCTTGTCCCGGAGCAGAAAGAAAGAACAGTTGAGGGTCTCACGGGGAGTGTTTGTTGGCGAGTTAAGGGACAGCTATACTCCAGGAGAAGGAGGGGGACTGCTGGATGGGGTTTCCCTGATTGGGCAGCCCCCATTACTGCTAGGTTCCCTCCCAGAGCCACCGGCTCGGACGCGGAGACCACGCCATCTTGAAGGGGAAAGTGGATGTTATCGGAACCCTGAAAATCTACAACTGCGGCATCCACCGAACAGCTGCGAACCCAGACAACCGGTCCCCAATTGGCGCAAACACACGGATTCAGAGGAGCTCTACACTCCACCATGGAAAGGTCATATTTTGCCTGGGATAAGGTGAAGTCTCTGGTCTAGGCGGAAGAGAGAAATGCGTGCATTGTGGGAGCTGGAGGACCAGGGGAAGTCTACACCTAGAAAAATCCGTGGCTGTTGGGGCTGGCGTGATCCGTGAATGTGGAAGGGGGTTCTCAGAGCTGCTAACAGAAGGGATCTCTAAAAAGAAACCCATTTTGATCTGACGCAAAAGGACAGCCTAAAAATTTTAAAAGTGTGCCGGCTGCTGAGACCCAAGGGAGAAAAGGGGACTGTGCAGACTTGCGCGCAGCCCCGTTGTTCGCACACTTGGGCTTTTTCCTCTTCAAATCCTTGCTTCTGATTACTAAGCCCAATACATAGTATCACCCATTGGGGAAACCCTGGGGGACTGCAGGGGAAAGTTGTTTATCTGGAACCTGGGGATCAGAGCGGGGAGTGACCATCGGAGAGCCAGCTCTGGGGCAGCCCACTCCCACAAGCCAGTATTGAGTGCCACAGGGAAAGCAGGATCTAAGTACAGGCTAGAGAGAACCTATAGACCTATAAGTCCATCCAGAAACACTGCCACCCAGGGGCTGAATCACAAATTGACTCTTGTGTAATCACAAATAAAGGAATACAAGAAATTAAGACACTGACTGCTTAAAAATCAGGACTGACAACACTGAGGAGCAGTGGAATTCAGGGAACTGCAATACTGTCCTGACAAGGAAACAGGCATGCCAAACAGAACAGTAGGGGGGGTGAATGACCTTCACTACTGCACATTTTTATTTTTATTTTTTTATTTTTTTCATCTTTTACTTAAGAAACTATTTTTTTTCTTTTTTCCTAACTTGATTTTACCTTTCTAATTATTATATTTTCATTTTCAATCAGTATTATTACTACTAATATTTTACTTTTTCTGAAAAACTGTCATTTTATTTTCTCTTTATTTTGGGATTAGTGTTCTACATTCTATTTTCATCTTTCCTTTAGCATCATTTAACTCTACTCAACTCTACCTTTATGCCATCACTCTCTTCCTAACATTTCCACTTTTGGTGTACTGTTTCTCTTACCCTTTTCCTGCTTTAGATTTTCCCTATTCTTTCTTTTTACCCCCTGTGAAAATTTCACCATACTTATATATCTAATTTCCAATCCCCTGCTCCAAGTCCATACACACCTCCTCTTTTCTGTCTTAACTATCCAAAAAATCAATTTTCTCTGTACTTTTGTTGTTGTTGGCTTGAAAGTTGATTATATCGATTTTTATGCATTTTGTGAGATTATATTGCTTATTCTTTTTTTTGTTTTGTATTTTTTTTGCTTTGTTTTTGTTTCTTTTTTTATTTTGTTTTCCCTTGCCTCACTTGATATTAGTTGTTGTTTGGAGTTTGTATTCATCTCCAGGTACTTGTTACTGGCATTTGCCTGGATTAGTCGCTGTGCTATTGGAGTTTTCTCCCCATATATATAATTTGTTCCCCTTTTCTTTCTTATTCGCTTTCTTTTCTCTCACTTTTTTTTTCCTTTTCCCAATTTCATTTTGGCACTCCTTTTTATTCCCCTCTTCTTTCTCTCCTATACACTATTTGCCTTTCTCTGGTGGTCACCTTTATTGGAGGTTATTAATATCATGAATATATTTTTGTTCTGTGCCTTGTGTGTTGTACCTGGTTGTGTTGTATGTTGTGCCTTTAAATCAACGCAGGAGAGAGAGAATTACATAACCAGACATCCGGAGAAGAGAGACAATGGGGAGACAAATAAACAGCCCACATATGAAAGAAAAGCAGACATCACCAGAAAAGAAAGTAAACGAAATGGAGCAAGCAACCTGTCAGAGAAAGAATTCAGAGAAATGGTCATAAGGTGGCTGAAAAGATTGTAAGACAAAATCAACAATATGAGTAAGAACCAAGAGGAAATGAAGAAGAACCAAGAAGAAATGAAAAATGACATCGCTGCTGTAAAGAACTCAATAGAAAGCATCAACATTAGATTAGGAGAAGCAGAGGACTGCATCAGTGAGCTAGAAGACAAGGTGGGGAAAAATACCCAAGTAGAGCAGCTTCTAGAAAAAAATTAAAAAGCAGGAGGAGAGCCTAAGGGAACTTTGAGACAACACGCAACAAAACAACATCCACATAATAGGGGTGCTATAAGAAGAGGAAACTGAGCAAGGAATAGAAAACATGTTTGAAGAAATAATGACAGAAAACTTCCCTGATATAGGGAAGAAAAAACCCACACAAATCCAAGAAGCTCACAGCGTCTCAAACAAAATGAACCCCAAAAGACCAATAGCAAGGCACATTATAATTAAATTGGAAAACACCAAAGACAAAGTAAGAATCTTAAAGGCGGCCAGAGAGAGACAGAAAGTTACATACAAAGATCCCCCATCAGACTTCCGACAGATTTCTCAACAGAAACACATCAGGCCAGAAGGGAATGGAATGAAATATACAAAGTCATGCAAAGGAAGGGTCTGAATTCAAGAATACTGTACCCAGCAAGGCTATCAATCAAATTTGAAGGTGAAATCAGGAACTTAACAGACAAAGAAAGACTAAGGGAGTTTATTACCACCAAACCAGCAATGCAAGAAATGCTAAAGGGTCTGCTGTAAAAAAAAAAAGAAATAAGAAGCAAAGAAGGTACACAGGGGTAAAGAATAAAAAAGGCAACAAATAAGTAACTATCAATAATAACTTTAAATGTAAATGGACTAAATGCCCCAACCAAAAGATATAGGGTAACAGATTGGATAAGAAAACAAGATCCATATGTCAGCTGTCTACAAGAAACCCACCTCAGAAAAAAAGACACACACAGACTGAGAGTGAAGGGATGGAAAAGATTTTCCAGGCGAATGGAAATGGAAAAAAAGCTGGGGTAGCAATACTAATATCTGACAAATTAGACCTCAAAGTGAAGGACATAACAAGAGATAAGGAAGGCCACTTCATAATACTAAAGGGGGAAATCCAACAAGAAGAAATAACTCTGGTAAGCATATACACACCCAATACAGGAGCACCGACATACATAAAAAAAAATTCCTGGAGGATATCAAGGGAGAGATTAATAGCAATACAATCATAGTAGGAGACTTTAATACCCCACAATCACCATTGGACAAATCCTCTAAACAAAAAATCAGCAAAGAAACATCAATCCTAAATGACTCACTACACCAGAAGGAATTGACATCTTCAGAACATTTCACCCCAATGACACAGAATATACATTCTTCTCAAGTGCACATGGGTCATTTTCAAAGATAGACCATATGCTGGGTCACAGGCAAACTTTCTTCAAAGTCAAGAAGATAGAAATTATATCAAGCATCTTCTCAGATCACAGTGGCATAAAACTGGAAATCAACTACAATAAAAACAATCCAAAAAAATCAAACACATGAAGACTAAACAGCATGTTATTAAACAAGGACTGGGTCACCAGAAATATCAAGGAAGAAATAAAAAACATCATGGCAACAAATGACAATGAAAACACATCAATCCAAAATCTATGGGACACAGCGAAAGCAGTCTTGAGAGGGAAGTTCATAGCTCTACAAGCCTACTGCAAAAAAACAACAAACAATGGTAATAAATTACCTAAACCTACAAAACAAAGAGTTAGAAAGAGAGCAACAAGAAAAGCCAAGTGTAAGCAGAAGGAAGGAAATTATAAGATCTGAGAAGAGATAAACGACATAGAGACCAAAGAAACAATACAAAAGGTCAACAAAACCAAGAGCTGGTTCTTTGAAAGGATAAACAAGATTGATGAACATCTAGCCAGGCTCACCAAGAAGCAAAGAGAGAGGACCCAAATAAACAAAATCAGAGATGAAAGAGGTGAAATAACAGACCCCAACAAAATACAAAGTATTGTTAAAACATACTATGAACAACTCTATTCCAACAAACTGGACGACCTGGAGGAAATGGACATATTCTTAGAAAAATATAACCTTCGAAAACTGAATCAGGAAGAATCTAAATATCTCAATAGGCCAATAACTATGGAAGAAATTGAAGAAGTCATCAAAAAGCTTCCAGCAAACAAAAGCCCAAGGCCAGAAAGCTTCACAGGAGAGTTTTATGAAGCATTCAACGAAGAACTAAAACCTATCCTCCTCAGACTATTCCAAAAAATTCAAGTGGAAGGAACACTTTCAAGCTCATTCTATGTAGCCAGAATCACCCTAATACCAAAACGAGATAAAGACAACACAATGAAAGAGAATTAGTAGGCAAATATCCCTCATGAACATAGATGCCAAAATCCTCAACAAAATTCTAGCAAATAGGATCCAGCAGTACATCGGAAAGATCATACACCATGACCAAGTAGGATTTATCCCGGGGATGCAAGGATGGTACAATATCCGCAAATCAATAAAAGTGATACATCACATAAACATATTGAGAGATAAAAATCACATAGTCATATCAATTGATGCAGAAAAAGCATGTGACAAAATCCAACATCTTTTCTTGATAAAAACTCTCAACAAGGTGGGAATAAAAGGATCATACCTCAACATAATAAAAGCTATATATGATAAACACACAGCAAACATCATACTTAATGGGCAAAAACTAAAATCATTTCCCTTAAGATCCGGAACAAGACAGGGATGCCCACTCTCACCACTCCTGTTTGACATAGTACTGGAAGTTTTAGCCATTGCAATTAGACAAGAAGAAGAAATAAAAGGTATCCAAATGGGAAAAGAAGAAGTAAAACTGTCCTTATTTGCAGATGAGATTATATTGTACATAAAACCCTTAAATACTCCATCAAAAAACTAATAGACTTAATAAATGAATTTGGCAGTGTAGCAGGTACAATATTAACGCCAAGAAATCTATGGCCTTTCTATACACCAATAGTGAACTTACAGAAAGAGAGACTAAAAAGGCAATCCCATTTACCATCACACAGAAAAAATTAAGATACCTAGGAATAAACTGAACTAAGGAGGTAAAAGGCCTATACAGGAAAACTACAGGACACTGAAAAAATAGAAAGAGGAAGATGTAAACAGATGGAAGAACATACCATGTTCTTGGAATGGTAGAATCAACATCATTAAAATGTCAATACTACCCAAAGTAATATATAGTTTCAATGTCCTCGCCATTAAAATACCAACAGCATATTTCACAGACTTAGAAAGAACTCTCCAAAAATTCATCTGGAATAAAAAAAAAAAAAAAAAAAAGGCCCCGAATAACCACAGCAATCCTGAGAAAGAAGAATCAAGTAGGTGGGATCTCAATACCATATTTCAAGCTGTATTATAAAGCCACTGTGCACAAAACAGCCTGGTACTGGCACAACAACAGACATATAGACCAATGGAATAGAATAGAGAATCCAGATATCTACCCAAACCACTATGCTCAATTTATATTCGACAAAGGAGGCATGAACATACAATGGATTCAAGACGGTCTCTTCAACAAATTGTATTTGGAAAATTGGACAGATACCTGCAAAAAAATGAAACTAGACCACCAACTTACACCATACACAAAAATAAACTCAAAATGGTACAGCACTTAAATATAAGACGGGAAATTATAAAAATACTAGAGGAATCCACAGGCAGCAAAATCTCAGACATATGCCAAAAGAACTTCTTTACTGATACTGCTCCTAGGGCAATGGAAGCTAAAGAGAAAATAAACAAATGGGCTACATAAAAATAAAAAACTTTTTCACAGGAAAAGAAACCATCAACAAAACAAGAAAGCTCACTGTATGGGAGAACATATTTGCAAATGTTATCACTGATAAAGTTTAATCTCCAACATCTACAGGCAGCTTATACAACTTAATAAAAAGAAGATAAATGATCCAATAAAAAAATGAGCGACGGACCTAAATAGAATCTTTTCAAAAGAACACAGAAGGAAGGCCAAGAGACACATGAAAACATGCTCAATGTCACTAATTATCTGAGAGATGCAAATCAAAACAACAATGCGGTACCATCTCACACCTGTCAGAATGGCTATCATCAACAAATCAACAAAGGACAAGTGTTGGCGAGGATGCGGAGAAAAAGGAACCCTTGTGCACTGCTGGTGGGAATGCATACTGGTGCAGCCACTGTGGAGAACAGTATGGAGTTTCCTCAAAAATCTGAAAATGGAACTCCCATTTGACCCAGTAATCCCCCTCCTAGGAATATACCCTAAGAAACTGGAAACACCAATCAGAAAGGATATATGCACCCCTATGTTCATAGAAGCACAATTTACAATAGCTAAGATCTGGAAACAGCCTAGGTACCAATCAGCAGATGACTGGATCAGAAAACTATGGTACATCTACACAATGGAATACTATGCTGCCATAAAAAAGAAGGAATTTTTACCATTTGCAGCAACCTGGATTGAACTGGATAGCATTATGGTAAGTGAAATAAGCCAGTCAATGACAGAAAAATACCTCATGATCTCACTCATTTGTGGATAATAAAGAACATTATAAACTGATGAACAAAAAGATAGATACAGAGGCAGTAAAGCATCAAACAGACTGTCAAATTACAGTGTGAAAGTTAGGGAGAGGTGGGGGTGATAAGAGATCAACTGAAGGACTTATATGCATGCATATAAGCCTAACCAATGGACGCAAAACACTGGGTTGTGAGGGCATTTATGGGAGTGGGGGGGGGGTGCAATGGTAAGATATGTACAGATATAATACCTTAATAAAAAATGGAAAAAAAATACTGATGAAATTGAAGCAGCAATCAAAATCACTTCCACAAATAAAAGCCCTGAGTCGGATGGCTTTACAGAGGGGTTTTACACAACATTCAGAGAAGAACTAAAACCTACCCTCCTCAGACTATTCCAAAAAATTCAAGATGAAGGCATACTTCCAAGCTCTTTCTATATACCTAGCATTACCCTAATCCAAAAATCAGATAAGGACACTATAAAGAATAAGAATTCCAGGCCAATATACCTGATGAACATAGATGCTAAAATCTTCAACAAAATTCTAGGAAATTGGAATTGGCATTACATTAGAAAGATCATACACCATGACCAAGTGGGATTTATTCTGGGGATTCAAGGATGATACAATATCCACAAATCAATAAATGTGATACATCACATAAGCAAAATGAAAGAAAAAAACCACACGATCATATCAATTGATGCAGAAAACGCATTCGACAAAATATATCACACTTTTTGGTTAAAAAAAACCTCTCAGCATAGTCAGAAGAAAGAGATTATACCTCAAAATTATAAAAGACTTGTATGAAAAAACTATAGCCAACATCATACATAATGGGCAAATAGTAAAACCATATCCCCTAAGAACAGAAACAAGACAGGAATGCCCAGTTACACCACTCCTGTTTGACATAATAATGGAAGTGCTAGCCATAGAGTTCAGACAAGAAGAACTAAAAGGCATCCAAATTGGAAAGGAGGACATAAAACTGTCATTGTTCGCAGATGACATGATATTGTACATAGAAAAACATAAAGACTACATCAAAAACTACTAGATTTAATAAATGAGTGTAGCAATGAAGAAAGATACAAAATTAAACACATAAATCTATGGTCTTTTTATACATCAACAATGAACTCTCAGGAAGAGAAAACAAGAAACAATCCCATTTACCACTGCAACAACAAAAAAATAAGATATTTATGAATAAACTTATCAAATGATGTAAAAGACCTGTACTCAGAAAACTACATCACATTGAAAAAAGAAATTGAAGTCATAGACAAGTGGAAGAATATACCATGTTTGTGAATTGGGATAATTAATATCATGAAAATGCCAATATTACCCAAAGCAATGTATTGATTCAATACAATCCTTATTAAAATAGCAACAGCATACTTCCAAGACCTAGAACAAACTCCAAAAATTCATCAGGAATAAAAGGAGACCCCGACGAGAAAAGAT
The DNA here is from genome assembly GCF_951640355.1 of Cnephaeus nilssonii. Lineage (NCBI taxonomy): Eukaryota > Metazoa > Chordata > Mammalia > Chiroptera > Vespertilionidae > Cnephaeus > Cnephaeus nilssonii. The sequence continues at coordinate 40,332,241 of NC_137071.1, read as the reverse complement.
GGTGACCAGCAGGAAGGTAGGGAGAGAGAGAGTGTGAGTGAGGAACCCACAGAGGAGAGTGTAGACATGTGTGGTGTGTGTGTGTGTATGAGCTAGGGTCAGTGGGATTCTGCAGGACTTCCAAGGGGCTGCCTAACCGGGCAGTCCTAGAAGGTGGAGCCCCACGCACAAAGCGGACACTTCTCAACGGCAGGTGCGGATGCGGACACCACGCCATCTTGAGAAACAGAGCTGCCTGAGACTAGGATCCTGGCTTCAGACACAAACCAGGGCCCTGCAGCCACTGGGGACAGAGAACTGCTATCCCAGCTTCAGACCAACAGACAACAAGAATCCAGACTTCCCGGCAGCAGATTTCCGTGAGTCAAAGAGCCTATCCCCCTCCCTGTAGGCTCCTGGATAGCGCCATAGTAACTGATAGACTCGCCCCTTGCCCAAGCTGCAGAGCACACGTGCAGGGACCAGCTCCCCTTCAGGGAATTTAACCCACAGGACACAGCTCCCCTACGGGGAATCTGAGAGCTCGGCGCACCCAGGCAGCTCCCCTTCAGGAATTTGAGAGAGTGCGAAGCCCTAGCTGGTTTGGCTCAGTAAAGAGAGCATACACAGGATACAGCTCCCCTTCAGGGAATTTGGCACGCTGGACACAGCTGCCTGGGATCCCTGACTCACAGCGCATTCACACTAAGAGCCAGTGACTCCAATTTTTGGTGCATGCACACACAGGGACCCTGATTCTCAATGAGAAACCGCACGAGGCAACAGAGACTCTGACACTCGATTCTTGATGCAGACACAGGGAAATTCTGACTCCTGGCACATGCTAAGGATCTAATTTTCGGCACATACCAACAGTGTGGTGCAGACAGGGCCCCTGATTCTAAGTGTGCACATGAGACCATACGGAACACCAGGGACACTGACCCTGGACAAGCCTGGTTCCCACCAACCAACGGCAGCCACACGTCCTAGTGTCGAACTACTTCAGTGAAACTTGGGTGGAGCGAAGTCCCCACAGCACATGTCCCAGGTCCATGCAAACTGAAGCTTGAGCTTTCTGGTGATAGCCAGAATTGGCAGATGAAATAATTCACAGAGGAAAGAAAATGAGGAGTCGCCAAGAAAGAAAATCAGTGAAACTGAAGCTTGCAACATGACCGAAAAAGAGTTCAGAGTAATGGTCATGGAATTTATACATCGGATGGATGAGAAAATCAACAACTTATGCAAGATCAGGAAGAAAAGTGATATAGCTACAATCAAAAACACCATGGAAAGTTTCAACAGTAGACTAGAAGAAGCAGAGGACCGAATTAGTGAGTTAGAAGATCAGGTACAGAAACAAGCTCAATCTGAACAGCAATTGGAGAAAAAAAATAAAAAGCAGGAGGAAAGCCTAAGGGAGCTTCAGGACAACATGAAACGAAGTAACATGCGGATAATAGGGCTGCCAGAAGGACAGAAGAACAGCAGGGATTAGAAAATCTATTTGAAGAAATAATGACAGAAAACTTCACGGATATGGGAAAGATAAAAGTTACACAAGTACAGAAAGTCCCAAGCAGGATCAACCCCAAATGACCCACACCAAGACATGTCATAATTTCAATGGCAAATATAAATGATAGAGAATCTTAAAGGCGGCAAGAGAGAGACAGAGAGTTACCTACATAGGAACACCCATCAGATTGTCAAATGATTACTAAACAGAAACACAACAAGCTAGAAGAGAATGGAAGGAGGTATACAAAATGTTGCAAAGCAAAGGACTGAATCCAAGAATACTATATCCAGCAAGGCTATCAATCAAAATTGAAGGGGAAATCCGGTGCTTTGAAGACAAAAAAAGGCTCAGGGAGTTTATCACCACCAAACCAGCAATGCAAGCAATGCTAAAGGGAATATTGTAAAAAGAAGAAATAAACAGGTAAGAAGGAATACAAATACAAAAATAGATATGACTATAAACAAATACCTTTCAGTAATAACTTTAAATGTAAATGGACTAAATGCTCCAATCAAAAGACATAGAGTGGCTGAATGGATAAAAAAACATGACCCATATATATGCTGTCTACAAGACACCCACCACAGAACAAGACACTCACACAGATTGAAAGTGAAGGGATGGAAAAATATCTTTCAGGAAAATGGAAAAGAAAAAAAAAAGCTGGGGTAGCAATACTTATATCTGACAAAATAGACCTCAAAGTAAATTCCATAACAAGAGATAAGGAAGGCCAATTCATAATACCAAAGGGAAAAATCCAACAAGAAGAAATGATTCTGGTAAACATATACGCACCCAATATAGTAGCACCCAAATACATAAAAAAAAAACTCCTGGAGGATATCAAGGGAGAGATTAATAGCAATACAATCATAGTAGGAGACTTTAATACCCCACTATCACCATTGGACAAATCCTCTAAACAAAAAATCAGCAAAGAAACATCAATCCTAAATGACTCACTAGACCAGATGGAATTACTTGACATCTTCAGAATATTTCACCCCAAAGCCACAGAATATACATTCTTTTCAAGTGCACATGGGTCATTTTCAAAGATAGACCATATGCTGGGTCACAGGCAAAGTCTCTTCAAATTCAAGAAGATAGAAATTATATCAAGCATCTTCTCAGATCACTGTGGCATAAAACTGGAAATCAACTACAATAAATACAATCCAAAGAAATCAAACACATGGAGACTAAACAGCATGCTATTAAACAAGGACTGGTTCACCAGAGAGATCAAGGAAGAAATAAAAAAACATCATGGCAACAAATGACAATGAAAACACAACAATCCAAAATCTATGGGACACAGCAAATGCAGTCTTGAGAGGGAAGTTCATAGCTCCACAAGCCTATTGCAAAAAACAAGAAACAATGGTAATAAATTACCTAACCCTACAACTCAAAGAGTTAGAAAAAGAGCAGAAAGAAAAGCCCAGTTTAACCAGAAGGAAGAAAATAACAAAGATCAGAGTGGAGATAAACGACATAGAGACCAAAGAAACAATACAAAAGATCAACAAAACCAAAAGCTGATTCTTTGAAAGGATAAACAAGATTGATGGACCTCTAGCCAGGCTCACCAAGAAGCAAAGAGAGAGGACCCAAATAAACAAAATCAGAAATAAAAGAGGTGAAATAACAACAGACCACGCTGAGATACAAAGGATTGTTACAAAATACTACGAACAACTCTATTCCAACAAACTGGACGACCTGGAGGAAATGGACATATTCCTAGAAAAATATAACCTTCCAAAAATCAATCAGGAAGAATCTAAACAGCTCAATAGGCCAGTAACTATGGATGAAGTTGAAGCAGTCATCAAAAAGCTTCCGGCAAACAAAAGCCCGGGGCCTGACGGCTTCACAGAAGAGTTTTATCAAACATTCAAGGAAGAATTAAAACCTATCCTCCTCAGACTATTCCAAAAAATTCAAGAGGAAGGAACACTTCCAAGCTCCTTCTAAGAAGCCAGCATCACCCTAATACCAAAACCAAATAAAGATAACACAATTAAAGAGAATTACAGACCAATATCCCTCATGAACATAGATGCCAAAATCCTCAACAAAATTCTAGCAAATTGGCTCCAGCAGTACATCAGAAAGATCATACACCATGACCAAGTAGGATTTTTCCCAGGAATGCAAGGATGGTATAATATCCGCAAATCAATGAACGTGATATCTCACATAAACAAATTGAGAGATAAAAATCACATAGTCATATCAATTGATGCAGAAAAAGCATTTGACAAAATCCAACATCCTTTCTTGATAAAAACTCTCAACAACGTGGGAATAGAAGGATCATACCTCAACATAATAAAAGCTATATATGATAAACCCACAGCAAACATCACACTCAATGGACAAAAACTAAAAACATTTCCCCTAAGAACAGGAACAAGACAGGAATGCCCACTCTCACCACTCCTGTTCAACATAGTACTGGAAGTATTAGCCATTGCAATTAGACAAGAAGAAATACAAGGCATCCAATTTGGAAAAGAACAAATAAAGCTGTCTTTATTTGCAGACGACATGTTATTGTACATAAAAAATCCAAAAGACTCAGTCAAAAAACTAACAGACTTAATAAATGAATTTGGCAATGTAGCAGGATACAAAATTAATGCCAAGAAATCTATGGCCTTTCTATACACCAATAGTGAACTTAAAGAAAGAGAGACTAAAAAGGCAATCCCATTTACCATCACACCGAAAAAATTAAGATACGTAGGAATAAACTTAACTAAAGAGGTAAAAGACCTATATGCGGAAAACTACAGGACACTGAAAAAAGAGATAGAGGAAGATATAAACAGATGGAAGAACATACCATGTTCATGGATTGGTAGAATCAACATCATTAAAATGTCCATACTACCCTTAGCAATCTATAGATTCAATGCACTTCCCATTAAAATACAAATGGCATATTTCAAAGACCTTGAAAGTACTCTCCAAAAATTCATCTGGAGTAAAAAAAGACCCCGAATAGCCACATCAATCCTGAGAAAGAAGAATAACGTAGGAGGGATCTCAATACCAGATTTCAAGCTGTATTACAAAGCCACTATTCTCAAAACAGCCTGGTACTGGCACAAGAACAGACATATAGATCAATGGAATAGAATAGAGAATCCAGATATTGACCCAAACCACTATGCTCAATTAATATTTGACAAAGGAGGCATGAACATACAATGGAATCAAGACAGTCTCTTCAATAAATGGTTTTGGAAAAATTGGACAGATACATGCAAAAAAATGAAGCTAGATCACCAACTTACACCATACACAAAAATAAACTCAAAATGGATACGGGACTTAAACGTAAGACGGGAAACCATAAAAATACTAGAGGAATCCACAGGCAGCAAAATCTCAGACATATGCCAAAAGAACTTCTTCACCGATACTGCCCCTAGGGCAATGGAAGCTAAAGAGAAAATAAACAAATGGGACTACATCAAAATAAAAAGCTTTTTTACAGCAAAAGAAACTATCAACAAAACAACAAGAAAGTCCACTGTATGGGAGAACATATTTGCAAATGTTATCACTGATAAAGGTTTAATCTCCAACATCTACAGGCAGCTTATACAACTTAATAAAAAGAAGATAAATGATCCAATAAAAAAATGAGCGACGGACCTAAATAGAATCTTTTCAAAAGAACACAGAAGGAAGGCCAAGAGACACATGAAAACATGCTCAATGTCACTAATTATCTGAGAGATGCAAATCAAAACAACAATGCGGTACCATCTCACACCTGTCAGAATGGCTATCATCAACAAATCAACAAAGGACAAGTGTTGGCGAGGATGCAGAGAAAAAGGAACCCTTGTGCACTGCTGGTGGGAATGCATACTGGTGCAGCCACTGTGGAGAACAGTATGGAGTTTCCTCAAAAATCTGAAAATGGAACTCCCATTTGACCCAGTAATCCCCCTCCTAGGAATATACCCTAAGAAACTGGAAACACCAATCAGAAAGGATATATGCACCCCTATGTTCATAGAAGCACAATTTACAATAGCTAAGATCTGGAAACAGCCTAGGTACCAATCAGCAGATGACTGGATCAGAAAACTATGGTACATCTACACAATGGAATACTATGCTGCCATAAAAAAAGAAATTCTTACCGTTTGCAGTAACCTGGATGGAATTGGAGAACATTATGCTGAGTGAAATAAGCCAGTCAATGAAAGAAAAATACCACATGATCTCACTCATTTATGGATAATAAAGAACATTATAAACTGTTGAACAAAAAGATAGATACAGAGGCAGTAAAGAATCAAACAGTCTGTCAAATTACAGCAGGAAGGTTAGGGAGAGGTGGGGAAGATAAGAGACCAATCGAAGGACTTGTATGCATGCATATAAGCATAACCAATGGACACAAAACTCTGGGGGGTGAGGGCATATATGGGAGTGGGGTGGGGGAGGGTAATGGTAAGATATGTACACATATAATACCTTAAAATCATTGAAAAAAAATAAAATAAAAAAAGACCCCGAATAGCTGCAACAATCTTGAGAAAGAAGAACAATGTTAGAGGGATCACAATATCAGATATTAAGCAATACTACAAAGCCACTGTTCTCAAAACTGCCTGGTACTAGCAAAAGAAGAGACATATAGAACAGTGGAGGAGAACAGAGAATCGAAAAATTGACACAAGCCATTAAGCTCAATTAATATTTGAAAAAGAGGCAAGAGCATACCCTGCAGTCAAGACAGTCTCTTCAATAAATGGTGTTGGGAGAATTGGACAAATATTTGCAAAAAAAAATGAAACTATACCACCAACTTACACCATACACAAGAATAAACTCAAAATGGATAAAGGACTTAAACATAAGGTGTGAAAGCATAAAAATCTTAGAAGAAGCCATAGGCACCAAAATATCAGACATTTGTCGTAGCAATATCTTTACCAATCCAGCTCCCAGGGCAGTAATCGGCAAACTCATTAGTCAACAGAGCCAAATATCAACAGTACAACGATTGAAATTTCTTTTGAGAGCCAAATTTTTTAAACTTAAACTTCTTCTAACGCCACTTCTTCAAAATAGACTCGCCCAGACCGTGGTATTTTGTGGAAAAGCCACACTAAAGGGGCCAAAGAGCCACATGTGGCTTACGAGCCACAGTTTGCTGACCATGGTCCTAGGGCAATGAAAACTAAGGAGAAAATAAACAAATGGGACTACATCAAAATAAAAGGCTTCTGCACAGCAAAGAAACAATAAACAAAACAACAGGAAAGCCCATTGCATGAGAATATATTTTCCAATATTATCTCTGATAAGGGTTTAATTTCCAAAGTTTATAGGGAACTCATATAACTTAACCAAAGAAGATAAACAATCGAATAAAAAAATGGGCAAAACACCTAAATAGACACTTTTCAAAAGAGGACATACAGAAGGCCAAGAGACATATGAAAACATGCTCAAAGTCACTGATCATCTGAGAGATGCAAGTCAAAACAACAATGAGGTACTATCTCACACCTGTCAGAATGGCTATCATCCATAAATCAATAAACAAGTGCTGGAGAGGATGTGGAGAAAAAGGAATCCTCCTTCACTGCTGGTGGGAATGCAGAATTGTGCAGCCTCTGTGGAAAACAGTATGGCTTTTCCTCAAAAAATTAAAAATGGAACTGACATTTGACCCAGTAATCTCACATTTAGGAATATATCCCAAGAAAACAGAAACACCAATCAGAAAGGATGTATTGACCCCTATGTTCATAGCAGCACAATTTATAATAGCTGAGATTTGGAAACAAACTAAATACCCATCATCAGATGAGTGGACTATGGTACATCTACACAATGGAATACTATGCAGCTGCAAAAAAGAAGGTATTCTTACCATTTGCACCAATATGGATGGAACTGGAGAGCATTATGCTAAGTGAAATAAGCCAGGCAGTTAAAAACAAATACTACATGATCTCACTCATTTCTGGAATATAAAGAACATTATAAACTGATGAACAAAAGTAGATACAGAGGCAAAGAAGCATCGAACAGATTGTCAAACTATAGCGGGAAGGCGGGGGCAGATTGGGGGTGGTGGTAAGAGATCAACTGAAGGACTTGTATGCATGCATATAAGCATAACCAATGGACATAAGACACAGTGTGTGTGGGGGGTGGGGGTGGGGGGTGAGGGCATGTGCAGGGCGGTAGGGGAGGCCAGGAGGAGGTCAATGGGGAAAAAAGGAGACATATGTACTACTATTTGTAATACTTTAAACAATAAAATAAAATTTAAAAAACAAAAAACAAAGAGGGAAAAAAAATACCAAGAGTATATTTCACAGACGTAGAACAAATGCTCTAAAAATTTATATGGAAGAAGAAAAATACCCCAAATAGCTGCAGCAATATTGAGAAAGAATAACAAAGTTGGAGGGATCACTATACCCGATATCAAGCTATATTACAAAGCCACTGTTCTCAAAACAGCCTGGTACTGGCAAAAGAGCAGACATATACACCAATGGAACAGAACAGAGAACACATAAATCGACCCAAGCCTTTATGCTCAATCCAAATTTGACAAAGGAGGCCAGAGCAAACAATGGAGTCAAGACAGTCTCTTCAATAAATTGTGCTGGGAAATTTAGTCAGATACATGTAAAAAAATGAAACTAGATCACCAACTAACACCATACATAAAAATAAAGTCAAAATGGATAAAAGACTTAAATCTCAGATGGGAAACCATGAAAATCTTAGAAAAATCCATAGGCAGCAAAATCTCAGACATCTCTTGAAACAATATGTTTATCGATACATGTCCTAGGACATGTAAACTAAGAAGAAAACAAACAAATGGGACTACATCAAAATAAAGTGCTTCTTCATAGCAAAAGAAACCATCAAATAAATAACAAGAGAGTCCACTGCATGGGAAAACATATTTGCTAATGATACATCTGATAAGGGGTTGACCTCTAAAATTTATTGGGAACTCAAACAACTTAACAAAAGGAAGATAAACAATACAATTAAAAAATGGACAAAGAACCTAAATACACACTTCTCCAAACTGGACATAAAGAAGGCTAAGAGACATATGAAAACATGTTCAAAGTCACTAATCATCCGAGAGATGCAAATCAAACACAACTATGAAGTACCACTTCACACTTGTCAGAATGGCTATCGTCAACAAGTCAAAAAATGACAAATGTTGGCAAGGTTGTGGAGAAAAGTGAAGCCTGGTACACTGCTGGTAGGAATGTAGACTGGTGCAGCCACTGTGGAAAACAGTATGAAGTTTTCTCAAAAAATTAAAAATGAAACTCCCATTTGACTCAGTGGTCCCACTTCTAGGAATATATCCCAAGAAATCTGAAACATCAATCAGAAAGAATATATGCAGCCCTATGCTCATAGTAGTGCAATTTACAATAGCTAAGATTTGGGAACAGCCTAATTGCCCATAAGCCGATGAGTGGATTAAAAAACTGTGGTACATGTACAAAATGGAATACTACACCGCTGTAAAAGAGAAAGAACTCTTTCCATTTGCAACAGCATGGATGAACCTGGAGAGCATCATGCTGAGTGAAATAAGCCCACCAGAGAAAGATAAGTATCACATGATCTCACTCATACATGGGATATAATGATCAACATAAATCGATGAACAAAAATAGCGCCAGAGACAAGGTAGCACTGAACAGATCATCCAACATCAGAGTGAAGGCAGTGGAGGAGGGGTTAGAGATCAACCAAAGGACTTGTATGCATGCATATTAGCATAACCAAAGTCCACAGACACTGGGTAGGTGTTGGTGGGGACTTGCCCTCGAGGGGATGGGAGTGGCTATGGGGTGTCATTTGGGGGAAAAAGAGACATATATAATACTTTAAACAATAAAAAAGAAAAAAAGACAAGATGGGAGTGAGAAATTGAGAGGACTATAGTAAATATATAGGAACTGTGATGATGAAAGACTTAGAAGCCCTCTGTGGAGCCCTTACTCCATGCCTTGAAGAGGGGATGATTTGAACAAAAAGACAATATACCTAAGAAAACAGTGAACCAAGAGAGAGCCTAGGGTCACTATGGACAACTGAGTGGTTATCTGTACTTTTCTCCATCATAATTCTTGGTAACTTTCAATTTTTGTCCTATAGCCTAAAGACCACTAACAATATGTTCTCCTCTACCTCTTGGTAAGCTTCCTGAAAACCATCATCCTTAACATTCCACTTACCTCAGTGTATTCCTGGAAAGTTGCTCAAAGTATAAACTTTCATGTAATTAATTCACTTTTAGATAGAAAAAAAATAACAGTGCTAACCAATACAATTCATAACACCCTCTTACCTTTTTCTGCTGGGCTCAAAACAGTGACTGTGAAAAGAGAGAAAAAGATAAAAATTATTAATATTTCAAAACATTATTTTTCTAATCCATTTCTCCATAGCATTATTTTTAAGATAGACTGTCAATGGTACTTTAGGAAATCATCAGCCTGCTGAGATAAAGGAAGGTACGAATTACATTTCATTCTTTGCTATCTTCCTTTATCTTAAACTTTGGGTATTTAAAAATTTCTACTTATTCAACAAGTATAGGTATAAACTTGTTTAAAATAAAACAGCAAATGGAAATGCCCCAAAATTAAGAACTTAAAAATGTATAAGTTAGGAGATGATTATTCATTTTCAAAAAGTATTCACTGTAGAACATCTTCAAATACCAAGCATTTCTTGTCTATTTAGAGGTAACATCATATGGAGGTTTCATGCCAGCTCAGAAGTAGAACTATCTGGTTAAGAATCTCAGTCACACTATTTTGTGGCCCTGTGCAAAATCCTTAACTTCTCTAACAGTACCTACCTCACAAGGTTACCTGAGATTTAAATGTGTTAACACATGGAAATGCTGTTCAGCATTATATCTGGCACAAGGTAAGTGCTTAATGAACATTAATTACTAGGGGCCCGGTTCACAAACTTCGTGCACTGGGGGGGGGGGTCCCTCAGCCCAGCCTGCCCCCTCTCACAGACTGGGAGCCCTCAGGGGATGTCCTACTGCGGGAGGCGACCAGGCTGATCAGGGGAAGACACCAGTCCCATCACTCCGCTGCTCCAGCCACTGCCAGCCACCGCAGCTGCCAAGGTGTTTTCATCAACACGGACTCCAGTCCCTTCACCATGAAAAAAATGACAACTTTCTTTAGGCATTTTCAAGATGTGTCTTTCATAGGATATGACATTTCTTTCTCTCTTTTTTTTTTATCCTCACCTGAGGATATGTTTCCATTGATTTTTAGAGAATGTGGAAGAGAAAGGGAAAGACAGAGAGCCCTGACCTGGGCCCCAGCCAGGGAGGAGCCTGTAACATAGGTACATGCCCTTGATCAGAATCAAACCCGGACCCTGTGGTTGGCAGGCTGAGCCTCTATCCACTGAGCAAAACAGGCTAAGGCAGGATATGACATTTCTTAGCCCCTCCAGCAACGGACCTTCGTTTTTTCCTCCAGGAGTGTGGTGGAAAAACCCTAGATCACCTTCTTGGATTCTTATTACCCAAATTATGAAGAACACTGCAAGTGGCGGCATACAGGGAGCTTAGGCAAAGAGTGGTCAGAAAAGGTGAAAGGTGTTTACTCTCGAACTGGTTTGGCTCAGTAGATAGAGCATCGGCCTGCAGACTGAAGGGGCCCAGGTTTGATTCCTGTTAAGGGCATGTACCTTGGTTGGGAGAACATTCCCAGTAGGGAGTGTGAAGCAGGCAGCTGATCGATGTTTCTCTCTCATCGATATTTCCAACTGTCTATCCCTCTCCCCTCTTCTCTGTAAAAAATCAATAAAATATATTTTAAAAAAGAAAAGAAAAGGTGTTTCCTCTGCAGCTCACGCTCAGAGGACCCCTGAGTTGTGTCCACTGGGATAGGGCCATGTCCCGTGGCCCGGGGGGCATGCCCCCAAGGCCAGTAGCCCCGTGTTGTGTGCACCAGGCTGGGGGCATGGACCCGGTCCACCACTTGGCTCCGGGGCACCCACAAGCAGACGCAGGGTGGAAACATCCGCTGCGTCACCATGGCAACGTGGGGGATGTTCCCACCCCACCCTGAGCCACTCGGCACCTGCGCCTATAAGCCCGAAGTGGCTGGGGGCATTCTGGGATGCCAGCAACTCAAGGCCTATGCACGGGCCTACTGGCTAGGAGGATGTTCCCGGGACCCATGCCACTGGGTGCCTGCATATGCAAATTAACCCTTCATTTTTGTCGTGTTAATTTGCATACTCACTCCTGATTGGCTGGTGGGTGTCATGGAGGTATGGTCAACTTGCATCTTACTCCTTTATTAGTGTAGATTATTATATTTGAACTAAGATATCATAGAATATCAAAACAAAGGGAACTTAGCAATTATCTGATGTATCTGTGTAATTTCAAAGATGGGAAAAATGGACTAGGGTTGTATGAAATTGTTTCCTCAAGATTATAGGTCAAGTTAGCAGTAGAGTAGGGAATAGATTGCAGCCTCAAGGACTTTTACATGTAGTGTATCAACCTTTCTCAATAATTTCTTTCTGAACAATTGTTATATATACATATATTTTGTTCAGAATGTCATTTGTATAAAGTGAGGCCTATGTGTTTTTATTCACCAACATCTGTATACACTTATACTAGGTCCTAAGGTAAGATTAAATTACAAGGAAAAACCAGTTGAAGACACTACAAAGAAAGAGAATTACAGGCCAATATCCCTGATGAACACAGATGCTAAAATCCTCAACAAAACTCTAGCAAATTGGATCCAGCATTACATTAGAAAGATCATACATCATGACCAAATGGGATTTATTCCAGGGGTGCAAGCCTGGTACAATATCCGCAAATCAATAAACGTGATACATCACATAAACAAATTGAGAGACAAAAATCAATTAGTCATATCAATTCATGCAGAAAAGGCATTTGACAAAATCCAACACCATTTCCTGATTTAAAAACAAAACACAATTCTCAGCAAAGAGGGAATAGAGGGATTATACCTCAACATAATAAAAGCCTCATATGACAAAACTACAACCAACATCACATTCACGGGGGAAAAACTAAAACCAATTCCCCTTAAGAACAGGAACAAGACACTTTCACCACTCCTGTTCAACATAGTACTTGACGTGCTAGCCATAGCAGTCAGACAAGAAGAAATAAAAGGCATCCAAATTGGAAAAGAAAAAGTAAAATTGTCATTATTCAAAGATGACATGATATTGCACCTAGAAAACCATAAAGACTCCATTAAAAACCTACTAGAACTAATAAATGAATTCAGCAATGTAGCAAGGTACAAAATTACCAACCAGAAATCTATGGCTTTTTTATACACCAATAATGAACCTACAGAAAGGTAAGCTATAATAACAATCCCATTTACCATTGCAACAAAAATATTAAGATACCTAGGAATGAATTTAACCAAGGAGGTAAAGGACCTGTACTCAGAAAATTACAGGATGCTGAAAAAAGAGATAGAGGAAGACATAAACAAATGGAAGAATATACCATGTTCATGGATTGGTAGAATCAACATCATTAAAATGTCCATATCAAAAGTAAACTAGACCACCAACTTACACCACACACGAAAATAAACTCAAATTGGATAAAGGACTTAAACGTAAGATGGGAAACCATAAATATCCTAGAAGAAGCCATAGGCAGCAAAATCTCAGACATCTCTCATAGCAATATCTTTACAGATACAGCTCTTAGGGCAATGGAAACTAAAGAAATGAACAAATGAGACTACATCAAAATAAAAAGTTTCTGCACAGCAAAAGAAACTATCAAGAAAACAACAAGACAGCCCATTGCATTGGAGAACATATTTGCCAATGTTATCTCTGATAAGGAATTAATCTCCAAAATTTATAGGGAACTCATACAACTTCACAAAAGAAAGATAAACAATCCAATGAAAAAAAATGGGCAAAGGACCTAAATAGACACTTTTCCAAAGAGGACATACAGAAGGCCAAGAAACATATGAAAACATGCTCAAAGTCACTAATCATCCAAGAGATGCAAATAAAGGAAACAATGAGGTACCATCTCACAACTGTCAGAATGGCTATCATCAGCAAATCAACAAATGACAATTGCTGGAGAGGACGTGGAGGAAAAGGAACCCTCTTGCACTGCTGGTGGGAATGCAGACTGGTGCAGCCACTTTGGAAAACAGTATGGCATTTCCTCAAAAAATTAAAAATGGTCCTTCCATTTGACCCAGTAATTCCACATTTAGGAATATATCCCAATATAACAGAAACACCAATCAGAAAGGATATATGCACCCCTATGTTCTTAGCAGCAAAATTTATAATAGTTAAGATTTGGAAACAGCTTAAGTGCCCATCAGCAGATGAGTGGATTAAAAAACTGTAGTACAGCTACACAATGGAATACTACACTGCTGTGAAAAAGAAGAAATTCTTAATATTTGCAACAGCATGGATGGAACTGGAGAGCATTATGCTAAGTTAAATAAGCCAGCCAGAGAAAGATAAATATCACATTATCTCACTAATTTGTGGAATATAATGAACAACATAAACTGATGAACAAAAAATAGAACCAGAGTCATAGAAGCATTGAACAGACTGTCCAAACTATGAGGGAAGGCTGGGGGTGTTGGGGTAAGAGATCAACCAAATGACTTGTATGTATGCATATGAGCATAACCAATGGGCACAGATTGGGGAGTGGTGAGGGCATGAGCTGGGGGGTGAGAGCGGCCGGGGAGAGGTCAATGGGGGTAAAAGAGACTTATGTAATACTTTAAAAAATAAAGAATTTAAATTTAAAAAGATTAAATTACTAGGTATGATTTTCAATCATGAGAAACCATTACATTAAGATAGTTTTGTACGCAAAGTTAAGAACCAGAAAATTTGGGGTTAAAAAAAAGAGAGAATTTGAAGGAAAGATGGCAACCGGTAGGAAGGTAGGGAGGGAGAGAGTGTTAGAGAGTGAGGAACCCATAGAGGAGAGCATAGACGTGTGTGGTGTTTGTGTGTATGAGCTAGGGACAGTTAAATTCTGCAGGTCTTCCAAGGGGCTGCCAAACAGGGCAGTCTTAGACAGCGGAGCCCTACACACAAAGCAGACACTTCTCGGAGGCTGGTGCAGGCACAGAGACCACGCCATCTTGAGAAACAGAGCTGCCTGAGACTAGGATCCTGGCTTCAGACACAAACCAGGACCTTGCAGCCACTGGGGACAGAGAACTGCTATCACAGCTTCAGACCAACAGACAACAAGAATCCAGACTTCCCGGCAGCAGATTTCCGTGAGTCAAAGAGCCTATCCCCCTCCCTGTACGCTCGTGGATAGCGCCATAGTAACTGATAGACTCGCCCCTCGCTCAAGCTGCAGAGCACACGTGCAGGGACCAGCTCCCCTTCAGGGAATTTAGCGCACAGGACACAGCTCCCCTTCAGGGAATCTGAGAGTGCACATGGAGGCAGCTCCCCTTCCGGGAATCTGAGAGCTCGGCGCACCAAGGCAGCTCCCCTTCAGGAATTTGAGAGTACGTGAAGCCCTAGCCAGTTTGGCTCAGAAGAGAGAGCACACACAGGACGCAGCTCCCCTTCAGGGAATTTGGCACACTGGACACAGCTGCCTGGGGTCCCTGACTCATAGCAAATTCACACTGAGAGCCAGGACTCCAACTGTTGGTGCATGCACACATAGGGATCCTGATTCTCAACGAGAAGCTGCATGAGGCAACAGAAACTCTGACACTCGATTCTTGGTGCAGACACTGGGAAATTCTGACTCCTGGCACATGCTAAGGAACTCACTTTTGGCACATACCAACAGTGTGGTGCAGACAGGGCCCCTGATTCTAAGTGTGCACATGAGACCACACGGAACACCGGGGACTCTGACCCTGGGCAAGCCTGGTTCCCACCAACCAACGGCAGCCACACGTCCTAATGTCAGAGCACTTCAGTGAAACTCAGGTGGAGTGAAGTTCCCACAGCACAAGCCCAGATCCATGCAAATTAAAGCTTGAGCTTTCTGGTGATAGTCAGAATGGGGAGACAAAACAATTCACAGAGGAAAGAAAATGAGGTGTTGCCAAGAAAGGAAATTAGTGAAACTGAAGCATGCAACATGACCGAAAAAGAGTTCAGAGTAATGGTCATGGAATTTATACATCAGATGGATGAAAAAATCAACAAGTTATGCAATAATCAGTAAGAAATGAAAAGTGATATAGCTACAATCAAAAACACCATGGAAAGTTTCAACAGTAGACTAGAAGAAGCAGAGGACCGAATTAGTGAGTTAGAAGATCAGGTACAGAAACAAGCTCAATCTGAACAGCAACAGGAGAAAAATAAATAAAAAGCAGGAGAAAAGCCTAAGGGAGCTTCAGGACAACATGAAAGGAAGTAACATACGTATAATAGGGCTGCCAGAAGGACAAGAAGACCAGCAAGAATTAGAAAATCTATTTGAAGAAATAATGACAGAAAACTTCACGGATATGGGGAAGAAAAAAGTTACACAAGTACAGAGAGTCCCAAGCAGGATCAACCCCAAATGACCCACACCAAGACACGTGATAATTTCAATGGCAAATATAAATGACAAAGAGAGAATTTTAAAGGTGGCAGGAGAGCGACAGAGAGTTACTTACAAAGGAACACCCATCAGATTGTCAAATGATTACTCAACAGAAACATATCAAGATTGAAGGAAATGGAAGGAGGTATACAAAGAGTTGCAAAGGAAAGGACTGAATCCAAGAATACTCTATCCAGCAAGGCTATCAATCAATATAGGAAGGGGAAATCAAGTGCTTTGAAGAAAAAAAAAAAAACTAAAGGAATTTATCACCACCAAACCAGCAATGCAAGAAATGCTAAAGGGAATACTGTAAAAAGAAGAAATGAACAGGTAAGAAGGAACACAAACACAAAAATAGATATGACTACAAACAAATACCTTTCAGTAATAACTTTAAATGTAAATGGACTAAATGCTCCAATCAAAAGACATAGAGTGGCTGAATGGATAAAAAACATGACCCATATATATGCTGCCTACAAGAGACCCACCTCAGAACAAGAGACACACAGATTGAAAGTGAAGGGATGGAAAAATATCTTTCAGGCAAATGGAAATGAAAAAAAAAAAGCTGGGGTAGCAATAGTTATATCTGACAAAATAGACATCAAAGTAAATGCCATAACAAGAGATAAGGAAGGCCACATCATAATACTAAAGGGAGCAATCCAAAAAGAAGAAATAATTATGGTAAACATATACACACCCAATATAGGAGCACCCAAATACACAAAAAAAACTTCTCGAGGATACCAAGACAGAGAATAATAGCAATACAATCATAGTAGGAGACTTTAATACCACACTATCACCATTGGACAAATAATCAAAACAAAAAATCAGCAAGGAAACATCAATCCTAAATGACTCACTAGACCAGATGGAATTAATTGACATCTTCAGAACATTTCACCCCAAAGCCACAGAATATACATTCTTCTCAAGTGCACATGGGTCATTTTCAAAGGTAGACCATATATTGGGTCACAGGCAAATTCTCTTCAAATTCAAGCAAAGTGAGACGACCCAAAAAAACAAAATCAGAAATGAAAGAGGAGAAAGAAAAACAGAACCCACAGAAATACAAAGGATTGTTAAAAAATACTATGAACAAATCTATTCCAACAAACTGGACAACCTGGAGGAAATGGACATATTCCTAGAAAAATACAACCTTACAAAATTCAATCACGAAGAATCTAAACATCTCAATAGGCCAATAGCTATGGAAGAAATTGAAGCAGTCATCAAAAAGCTTCCTGCAAACAAAAGCCCGGGGCCAGATGGCTTCACAGGGAAGTTTTACCAAACAATCAAGGAAGAATTAAAACCTATCCTCCTCAGACTATTCCAAAAAATTCAAGAGGAAGGAACACTTTCAAGCTCATTCTATGTAGCCAGAATCACCCTAATACCAAAACGAGATAAAGACAACACAATGAAAGAGAATTAGTAGGCCAATATCCCTCATGAACATAAATGCCAAAATCCTCAACAAAATTCTAGCAAATCGGATTCAGCAGTACATCGGAAAGATCATACACCATGACCAAATAGGATTTATCCCAGGGATGCAAGAATGGTACAATATCTGCAAATCAATAAACGTGATACATCACAGAAACAAATTGAGAGATAAAAACCACATATTCATATCAATTGATGCAGAAAAAACATTTAACAAAATCCAACACCCATTTTTGATAAAAACCTCTCAGCAAGATGGGAATAGAAGGATCATACCTTAACATAATAAAAGCCCTATATGACAAACCCACAGCCAACATCATACTCAATGGGTGAAAACTAAAACCATTTCCCTTTAGAATAGGAACAAGACAGGGATGACCACTCTCACCACTCCTGTTCGACATAGTACTGGAAGTATTAACCATTGCAATTACCGTACTTTCCAGTGTATAAGACGACTGGGCATATAAGATTTTCCTGGGTTAAAAAGTAGTTTTATACGCCGGAAAATATGGTATATTGGACTATATTGATGGGATTAGATATACTGGACTAACATTTTTTCCTGCATATAAGACGACTTTTTAACCCAGGAAAATCTTATACGCCCAGTCGTCTTATACGCCAGAAAATACGGTAGACAAGAAGAAGAAATAAAATGCATCCAAATTGGAAGAGAAGAAATAAAACTGTCCTTATTTGCAGATGACATGATATTGTACATAAAAAACCCTAAAGACTCCATCAAAAACTATTAAACTTAATAAATGAATTTGGCAATGTAGCAGGATATAAAATTAACTCTAAGAATTCTATGGCATTTCTATACACCAATAATGAACTTAGAGAAAGAGAGACTAAAAAAGTAATACCATTTACTATCACACCAAAAAATTAAGATACCTAGAAATAAACTTAACTAGGGAGATAAAAGACCTATATGCAGAAAACTACAAGATACTGAAAACAGAGATAGAGGAAGACATAAACAGATGGAAGAACATACTATGTTCATAGATTGGTAGAATAAACATCATCAAAATGTCCATACTACCCAAAGCAATCTATAGATTCAATGCACTCCCCATTAAAATACCAACGGCATATTTCACAGACCTGGAAAGAACTCTACAAAAATTCTTCTGGAATAAAAATAAGTCCCTGAATAGCCACAGCAATCCTGAGAAAGAAGAACAAAGTAGGTCGGATCTCAATACCAGATTTCAAGCTGTATTATAAAGCCATGTTCTCAAAACAGCCTGGTACTGGCACAAGAACAGACATATAGACCAATGGAATAGAATAGAGAACACAGATATTGACCCAAACCACTATGCTCAATTAATATTTGACAAAGGAGGCATGAATATACAATGGAGTGAAGACAGACTCTTCAATAAATGGTGTTGGGAAAATTGGACAGATACATGCAAAAAAAATGAAACTAGATCATCAACTTACACCATACACACAAAAAAAACTCAAAATGGATAAAATACTTAAACATAAGACAGGAAACCATAAAAATACTAGAGAATCTACAGGCAGAGAAATTTCAGACATATGCCAAAGCAATTCCTTCACCGATACTGCTCCTAGGGCAATGGAAACTATAAAGAAAATAAACAAATGGAACTACATCAAAATAAGAAGCTTTTTTACAGCAAAAGAATCCATCAACAAAACAACAAGAAAGCCCACTGTATGGGAGAACATATTTGCAAATGTTATCACTGATAAAGGTTTAATCTCCAACATTTACAGGGAACTCATACAACTTAATAAAAGGAAGATAAATGATTCATTTATAAATGGGCAATGGACCTAAATAAATACTTTTCGAAAGAAGACAGAAGGAAGGACAAGAGACATATGAAAACGTGCTCAAAGTCACTAATTATCCAAGAGATGCAAATCAAAACGACAATGCAATACCATCTCACATCTGTCAGAATGGCTATCATCAACAAATCAACAAAGGACAAGTGCTGGCGAAGATGCGGAGAAAAAGGAACCCTCATTCACTGTTGGTGGGAATGCAGACTGGTGCAGCCACTGTGGAGAACAGTATGGAGTTTCCTCAAAAAACTGAAAATGGAACTCCCATTTGACCCAGTAATACCACTTCTAGGAAGATATCTGAAGAAACTAGAAACTCCAATCAGATAGGATATATGCACCCCTATGTTCATAGCAGCACAATTCACCATAGCTAAGATTTGGAAACAGCCTAAGTGCCCATCAGCGGATGAGTGGATTAAAAAACTGTGGTACATCTACACAATGGAATACTACGCTGTGGTAAAAAAGAAGGCGCTCTTACCATTTGCAACAATATGGATGGAGATGGAGAACATTATGCTTAGTGAAATAAGCCAGGCAGAGAAAGATAAATATCACATGATCTCACTCATTTGTGGAATATAATGAACAACATAAACTGATGAGGAAAAAATAGATCCAGAAACAGAGAAACATCAATCAGAACGTCAAACCTCAGGGAAGAAACTCTGAGGTAACCAGAAACCCAAGAATGCCTGAGAATGCCTTTCTAGCCATGCTAGCAATCATCAGATGTACGGTAATTTTACCTGGGTTAAGAGGGTAAGTATTTTGGTCTTATGCTCCTGACTGTTCATGGGTAAGACCCCTTTACGTGGGCTGATCCCCTGACTAATGTAGTTACCAATAACACCAAACAACTTGGTCATCCAGGAGGCCCATGGGTGGGGCAAGAAAGTACAAATACACAAGGGTCTCCACCCAGCTTCCATTTTGTATGACACAAAATCAAAACACTGCCCCTTTGTGTGTACAATTAAAGAGAGGTTTCTGGCGTGTGTGGACACCAAAGAAAGGGTGTCACTACTATCACTACTTGCCCCCGGTAGAGGTGCAGAAAATGTAACTAAGACCTTGTCTATATAAAAAGAAATGAACACCCAGTTTGAAAAGGGAATTGCCATGGACTAGAACAAAGAATATCCTTACATGATATTATTCTACACTGTCATTAAAATTTTTCCCAGATTTGGACTACCCTCAGTACTTATAATAGTTCCTCGCACACTTGGGGATAAAAAAAAATCATGTGTTTGGTGCTTGAAGACAAACTTAACACATCTCTTGATACTTTAGAATTATAACAGTATAATATACAATTATCCCAAGCAAACTTACAAACTAATTCTTTGAATGTCTGGCAGCAATTTAAAAAGGACATGTAAGGATTTAATCCTTTTCATTATGTAAAGGGCCTCCTGGGAAGGCACCTGAGCATTCTATATTGGTCCCTCTTACACTTTAGGCCAAGATAGACCCTCTTCTCACAATTCAATTGCTCACAGCTGTTGCATGAGCTCTCTGTTCATGTCGAGGTTGAAGTCTCGTGATGACTGGTGCCATGGATCTGTCTCTCACCCAGTGGGGCGAACTGAGCCCTCCTGGAGAAGAAACTCGGGTTCCACAAGATATGTGATCAGTGCTGGGGCCCTGAGAAGGGAGGCAAGCAGGCGGGGCGGGGAGATGGAGGCAAGCAGGTGGGGTGGGCGGAGAAGGGAGGCAAGCCGGTGCTAACTGACTTAGCCCGAACGGTCCAGGCCACCATTGACCCGGAAGGCCTGGTGGGCAGCGCCTGATGTCACCCACAAGGTCCAGGCCATGAAAGTGACCGGGCAGACTTGGCAGGCAGCACCTGATGCTGTCCATGGGATCCAGGCGGTAATCGGGATCGGGCAGGCCCAGCGGAAAGCGCCTGACATCACCCGCGGGACCAGGAAGTCATCGGGACTAAGCATGGCAGCTGTCCGCAGGGTCCAGGGGGTGATCCGGACGGGCAGGTGGCATGGACAGTGCCTAACGTCACCTGCGGGGTCCAGGTGGCGATCGGGACTGGGCTGGCCTGGAAAATAGCGCCTGATGTCATCCAGCGGAGTCCAGGTGGCGATCGGGACTGGGCAGTTCCAGCAGGCATTGCCTGATGCTGCTCGCAGGGTCCAGGGGGCAATGGGAACCTGGCAAGTGGCATGGACAGTGCCTGACGCTGCCCGTGGGGTCCAGGGGGCAATCAGGAATGGGCAGGTGGCATGGACAGCGCCTGACATCACCTGCGGGGTCCAGGCGGCGATCGAGACTGGGCAGGCAGCATGGACAACACCTGATGCTTCCCGTGGGGTCCAGGGTGCCATCAGGACCAGGCAGGCAGCATGGGCAGTACCTGAGGTCACTACGGTGTCCAGGCGGCAATCGGGACTGGACTGGCCCAGCAGATGGCGCCTGATGTAGCCTGCAAAGTCCAGTCTTCGATCGGGACTGGGCAGTTTCAGCAGGCAGCACCTGACACTGCTCGCGGGGTCCAGGGGGAGATCAGGACCTGGCAAGTGGCATGGACAGTGCTTGACGCTGCCCATGGGGTTCAGGGTACTATTGGGACCAGGCAGGCAGCATGGACAGCACCTGATGCTACCCGGAGGGTCCAGGGAGAGATCGGGACCAGGCAGGTGGCATGGACAGCGGCTGATATTACCCACGGGGTCCAGGCGGTGATCGGGACCGGGCATGTGGCATGGACACCACCTGACACTGCCCGCGGGGTCCCCACGGCGATCGGGACCTGGCTGGCGGCATGGACACCACCTGACGTTGTCTGTAGGGTCCAGGGGATGATTAGGACCTAGCAGGTGGCATGGATAGCACCTGATGTCACCCGCGGGGTCCAGGGTGAAATTGGGACTGGGCAGGTAGTGTGGTCAGTGCCTGACTTTGCCTGCGGGCTCCGTAGGCGGGGGTGGCCAGGGTCTCCAGGATCACTGTCTGCCCCCGGGCCACCTGAGGACACCGGTGGAGCAGGCCAGGGTTGAACATTTTAATGAAAATGCGATGTCTGTGCCCTGCCCCACCGCGCCCTGTCCCTGGAGAGGAGAGGGAAGTGGGCAGTTAGGAGGCACTGGGGCTCTGAAGTGGCTGGGAACAACCTGCAGGCGAGCTACCAGGAAGAGGTGCTGAACCATGAGGATGCAGAGGGCTGGCTGATGGAGGTGAGCAAAGATGCAGATGAGGCGGCTCTTGCCAGCACTGAGCTGGAAAAGTGCATCAAAAGCGTGATGGACAAATCGCCTTTCTGAGGAAGGTGCATGTCCAGTATGCTCAGATCTCCGTGGAAATGGACATGTTCTCCAAGTCCGACCTCTCCACTATGCTCAAGGACATCCGCACCCAGTATGAGAAGCTGGCTGCCAAGAACATGCAGAATGCCGAAGAATGGTACAAGAGCCGCTTCACCATGCTGACAGAGAGCACTGCCAAGAGCACCTATGTGGTGCGGGCCAGCAACTGCTCAAGGCCAAGACCCTGGAGATTGAAACAAGCTGGGGCAAGAACAAAGTGCTGGGAAAGCAGCTGCAAGAGCTGGAGGATAAGCAGATCTCTGACATTAGTGCTATGCAGGACATAATCAACAAACTAGAAAATGAGTTGAGAACCACAAAGAGTGAAATGGCAGGATATTTAAAAGAATACCAGGACCTCTTCAATGTGAAGATAGTTTTGGATATTGACATTGCAGCTTACATGAAACTCTTGGAAGGTGAGGAGACCGGCTCAGTTTCACCAGCATGGGAAGCATAGCCAGCGGCTACTACAAGAGTTCCCAGGTCTTTGGTGATCTGCCTACGGTGGTTTACAGAATAGCTCCTACTTGATGTCTGCTCACTCCTTCCCTTCTTAATACACCAGCCACATCCACGAGGAGCAGATCGAGGTGGAGGAGACCATTGAGGCTGCAAAAGCCAAGGAAGCTAAGGATGAACTCCCTTCTGAAGGAGAAGCTGAAAAGGAGGAAAAGGAGAAGGAAGAGGCTGAGGAAGAGGAAGGAGAGGAAGAGGAAGAAGGTGCCAAGGAAGAATTTGAGGATGCAAAGGAGGAAGAAAGAGGTGAAGGTGAAGGAGAAGATGCCCAAGAAGCTGAGGACAAGAAGAAAGATGAAGGTGCTGGGGAGGAGCAAGCAACCAAGAAGAAAGATTGAGCCCTCCTTTCCTTAATTATTTCAGGAATAATCCTTCCAACCCCACCACCAACCAAGCAGTTGAGTTCCCAATACTATATGAATTAAGAAGTCAATATATATAACATTCTGAGGTGACTCAGGTTGGACATTAAATGTTATGCTATGACTTTTCTCCTTATGCAGAGTATCTGTTTGCTTTCAGAGTGGCTTCCTGGCTTACTGCCAGCCTGTGCATGGTCCACGCTTATGAGTTCAGGATCTATGACAATGTGAATAATTCAGATGTTTACAATAAAAACACATGAATACACGAATTCACTAATGTTAATGTTAAATTTCATGGAAAAAATAATCCTTTGAATCTTTGGTGGTTAGAAATTAAAGACCTCAAATCATGTGCAATAAACAGTAAATAAAGTTACACTGAATGACAAAAAAAAATACAATAGGGGCCAGGAAACGTCAAAAGAACTGGGGAACCATTCCCAGATCAGGAAGGGAAGTCACAGGGTGTATATTGTTGCTACGAATACAGTATTTCCTACTACTTACAACATATACATTGTAATGTATCAGATGCTTTCCTATTGGATGAAGTATGCATTCTCATAGAGTAATACTGGTAGATATGTTATAGTTATGGCAGTATGTCATATCCTAAATATATAAATAAAAGGGTAATATGCTAATTAGACCATGAGACCTTCCAGATGTCCTTCTGGACAAAGCAATTGTGGCGGGGCTGAGACAGAAGCAGTTATGGGTGATCAGACCAGGAGGGGAGAGCAGTTGGGGGTGATCAGGCTGGCGGGGGGGGGTGTAGTTGGGGGCAAGCAGGCTAGCAGGCAGAGTGGTTTGGGCAGATCAAGCAGGCAGGCAGGTGAGCAGTTAGGAGCCAGTAGTCCCACATTGCGAGGGGTTTGTCCAACTGCAGGTTTAGGCCCAATACCACAGGGGTCCCAGATTGGAGAGGATGCAGGCCAGGCTGAGGTACCACCCCCTCCACGTGCACGAATTTCATGCACCGGGCCACTAGTACTATATATAGAAAACCACAATGACTCCATCCAAAAACTACTAGACCTAAAAAATGAATTTGACAATGTAGCAGGATACAAAATTAACGCCCAAAAATCTATGGCCTTTTTATACACCAATAATGAACTCACAGAAAGATCAATGAGGAAAAAAGAAAACAATCGCATTTACCATTGCACCAAAAAAATTAATATACCTGAGAATAAACTTAACCAAGGACGTAAAAGACCTGTACTCGAAAAACTACAGGACATTGAAAAAAGAGATAGAGAGAGACATAAACAAATGGAAGAACATACCATGTTCTTGGATTAGTAGAATCAACATCATAAAAATGTCCATACTACCTAAAGCAATCTATACATTCATTGCAATACCTATTAAAATACCAATGGCATATTTCAAAGATTTAGAACAAACTCTCCAAAAATTCATCTGGAACAAAAAAAGGCCCCGAATAGCCACAGCTTTGCTAACAAACAAAAAAAACAAAAAAACAAAGTTGGAGGGATCATAATACCAGACATCAAACTATATTACCAAGCCATGGTTTCCAAAACTGCCTGGTCCTGGCACAAGAACAAACATCTAGACCAATGGAACAGAATAGAGGACCCAGAAATGGACCCTAGCCAATATGCCTAATTAATATTTGACAAAGGAGGCAAGAGCATACAATGGAGCCAAAACAGCCTCTTTAATAAATGGTGCTGGGAAATTGGGTCAGATGCATGCAAAAAAATGAAACTAGATCACCAATGTACACCATATACAAAAACAAACTCAAAATGGTTAAAGGACTAGAATGTAAGACGGGAAACCATAAAAATCCTACAAGACTCCATAGGCAGCAAAATTGCAGACATATGTCGTAGCAATATCTTTACAGACACAGATTCTAGGGCAAGAGAGACTAAGGAGAAAATAAACAAATGGGACTACATCAAAATAAAAATCTTCTGCACAGCAAGAGAAACCATCAACAAAACAACACGAAAGTCCACTGCATGGGAGAACATATTTAGCAAAGGTTGACTCAGATAAGTGTTTAATCTCCAAAATTTATAGGGAACTTATACAACTTAACAAATAAAGATAAACAACTGGAACAAAAATTGGGCAAAGGACCTATATAGACACTTTTTGAAAGAGGACATTCAGAAAACCAAGAGACACATGAAAACATGCTCAAAGTCACTAATCATCCGAGAGATGCAAATCAAATCAACAATGAGGTACCACCTCACACCTGTCAGAATGGCTATCATCAACAAATCAACAAATGACAAGTGCTGGAGAGGATGCGGAGAAAAAGGAACCCTTCTTCACTGCTGGTGGGAATGCAGACTGGTGCAGTTATTGTGGAAAACAGTATGGCATTTCCTCAAAAATTTAAATCGGAACTGGCATTTGACCCAGTATTACCACTTCTAGGAATATATCCCAAGAAAACAGAAACAGCAATCAGAAAGGATAAATGCACCCCTATGTTCATAGCAGCACAATTCACCATAGCTAAGATTTGGAAACAGCCTAAATGCCCATCAGCAGATGAGTGGATTAGAAAATTATGGTACATCTACACAATGGAATACTACACTGCTGTAAAAAAGAAGGAATTCTTACCATTTGCAGCAGCATGGATGGAACTGGAGAGCATTATGCTAAGTTAAATAAGCCAGGCATTGAAAGAAAAATACATGATCTCACTCATTTATGGAAAATAAAGAACATTATAACCTGGTGAACAAAAAGATAGACACAGAGGCAGAGAAGAATCGAACATACTGTCAAATTACAGTGGGAAGGCTGGGGAATGTTGGGGAGAGGGGGGAAGAGATTAACCAAAGAACTTGAATGCATGCATATAAGCACAACAAATGCACACAAGACACTGGGTGGGGGTGGGATGAGCGCATGTGACATGGGGTAGGGGTGGCTGGGGGAAGGTCTATGGGGGGGAAAAGGAGATATATGTACTACTATATGTAATACTTTAAACAATAAAATAAAATTAAAAATAAATAAATAAATATGAAAAAAACTATGGTACATCTACACAATGGAATACTATGCTGCTGTAAAAAAGAAGGAATTCTTACCATTTGCAGCAGCATGGATGGAACTGTAGAGCATTATGCTAAGTGGAATAAGCCAGGCATTGAAAGAAAAATACCACATGATATAACTCATTTATGGATAATAAAGAACATTATAACCTCATGAACAAAAATATAGATACAGAGGCAGAGAAGCATTGAACAGACTGTCAAATTACAGCGGGAAGGCTGGGGAGTGTTAGGGTGGTCGGTAAGAGGTCAACCGGAGGACTTGTATGCATGCATATAAGCATAAGCAATGGACACAGGACACTGGGGGGGGGGGGCATGTGCCAGAGGGTAGAGGAGGCCAGGGGAGGGTCAATGGGAAAAAAAGGAGACATATATACTACTATTTGTAATACTTTAAACAATAAAAAAAATTTTTAAAGTAAATAGTTGCCTTAGCCATTTTCGCTTAGTGGATAGAGTGTCAGCCTACAGACCCAAGGTTCCCGGGTTTGATTCTGGTCCGGGGCATGTACCTAAGTTTCAGGCTCCTCCCTAGCTTATTCAAGAAAATTCAAGAGGAAGGAACATTTCCAAGCTCATTCTAAAAAGCCAACATCACCCTAATACCAAAACCAGATAAAGACAACACAATGAAAGAGAATTACTGGCCAATATCCCTCATGAACATAGATGCCAAAATCCTCAACAAAATTCTAGCTAATAGGATCCACCAGTACATCAGAAAGATCATACACCATGACCAAGTAGGATTTATCCCAGGGATGCAATGATGGCACACTATCCGCAAATCAATAAACGTGATACATCACATAAACAAATTGAGAGATAAAACCACATAGTCATATCAATTGATGCAGAAAAAGCATTTGACAAAATCCCACACCCATTTTTGATAAAAAATCTCAGCAAGGTGCGAATAGAAGGATCATACCTCAACATAATAAAAGCCACATATGACAAACCCACAGAGAACATCATACTCAATGGGCAAAAACTAAAACTATTTCCCCTAAGAACAGGAACAAAACAGGGATGCCAGCTCTCACCACTCCAGTTCAACATGGTACTAAAAGTGCTAGCTGAAGCAATCAGACAAGAAGAAGAAATAAAAGGCATCCCAATTGGAAAAGAAGAAGTAAAATCGTCATTATTCGCAGATGACATGATACTGTACACAGAAAACCCTAAAGACTCCATCAAAAAATTATTAGACTTAATAAATGAATTTGGCAATGTAGCAGGATACAAAATTAATGCCACGAAATCTATGGCATTTCTATACACTAACAGTGAACTTACAGAAAGAGAGACTAAGAAAACAATCCCATTTACCATAGCACCAAAAAATTAAGATACCTAGGAATAAACTTAACTAAGGAGGTAAATGACATCTACTCAGAAAACTACAGGATATTGGATAAAGTGATAGTGGAAGACATAAATAGATGGAAACGCATACCGTGTTCATGGATTGGTAGAATCAACATCATTAAAATGTCCATACTACCCAAAGCAATCTATAGATTCAATGCACTCCCCATTAAAATACCAACGGCATATTTCACAGACCTAGAAAGAACTTTCCAAAAATTCACCTAGAATAAAAAAAGACCCAGAATAGCCACAGCAATCCTGAGAAAGAAGAACAAAGTAGGTGGGATCTCAATACCAGATTTCAAGCTGTATTACAAAATCACTTTTCTCAAAACAACCTGGTCCTGGCACAAGAACAGGCATATAGACCAATGGAACAGAATAGAGAACCCAGATATTGACCCAAACCACTACACTCAATTAATATTTGACAAAGCTGGCATGAACATACAATGGAGTCAAGACAGTTTCTTTAATAAATGGTGTTGGGAAAATTGGACAGATACATCCAAAAAAAAAAGAAACTAGACCACCAACTTACACCATACACAAAAATAAACTCAAAATGGATCAAGGACTTAAATATAAGATGGGAAACCATAAAAATACTAGAGGAATCCACAGGCAGAGAAATCTCAGACATATGCCCAAGAAATTTCTTCACTGATACCACTCCTAAGGAAATGGAAACTAAAGAGAAAATGAACAAATGGGACTATTTCAAAATAAAAAGCTTTTGGACAGCAAAAGAAACCATCATCAAAACAACAAGAAAACCCACTGTATGGGAGAGCATATTTGCAAATGTTATCACTAATAAAGGTTTAATCTCCAACATTTACAGGGAACTCATACAACTTACTAAAAGGAAGATAAACGACCCAATAAAAAAAGGGGCAACAGACCTAAATAGATACTTTTCGAAAGAAGACAGAAGGAAGGCCAAGAGACACATGAAAACATGCTCAAAGTCACTAATTATCCGAGAGGTGCAAATCAAAACGACAATGTGGTACCATTTCACACCTGTCAGAATGGCAATCATCAACAAATCAACAAACGACAAGTGCTGACGAGGATGCGGAGAAAAAGGAACCCTGATGCACTGCTGGTGGGAATGCAGACTGGTGCAGCCACTGTGGAGAACAGTATGGAGTTTCCTGAAAAAACTAAAAATGGAACTCCCATTTGACCCAGTGATCCCACTTCTAGGAATATATCCCAAGAGACTAGAAACACCAGTCAGAAAGGATATATGCACCCCTATGTTCATAGCAGCACAATTTACAATAGCTAAGATTTGGAAACAGCCTAGGTGCCCGTCAGCAGATGACTGGATCAGAAAACTATGGTACATCTACACAATGAATTACTATGCTGCCATAAAAAAGAAGGAATTATTACCATTTGCAGCAGCATGGATGGAACTGGAGAGCATTATGCTAAGTGAAATATACCAGTCAATGAAAGAAAAATATCACATGATCGCACTAATCCTACCTAATAAAAAGGTAATATGCAAAATGACCGTACCTTCCACACACCCACAAGCCACGCCCCAGCCATGCCCACTAGCCAATCAGAGAAAGTATGCAAATTAACTCAACCAAGATGGCTACAGCCACAGAGAGCAAGGTTTCCCAGGTAACAGAGTAAGCCAAGCTTTCCGCCTGCCCTTGCCAGGCCTAAGCCTCCACTCAAGCTACAATGTTTCAATTATAGAAGGTAAACAAATTCAAACAGAAATGGCAGTAGAACGGAGCTTGAGAGAGCAGGCCAGGGTTGCCGGCGGCAACAGGGGAAGCAAAGCTTTCCACACACCCTGTCCGGGCCCACCCGCTGAAGGCTACAAAGTTTCAATTATAGAAGGTAAATTAACTGCAACAGAAATGGCTGCCGGCCACGGAGGGAGCAGCAGGCTTGGCTCTGCTCCAGGCTACAAAGTTTCAATTGTAGAAGGAAAATAAATTCCAGATACCAGGGCCTCTGCTTGGGTTGCCAGGTGGTGTGGCCAGCCTGCAAACCACCACAGGCCCCTCGCTCAGGCTGCCCCACGACCCAAGGTAACCCCACCCTGATCCAGGACACCCTTCAGGGCAAACCAGCTGGCCCCCACCCATGCACCAGGCCTCTATCCTATCTAATAAAAGAATAATATGCAGATTGACCATCACTCTAACACACAATATAGCTGCCCCCATGTGGTCAAAGATCCTGCCCCCATGTGGACACAAGATGGCCACCACAAGATGGTCAGCAGGAGAGGGCAGTTGGGAGGCATCCGGCCTGCAAGGGAGGGCAGTTGAGAGGGACCAGGCTTGCAAGGGAGGGCAGTTGGAGGTGATCAACCCTGTAGGAGAGGGCAGTTAGGGGTGACCAAGCCAGCAGACGAGGGAAGTTGGGGGCAAACAAGCTGGCAGGGGAGCAGTTAAGCATCAACCAGGCTGGCAGCGGAGTGGTTAGGGGTGATCAGGCTGGCAGGCAGAAGTGGTTAGGCGCAATCAGGAAGGCAGGCAGGCAAGCAGTTGGGAGCCAGCAGTCCTGAATTATGAGAGGGATGTCCCAGATTGGAGAGGGTACAGGCTGGCCTGAGGGACAACCCTCCTCCGTGTACAAATTTCATGCACCGGGCTTCTAGTTTATGGATAATAAACAACATTATAACCTGATGAACAAAGGCAGTTAAGCATCAAACAGACTGTCAAATTACAGCGGGAAGTTTGGTGAGTGGGGGAGATAAGAGATCAACTGAAGAACTTGTATGCATGCATATAAGCATAACCAATGGTTGCAAGACACTGGAGGGTGAGGGCATGTATGGGAGTGGAGTGGGTGGCAATGGGAAGATATGTACACATGTAATACCTTAATCAATAAAAAAAAATATTCTTTATAGGAATACAAAAAAAATGGCCAAGGTCCAAGAAGGCAAAATTAGCAATATGTTGCACCAAATAAAAATTACCATAAATAACTTAAAAATATATATACCATTTTTAGCTTCAGCTCTAACCTCACATTAGAGAGAAAGATATCAGGCTCTATTTCTGGAAAGAAATTAAGTCCTTAATATTACTTTTTTTAGTCATATTGAAACTTAAATCTCTTAATTTGGTTGTATTGCTTTGATATCAGGCAGACTTGACATCCAATTTTCCATTAATTTAATAAACATGTGACTTTAGGAAAATTTCATTTAAGCTTTCTGAAAGCCAGGTCTCTAATTTGTTAAAGATTGTAAAATGAAGAAGACAGGGTGGACTAATGGAGCCAGAATTGGATGACAAGGCTACCTTACTCTTCTATTTGTTTTTTTTTAAATAATAGCAACTGGTGCAAAATGTTAAGAAAACATTGTTCAGGCCAAATAACAAACATCTGCAGGCTACATTTGGCCAGTAAGTTATACGTTTTGACCTCTGTATTAGTTGAAAAGAGGCAAAGAGTTAGGATACTGTGGTGATTAAAACATGGACTGTGGAGCCTACTGCCTGGGTTGCCATCCAACCTTTGACTATTTACTAGCTCTGTAATCTTTGGCAAGCTTCTTGCTCTGTCTGTGTCTCAGTTGTCTTGTCTTTAATATGGGAATATTATGTACCTCATAAATTTAGTATGAGGATTAAGGGAAAGCAAGAGGGAAGAAGAGGGGGAGAGAGAAAGGTGTATAGAGTCATTTAAAAATAGTCTGACATGTAACAAGTGCTTTGCAAATATCTATACTAATAGGAGAGAAATATGGTAATTGACTATCACTCCATGATGCTCACAGCCAATCAGGAGGGAACATGCAAATTAGCGGGACAAAGATGGCAGCAGCCACGGAGCCAGCCGGAGCGGGTGGGAGGCTTGGGTCACCCCGGAGACGGAGGAAACCAAGCTTCCCCCTACCTGGGCCAGCTGTCAAAGAATGGGCCTGTGGGTGGTGGCCACGGAGCAGGCTGGAGCGAGCGGGAGGCTTGTGTCGCCCCCAGTGACAGAGGAATCTTGGCTTCCTCCATTGCCGGGGGCCACCCAAGCTTCCCACCTGCCCTGGCCGGCCGCTGAAGAAGGGGCCTGTGGGCGGCAGCCATGGACCAGCCTGAGCACGCTGGAGGCTTGGGTCACCCGGGCCGGCCACCACCGAAGGGGCCTGAAAACAGCCCTTAGCCCTTTACCCAGGCTGGCCATGCCCCCATGGGGTGAGGGTCCCCACTGGGGGGCATGGCCAGCCTGCAAACAGCCATCAGCCCCTCACCCAGGCTGGCCAGGCACCCCAATGGAGACCCCCACCCTGAAAAATGTGTGGCCAGCCTGAAAATGGCCCTCAGCCCCTTACCCAGGCTGGCCATGGTACCCCAGGGGGTCCCTCACCCTGTGGGGGCGTGGCTGACCTGCAAGCTGCCCCAGCTCCTCGTCCAGGCCGGCACCAATGGGGGTGTGGTCGGCCTGCAAACCACCACAGGCCCCTCACCCAGGACGCCCCATCCCCCAAAGGAACCCCCACCCTGATCTGGGACACCCTTCAGGACAAACCAGCTGGCCCACACCCGTGAACGAGGCCTCTATCTATACTAATAAAAGAGTAATATGTGAGGGGGCTGAAGATGGCGGCTGGCAGGACGGAGTGGAGAGAGAGGATGTGAGTGAGTGAAGGTATAAAAGGAGAGTGTGTGGTTGTGCATGGGGTGTGTGAGAGTGAGTGAGGGAAAGTTAAATCTCGCAGGAGCAGCAGGGGCTGGCAGAAAGCCTCTCCTTGACAAAGAGAGACTACCACCGCTGTGGGCACTCCCTTGACAGCCGGACCTTAGCACAGAGGGAGCCCACGCCATCTTGAGCTGAGAACGGCCTTAGGTAGAAACTCATCAACAACACCAACAAGACAGGCCTTGGAACTGCCCCGCAACCCAGCACCCACTCCAACCAATATCCTGCTACCCCAGCTGCAGACTCGTGGAACCTGGGACCTCCACCTCCAAAGACACAGCTTTCCGCAGCTGTAAGTGCAACTCCCACTCCCCAACAGCAGAACCCATGGTTCCCGCCCGCGCGCACACGAACACACACTCCTGTGGTCTCATCCCCAGGACACTTCACTCCGGGTTTACACCCAAGGGTGAGATTCTGTGCAGAAGGGGGCCCGCGGCCCTGCAGTGGAAATTCCTTCTTCCTTCTTCCTGGAGGGTTGCTGACATTAACCCCAGCTGCGCATGCACTTGCGCGTTCTCAGCCCCAGGTCACTTTACTTCGGTTTGCAACCCAGGGTGTGAGTCTGCACAGACGGGGGCGCGCTCAGTGGAAATTCCAAACTCCCCCATCCCGGAGGGCTGCCCACATTAACCCAGCTGCCCCCAGCTGTGTACGCACTCACACGCTCTCATTTCCAGGCCACTTTACTCTGGGTTTGCACCTGAGGGTGAGATTCTGTGCAGACGGGGGCCCGTAGTGCCGCAGTGGAAATTCCTTCTTCCTTCTTCCTGGAGGGTTGCCGACATTAACCCCAGCTGCGCACGAACTTGCTTGTCCTCAGCCCCAGGTCACTTTACTTCGGGTTTGCACCCAAGGCTGAGGCTGTGATTCTGCGCAGACAGGGGCGCCTTCAGCGGAAATTCCAAACTCCCCCAACCTGGAGGGTTGCCCACATTAACCCCAGCTGTGCACGCACTTGCGTGTTCTCAGCCCCAGGTCACTTTGCTCAGGGCTTGCACCCAAGGGTGTGATACTGCGCAGACGGAGGCACGCAGCCCTGCAGTGGAAATTCCGAATTCCCTCTTCCTGGGCGGTTGCCCACATCAACGACAGCTACTCAACCGAAGTGCCAGGACCCCTCGGAGTGCATAAGAGATCTGTGACCAGAGAGCGCGCCTCCACAGATACTAACACACTGAGCCCAACCAACCACATGGCGCTAGTGGGAGCCACCGTGAGCTATCCTTGGGTGTGATCTTGAACAAGCAGGGGCGCATGCACCTCCAGCAGTAGAAGCTTTGAACTCACTTACCGTGGATACCGGCCCATAGGCGCCCCAATTACCTGGCTACACTGCCAGGGCCCTTCAGAGCCCTTCAGTGTGCCTCACTGGCAAAAGTACCGAGGGTGCTCCTGTAAAACACCGCTGGGAGTAAGAACCAATCCACCACAGGTGCAACAGAAAAAGCTGGGTCTGCTCACCCCACGACTACAGATCTCAGGGCATCACAGCAACGCCTTTCAAAGACCAGATCCCCTGAGCCCCAACACCCCAACAGAAGGTACCTGGGGGCCACTGTGAGTCCCTGCTGGGCAGGTGTGATTACAATAAAGGGTGCAAGACAGCAAAAATTGAGACACTCCCACCCACAGCTGCTGACATCTAGACGCCACCGTTGTGCCTCTCAAGCTCGCAGGCCTACATCAAGAGAACCCAAATAGCTCGAGTAGGAGCTACACTAGATTAACAAACCCAGGAAAACTGAGATTAATCCAGTAGCACCATCCCCAAAAGAACGTGGGCAGCAAAGCAACTGGATCTACAATTAAAACATTACAGGAAAACATGGGGAGACAAAAAGGAAATCCCCAAAGGAAAGAAAAAGAAGAATCCCCAGAAAGGGAGTTAAATGAACTTGAGGCTAGCAGCCTAACAGAGAAAGAATTCAGAGTATTCGTTATAAGGATGTTTAAGCGGATGGATGACAAATACACACAACTCAATGAGAACTATAAGGAGTTGAAGGAAAATTTCACCAACATGAAAAGAAACCAAGAGGAGATGAAGAATGACATAGCTGCAATAAAGAACACAATGGAAGGCCTAAAGAGTAGAGTAGAAGAGGCTGAGGACCGCATCAGCGAATTAGAGGACCAGGTAGGAAAAAACACACAAACACAGCAGCAATTGGAAAGAAGACTTAAAAAGCAAGAGGAGAGCCAAAGGGAGCTATGTGACTACACAAAACGAAACAACATTCGAATAATAGGGATAAAAGAAGGAGAGGAAGAGAAACAAGGAATAGAAAACCTGTTTGAAGAAATAATGACAGAAAACTTTCCTGATATTGGCAAGAAAAAAACTATCCAAGTCCAAGAAGTACACAGAGTCCCAAACAAAGTTAACCCCAAAAGACCGACACCAAGACACATCACAATTAAATTGACGAACACCAAGAACAAAGCAAGAATCTTAAAGGCTGCAAGAGAGAGACGGAAAGTAACATATAAGGGATCTCCTATTAGAATATCAACTGATTTCTCAACAGAAACACACCAGGCCAGAAGGTAATGGAATGAAATATACAAAGTAATGCAAAACAAGGGACTGAATCCAAGAATACTATACCCAGCAAGGCTATCATTCAAAATTGAAGGTGGAATCAGAAGCTTCACAGATAAAAAAGGGCTAAGAGAGTGCATCACTACCAAGCCAGCAATGCAAGAATTTCTAAAGAGGCTGCTGTAAAAAGAAGAAAGAGAAAGGCAAGAAGAAAAACAAACACTAAGAAAAAATATGACAACAAACAGGTACCTACCAATGATAACATTAAACGTAAATGGATTAAATGCACCAATCAAAAGACAGGGTAGCTGAATGGATAAGAAAACATGACCCATATATTTGCTGTCTACAAGAAACCCACCTTAGAGCAAAGGATTCACACAGACTGAGAGTGAAGGGATGGAAAAACATTTTTCAGGCAAATGGAAATGAGAAAAAAGCTGGGGTTCCGATACTTATATCAGATAAAATAGACCTCAAAGTAAAGGCCATAATAAGAGATAAGGAAGGCCACTGCATAATACTAAAGGGAGCAATTCAACAAGAAGATATAACTCTGGTAAACGTTTATGCACACAATGCAGGAGCACCCAAATACATAAAAAATCTCCTGGAAGATATCAAGGGAGAGATCGACATCAATACAATCATAGTAGGGGACTTTAATACACCACTGACATCAATGGATAAATCCTCTGGACAAAAAATCAGCAAAGAAACAGCAATTCTAAATGACACACTAGATCAGATGGACCTAATTGACATCTTCAGAGTATTTCACCCCAAAGCCAGGGAATATACATTCTTCTCCAGTGCACATGGGACATTCTCAAAAATAGACCACATTTTGGGTAATAAGCAAAGTCTCCCTAAATTCAAAAAGATTGAAATCATATCAAGCATTTTCTCAGACCACAATGTCATAATATTAGAAATAAACTACAATAAAAACACTCCAAAAATTCAAACACTTGGAAACTGAATAGCATGCTACTAAACAATGATTGGGTTATCAATGAGATCAAAGAAGAAATTAAAAACATCCTGGAGAATAATGACAATAAAAACACAACATTGCAAATCCTATGGGACAAAATGAAAGCAGTCCTGAGAGGGAAGTGTATACTTCTACAGGCCTACCTCAAAAAACAAGAAAAAATGGTAATAGATCATCTAACTCAACAACTCAAAGAATTAGAAAGGGAGCAACAAGAAAAGCCCACAGTGAGCAGAAGAAAGGAAATAATAAAGATCAGAGCAGAAATGAATGACATAGAGACCAAAAAAAACAATACATAAGATCAACAAAACCAAGAGCTGGTTCTTTGAAAGGATAAACAAGATTGATGAACCTCTAGCCAGGCTCACCAAGAAGCAAAGAGAGAGGACCCAAATAAACAAAATCAGAAATGAAAGAGGTGAAATAACAACAGACCCCACAGAAATACAAAGAATTGGCAAAAAATACTATGCACAACTCTACTCCAATAAACTAGACAACCTGGAGGAAATGGACACATTCCTAGAAAAACACAACCTTCCAAAACTTACTCAGGAAGAGACTAAAAATCTCAATCGGCAGATAACTATGGAAGAAATTGAAGCAGTCATCAAAAAGCTTCCAGCAAACAAAAGCCAGGGGCCAGATGGCTTCACAGGGGAGTTTTACAAAACATTCAAGGAAGAGCTATAACCTATCCTTCTCAGACTATTCCAGAAAATTATAGAAGAAGGAACACTTCCAAGCTCCTTCTATGAAGCCAGCATCACCCTAATACCAAAACCAGATGAAGATAACACAATGAAAGAGAATTACAGGCCAATATCCCTCATGAACATAGATGCCAAAATCCTCAACAAAATTCTAGCAAATCGAATCCAGCAGTACATCAGAAAGATCATACACCACGACCAAGTAGGATTTATCCCTAGGATGCAAGGATGGTACAATATTCACAAATCAATAAACGTGATACATCACATAAACAAATTGAGAGATAAAAACCATATAGTCATATCAATTGATGCAGAAAAAGCATTTGACAAAATCCAACACCCTTTCTTGATAAAAACTCTCAGCAAACTGGGAATAGAAGGATCATACCTCAACATAATAAAAGCCATATATTACAAACCCACAGCCAACATCATACTCAATGGGCAAAAACTAAAACCATTTCCCCTAAGAACAGGAACAAGACAGGGATGCCCACTCTCACCACTCCTGTTCAACATAGTGTTGGAAATACTAGCCATTGCAATCAGACAAGAAGAAGAAATAAAAGTCATCCAAATTGGAAAAGAAGAAGTAAAACTGTCCTTATTTGCAGATGACATGATACTGTACATAGAAAACCCTAAAGACTCCATCAAAAAATTATTAGACTTAATAAATGAATTCAGCAGAGTAGCAGGAAACAAAATAAATGCTAAGAAATCTATGGCATTTCTATACACCAATAATAAACTTACAGAAAGAGAGACTAAAAAAGCAATCCCATTTACCATCACACCAAAAAAATTAAGATACCTAGGAATAAACTTAACTAAGGAGGTAAAAGACCTATACGCAGTGAAAAAAGAGATAGAGGAAGACATAAACAGATGGAAGAACATACCATGTTCATGGATTGGTAGAATCAACATCATCAAAATGTCCATACTACCCAAAGCAATCTATAATTTCAATGCACTTCCCATTAAAATACCAATGGCATACTTCACAGACCTAGAAGGAACTTTCCAAAAATTCATCTGGAATAAAAAAAGACCCCGGATAACTACAGCAATCCTGAGAAAGAAGAACAAAGTAGGAGGGATCTCAATACCAGATTTCAAGCTATATTACAAATCCACTGTTCTCAAAACTTCCTGGTATTGGCATAAGAACAGACATAGAGATCAATGGAATAGAATAGAGAACCCAGAAATCGATCCAAATCACTATGCTCAATTAATATTTGACAAAGGAGGCATGAACATACAATGGAGTCAAGACAGTCTCTTCAATAAATGGTATTGGGAAAATTGGACAGATACATGCAAAAAAATGAAACTACACCACCAACTTACACCATACACAAAAATAAAGTCAAAATGGATCAAGGACTTAAACATAAGACAGGAAACCATAAAAATACTAGAGGAATCTACAGGCAGAAAAATCTCTGACATATGCCAAAAGGACTTCTTCGCTGATACTGCTCCTAGGGCAATGGAAGCGAAAGAGAAAATAAACAAGTGGGACTACATAAAAATAAAAAGCTTTTGCACAGCAACGGAAACCATCAATAAAACAACAAGAAAGCCCAGTTCATGGGAGAACATATTTGCCAATGATGTCAACGATAAGGGTTTAATCTCCAACATTTACAGGGAACTCATGCAGCTTAACAAAAAGAAGATAAACAACACAGTCAAAAAATGGGCAACTGATATAAATAGACACTTTTCGAAAGAAGACAGAAGGAAGGCCAAGAAACATATGAAAACCTGCTCTAAGTCACTAATCATTAGAGAGATGCAAATCAAAACAACAATGCGGTACCATCTCACACCTGTCAGAATGGCCATTATCAACAAGACAACAAATGACAAGTGCTGGCGAGGATGTGGAGAAAAAGGAACCCTCGTGCACTGCTGGTGGGAATGCAGACTGGTGCAGCCACTGTGGAGAACATTATGGAGATTCCTTAAAAAACTAAAAATAGAACTCCCATTTGACCCAGTGATCCCACTTCTAGGAATATATCCCAGAAACTGGAAACATCAATCAGAAAGGATATATGCACCCATATGTTCATAGCAGCACAATTTACCATAGCTAAGATTTGGAAACAGCCTAAGTGCCCATCAGCAGATGAGTGGATTAAAAAACTGTGGTACATCTACACAATGGAATACTACGCTGCGGTAAAAAAGAAGGAGCTCTTACCATTTGCAACAATATGGATAGAGATGGAGAACATTATGCTTAGTGAAATAAGCCAGGCAGAGAAAGATAAATATCACATGATCTCACTCATTTGTGGAATATAATGAACAACATAAACTGATGGGGAAAAAATAGATCCAGAAACAGAGAAACATCAATCAGAACGTCAAACCTCAGGGAAGAAACTCTGAGGTAACCAGAAACCCAATAATGCCTGAGAACGCCTTTCTAGCCACGCTAGCAATCATCAGGTGTACGGTAATTTTACCTGGGACAAGAAGGTAAGTATTTTGGTCTTATGCTACTGACCCTTCATGGGTAAGACCCCATACGGGGGCTGATCCCCTGACTAATGTAGTTACCAATAATACCAAACACCTTGGTCATCCAGGAGGCCCATGGGTGGGGCAAGAAAGTATAAATACACAGGGGTCTCCACCCAGCTTCCCTTTTGTATGACACAAAATCAAATTAATGCCCCTTTGTGTGTACAATTAAAGAGAGGTTTCTGGCTTTTGTGGACACCAAAGAAAAGGTGTCACTACTATCACTACTTGCCCCCAGTAGAGCTGCATAAAATGTAACTAAGACCTTGTCTATATAAAAAGAAATGAACAGCCAGTGTGAAAGGGAATTGCCATGGACTAGAACAAAGAATAGCCTTACATGATATTATTCTACACTGTCATTAAAATTTTTCCCAGATTTGGATCACCCTCAGTACTTATAATATTTCCTCGCACCCTTGAGGATAAAAACAAAAAAAAAAACAAAAACCATCTGTTTGGTGCTTGGAGACAAACTTAACACATATCTGGATACTTTAGAATTATAACAGCATAATATACAATTATCCCAAGCAAACTTACTAATTCTTTGAATGTCTGGCAGCAAGTTAAAAAGGACATGTAAGGATTTAATCCTTTTCATTGTGTAGAGGGCCTCCTGGGAAGGCACCTGAGCATTCTATATTGGTCCCTCTTACCCTTTAGGCCAAGAGAAACCCTCTTCTCACAATTCAATTGCTCACAGCTGTTGCATGAGCTCTCTGTTCATGAAGAGGTTGAAGTCTCATGATGACTGGTGCCATGGATCTGTCTCTCACCCAGTGGGGTGAACTGAGCCCTCCCTGGAGTAGAAACCCGGGTTTCACAAGATATGTGATCAGTGCTGGGGCCCCGCCAGCAGGCGAGGGGATCCCAAGGCAAGTGCTGGGCATGGAGGCCATGGGGGCATAGGCTACCAAGGAGACAAAACTGAACCTCACGTCACCCTGCTTGGTCCCAGAGGATGGCTGGTTAGCCAAAGACGGGTAAGATTCCTCAAGGAAGGAACAACCTAAGACCGGCACAGTCGAAGAGGGGCCATCAGGAGAGAATTTGGGGATCAACAGAGGTGGGGCACAGACCCTCACCCCCCCAACATTGCAGGGGCCTGAACCCTAGCCCCTTCTGAGGGAGGTCTCCTGCCCCCATGACTGCTTCGTGCTTCCCATGCCCAGCTCAGATCAGGACCCAGGTGACCGACAGAGACTTGGCCGACAACAGCTGCCCTCTTACTCCAACAAGAATTGTTTGAGTTGTCTTATACCCATGGTGTGGGGAAGTGGGTTTACGATATCTACATCCAGCCTACCACCAGGAATGCTCAGGACCTACTCAAGAAGGCAAATAATCCCTTCAACTAATATTTACAGGGTAAAATAAGATTGTTGTTAGAGTAACAAATTTGACAGTAAAATAGTAGTCAAGTTTTCAGGCAAATTTAAATTGGCTAGTTGAAACAAGCGAATATTCTAGAAAAATTAATTTTACTGGACAAAAAGGTGTTCCTAAAGTGTTAACTAAAATTTTTATTGGTACTTCATCTCATGATAAAATTGTGCACCATGTAATGAAACTAAAACAGTAATACTATAGAGCAAAAAATTAAAATGTAAAAGCCATCAAGACTACATTATAAAATTTTCAAAAGCCTCCTAACATTTAAATCAAAAAAGGAGGGTATAGTAGAAGAATATCATGTAAGGAAAAATAACCTGTAAGTAAATTACATCTAGAAAATTAATACTTTAGAAAATTAATTGTAAGGCTAAAAGCAAGACACCCATGAAAAACACACAAGGTGTCAAAACAAGCCAGAGGAAAATCATTTGGGCAAAATATGAAATAGGATCCCAAGTCAAATTTATAGAAAATATTCCTTTATTAACTTTTGGTCGAGAATATGTTTGTATATTTTCACAAAACAACTCTGAGACCATGTGGATTCCAGCAACAGAGAGGAATCGACAGGACTACTCCAGCCATGAAGACAGAAGAGAAGCAGTCCAGAGATGGAAGATGCTGACTTGGTCTTCCCATACTAGCAGTTAGCAGCTGTGCATCACTGCAGGTTGCCCAGGACCAAACCAGAGAGGGTCGGACCTGCATTACC
This sequence comes from Cnephaeus nilssonii, assembly GCF_951640355.1. Lineage (NCBI taxonomy): Eukaryota > Metazoa > Chordata > Mammalia > Chiroptera > Vespertilionidae > Cnephaeus > Cnephaeus nilssonii. The sequence continues at coordinate 40,290,501 of NC_137071.1, read as the reverse complement.
ACTATTTGTCCACCATCCAGAACTGTAATGTCAGTGCTGACATGTACACATAAGGAACTGTTGGACATTGAAATTGGGTCTCAAAAGAACTGTTGGCCCAGAAAGAAACTCACTACAGACTGATTCATTTCCTGTCACCATAACCATTATTGCTTGTCTCAGTTTCGGTTCTCATAAGTGTATTTTAATAGCATATGATCTCACTCATCTAGTGGAAATAATGAACAACATAGACTGATGAACAAGAACAGACCCAGAAACAAGGAGGCATGGATCAGACTGTCGGGCCTCAGAGGGAGGATAGGGGAGGGTGGGGGTAAAGGGGAGAGATCAACCAAACGACTTGGGTGCAAGCATATGCGCCTAACCAGCGGTTGGGGACAACAGGGGGGTGGGGGCATGTGTGGGGAGGGGTGTGGGATGGGAATGGGGGCATGAGGACAAATATGCGATACCTTAATCAATAAAGAAATTTTAAAAAAATGAAAAAAAAGAGTAATATGCTAACTAGACTGGGAGACCTTCCAGGAAACCTTCCGGACATTCTTCTGGACAAACAGGACTGAGGTACAGGGGGTTAGTGGCCAAGAGGGGAGGGCAATTTTGGGTGATCAGGTCAGGATGGGACAGCAGTTGTGGGTGATCAGGCCGGTTGAGGGGCTGTTGGGAGTGATCAGGCCAGTGGGGGGGGGGCAGTTGGGGGTGAGCAGGCCAGCTGGGGGCAGTTGGGGGTGAGCAGGCCAGCAGGGGGGCAGTTGGGGTCAAGCAGGCCAGCAGGCAGAGTGGTTAGGGGCAATCAGGCAGGCAGGCAGGTGAGCGGTTGGAGCCAGCAGTCCCAGATTGCGAGAGGGATGTCCGACTGCCGGTTTAGGCCTGATCCCTGTGAGGTCCCCAATTGGAGAGGGTGTAGGCCGGGCTGAGGGACACCCCCCTCTCCGTGCATGAATTTTGTGCACCGGGCCACTAGTATTAAATAAAACAAACCAAAAAAATAATCTACATTCCCTTTCAGCTTTTAATATTGTATGGCTTAATTAAAACCTGTGGCAAGCTGATTACCTGCACTGACTCTAAGTTGGTCTTTACCTCATTTTGCTCCTCTTTGCCTCAGTTTGCAATATGCACAATGGACAGTAATGGTACCTGCTTTGTGTGGTTATTGTGAGGATTAAATGAGTTGATAGAGAGCTAATATATCTACAGTACTTAGAACATAGTCTCACAGAGATTTAGCACTATGTAAGTATTATCCATAATCATTATTAACTTTTGAAATGTTGCTTGGCAAAGCTCATGTAGGTCAGTATTGAAAAGATCTATAATATGTTTAATAGTATTTACAATAAAATCCATACCATAATGATGGAAGTGAACTTTTAACCCTTCTATTAGTCCTTCGAAAAAGTAAGGGTGAGGTCTATGAAGAGAAAAACTTTCAGTCAGTCATTCCACAGCCCACTTAATGCACCTCCATACCAGATTTAGATAAAAAGAAAAACAAAGCTAAAATCTGTATGTATGAAGGCAAATAATTGAATTTAATCTTAATAACTCGTAATGCATTTTCCACAATAAATCTAAGTAAAAGAGGAAAATTCAAACTTTAATGCACAGAATTGACTAGAAGAAAATTCTATATTGGAAAAGAGGGGTATCTCCTGCCTCCCTAGTGAACTCAGTACTGGGGTTGGAAAAAGCAGGACCCTAACTATAATTTTTTAAAGTGATAAGAATCTGGTATGAAGAAATAAAGCAGTCTTGAAGGACATGGGAGATAATATCCAACAGAACAAATAAGAGTCCTAATGTGAGGGGACTGGAAATATACTGGGAGCTCATACTGAATGAGTAGGAAACATTATAGGACACAAGTTTAAAGGTGCTAGAAGTGGGATTCTAGAATTGAAGTGACAATAACTATTAGTAGAATCTCAAAGAGATGGAAATTATTCAATATGAGAGGATAGGGGCAAGGGGAGATCTCACTGTGAAAAAGCAGAGGTTCTGTTGTGAGGAGACATGATATATGAAAAGTCCACTGTGAATTGATAAGGACACTAGCGATAAAGTTAGGGGACTAGGGGTTATCCAACTGGGGAAAACACAGAATAGGGTCTTGGGGTTTAAGTCTAGAAATATTCTGAGTTTATAAAAATAGAATATACTGTGTGAACCATTTTATAGATAAAGAGTAGATGGAATACTCCTTAGTGTGAAAAGACAGAGTACAAGAGGAGACCTCAAATTTATAAAATGAGTGGTCTAATGAAGGGAAGGCAAGAAATTAGGCTCCCATTGAAAGGGGCGGAAATATTAGAAACTCCCGTGGGAAAAGATGGTATTTTTCTTGTTAAATAAGACTGGGTACAAGTGCAATCCTAGCGGGAAATAAGAGAAAATAGTAAGAAACCTCTGAGAAAGAGGATGGCAAAATGTGTAGCTAACAGTGGAAGGAAACTGCAGGAGGCGGGAAGTAGATTTTTTTTAAAAAAAAAGGTAAAAGGAGAATCATCATTAGAAAAATTGTGGCCCTTGGAAGGGATATGAGAGCTATTGTTGGAACCCTTGTGGGGAGAGCAAAGCGGACACTGAAGTGTGCGAAGAAATGGACAAGGCAGGACCATAGTGTTATAAAAAGCAGGGTGCCTAGTATGGGATGTCAGAAAATAATGTGGAGTCTCTAAGGGAAATACTGAATGCTCCTCAAAGCAGAAAGGCAAGAGACTAAGGGAACCCCAGGGTGATAAAGTCAGGGGCTCTAGTGTGAAGGGACAAAGCAGGTTATATTGTAGGACTCAAACTCCATTGGAGAGGATGAAAAATGTTGAAGCCCACTGGGGAAGACAATGGAGGTCTTGCGAGTTTGTGAAAAGGGGTAACTTCAGTGTGATGGAACAAGGTATACTGGGGGGTCCCAAGTGGGAGAAGATGTAAAGCACTCCATCTAGTGTGAGAGAACATGGGAAAAGGATGAGTCCCCGCATTAGAAAAAGGAGAGCCTAGAAAGAAAATACACGAAATATTTTGAGATTCCTAGTTAGAGGGTTTTGAAAAATGTGGGCTCCTAGTTGAATACATTGGTGAGGCTTGTAATATAAGTGAACAGTTTAAGGATACTGAATATGTTGTTTTCTCACTTTAGTAGGGCAGGAGCCCGCAAAATGAGAACACAAGACACAAGTGTTTGTCCTTTAGGAGAAAAGGGAGCCCTAGTGGGAAGAGCATGGAATTTCTTGTGGGTAAGGCCAGGAAATAATGTAAGAAACCCTATGTGGGAAGCCATGGCGACAAGGTGGGACCCCCTGGGAGAGGGAAGCGCATGGAATATTGTGGGAAGACAGAGATTGAGGGTGAGGAGCTCCCCCAAGGAACTAAAGAAAAAAACCGCAGTGTGAAGGATAGACGGTGCTGGAGCATAATTTCCCTACCTTAGGTGCCCAGCTTCACTTACCCAGGCAGAGCTCAAAGACGTAGGCATAGTAAGACCAGAGCACGACGAGGACGATGACGAGCACTGGCACCCAGGAAAGTACCCGGCGGCAGCACCGCAGCCCCGCGGACAGAGCCATCTTCCAGCCCCGCCGCATCTTCAGCTCGAAGATCGACCTAGCAGGCCTGCTAGCGCTGGGTCGGAACTACTGGGGCCTCAGCTGGGAGGCTGGAAGGCGCGTTGTGCGGCGCTCCACTGCCTACCCTGGCTGGAACCTTCTCACAGAGCTGATACCACCTGTGGAGCTGCAGGGCGGAGAGCTCCCAGGCTGGCACAAAAGGCATGAGTCATGGCGAATAGGAACTAGCCTTTTGGGAGTGGAAGGTGATCTGTCAGGCAGTTGAGGCTGGGCACGCTCAGAGAGAGTACAAGCCCTCCCATTTCCTCCTCTCCCACCCACTTGCTACAGCGCTAGATACAGGGCTAGAAACTGTAAAACAGAAGAAATATGGATCTGCCCATCTGCTCTTGCTGCACTGCGTCCAGGCATCTCTCTGAGCTCTGTTTCTCTCTTTGTCTTTGCACCCTGCCACCCTCACGCATAAATGAGCACACGTAAATGCAGTGTGAAAGATGCAATTTAGCATCTCATGACTAAAAGATCATTTAGCTTCGTGGTCCCACTGCTGCTTAAACAATGTGCTTTACACGTAATGCTGCAGTCGCTGCTTGGGTAAGTAAGTCCATTGGCAGGACGCTTCCTCCTTCCGTCTCTTCTTCACTTCTCGGAGTTAACTCAGTCCATTATCAGAATAAATAAACATATTAAAATAGAAAAAAATGGGGAGACATTAATTCTGTGAGAGGTCAGGAAAAGCTACAAAATAGTTATATTTAATAATAAATATGACTTTGTCAGACATATGAAAATGGAAGGACCTTTAGACAGAGGAATCAGCATTTGCAAGGGCACAAAGTAATGAAAATCCAAGGTTTTCTAGGAACAACTAGTAAGGCTTGAGAAGAGGGTATCTGAAGAGGAGAAGCTGGGTGTGAGATTGAGAATATAGGCTAAGGGCAGGGTTTGAAGGTCCTTGTATGCTCAGACAGAGTGTGTGGACATTGTCTTGTGAAATATATTATGAACAGCCATTAAAGGTTTTGGAACAAAAAAATTACATCATCATTGATGTATTTTTGTAAAAGAACTGGCAGAATTTTGGAGAGGAGGATGGCCTGGAAGCAGAGAGACCAATTAGGGAAGCAATTTAATTCAACACATGTTTTTGGAAAGGTTGCTTTGTGTTAGGTCAAATTTAATATAAAAGAATGACAAAATAGGGGCCCTATCCCCAAGAAGCTCATGTTATCATAAGTACAATGTGCTCAATGACACAAGTATACATGCAATAATAGAGCTATAGCAAGTTTTTGACTTGTATGGATTTGATACTCACTGTTTATTTTCAAAGGGAAATGACATGAAGAAATTTGTGATTTTGCTGATGAAACCCATGATTGATTCATTCTGTATGACTGCAGTGTGAGAGCAAAAATTTCAACAAGGTGGCTTTCTGTTATTTATTCATGGTTATATATGCAATACATTTTTGGGAGGGAAAAGACCTTAGTTGCTGGTTTTTCAAATTAAATTAACTTTATTATTATATTGCTAAATTAATAATATAATGAAATGCAGGCTCATTACAGTTGCAATATTTTAATAGCCCAATTAATTATTTGAGCATGACATGGATAATTAAATATTACGTTTTTTCAGCTTTATCAAGATATAATTGACAAATAAAAATTGTATATATTAAGTTGTATAGCATGATTGCCTATGCATATACATTTTATATTAGAAATAATTACCACAATCAAGCCAGTTAACGCATCAATCATCTCCCATAGTTACCATTTTTTGACAAATTTTAAAATCTTTATTGTTTATTCAGATCTTCTGCCCATTTTTTATTTGGATGTTTGTCTTCCAATTAAAAAACGGGCAGAAGACCTGAATAGACATTTCTCCAAAGAGGACATAAAAATGGCCAAGAGGCATATGAAAAAATGCTCAAAGTCACTAATCATCAGAGAAATGCAAATTAAAACCACAATGAAATATCACTGTACACCTGTCAGAATGGCTATCATAAAAAAAATTAACAAGTGTTGGTGAGGATATGGAGAAAAGGGAACACTAGTTCACTGCTGGTGGGAATGTCGGTTGGTGCAGCCATTATGGAAAACAGTATGGAGTTTCCTCAAAAAAAACTAAAACTGGAACTTCCATTTGATTCAGTGATCCCATTTCTGGAAATATATCCTAACAACCCCAAAACACCAATCAGAAAGAATATATGCATCCTTATGTTCATAGTAGTGTTATTTATAATAGCTAAAATTTGGAAACAGCCCTGTAGACAGCGCCTGGGAAGGCACATGGGCATTAATTTAATTATTGTCAGCTGAACCCAAGGCAACGGGCAAAGCCATCTTGGATACACATCTTACTAAAAAGGCAGATGTGTTATCAGCACTGACTCTTACCTTTGCCCAGGTGTCGGGGAGTGGACTTTTATATGTAAATCCAGTCAAGCACCAGGAATGCTCGGGCCTACTCAAGAATGCAAATAATCTCCTTTGTCTTGACCTTTTGATGAAACTTCCTGTTATTTGGGGTTATAAAATAAACGTGCTGTATCGGCTCTGGGTCACTGTCTCTCCAGTAGAAGAGGGCAGTGATCCCACCTGGTTCCCAGCTTTTTCTTTCTATCTCTGTGTCTTGTCTCTTTCTTTCATATTTCTCAATCCCCAGCCGCCTCTACTCGAAGAACCGGATCATCTCTCTTTCTGTGCTGGATGCGGAAAAGAGAGACCCCATCATAAGCCCAAATGCCCATCAGTAGATGAATGGATAAAAAAAGCTGTGGGACAGTTACACTATGGAATATTATGCAACTGTAAAAAAGAGGGATCTCTTACCCTTTGGGACAACATGGATGGACCTGAAAAAATACTATGCTAAGTGAAATAAGCCAACCTGAGAAAGATAAATATCACTTGATCTCACTTATTTGTGGAATCTAATGAACAAAATGAATTGACCAACAAAATGAGACCCAAGGCAGGGATGCATGGAACAGACTGACATACCTCAATGTGGGGTTGGGGGGACCAGAAGAGATAAACCAAAGAACTTATATGCTTAAATGCAGAGCCCATGGACGTGGGCAATAAGATGATGAAGACGGGGGGTGGGGTAGGGGCTGGGAGGAGGGGGAAAGGGGGGATGGGAAATATCTATAATACTATCCTACCTAATAAAATGGTAATATGCAAATTACCATCACTCCACTACGCCCACGATTGGGCCATTGGGAGGCTGGGGGCGGGACTCGGGGTGGCCGATTGGGCTGGTGGGAGGCGGGGACTCATGAGTCCCCACCCCCCGTTCCTCCTGCCGGCCCCAACTGAAGGCGCTGGTGGCAGAACACGGGGTGGCTGATTGCGTGGCTGCCAGCACCAGTTTTCCGCCAGCACCAGTTTTCCTCTGGCCACCCGCTGATTGGAGTGCCTCCTGCCAGCACGATCGGCCACCCAGAGTTCCTCCACCGGCGGTGCTAGAGGAACTCAGGGTGGCCGATTGCACTGGCAGGAGGCGCTCCGATCGATGGGTGGCCAGAGGAAACGGCGCTGGAGGAACTCAGGGTGGCCGATCGTGCTGGAGGCCAGAGGAAATGGCGCTCCGATCAGCGGGTGGCCAGAGGAAAACTGGTGCTGGAGGAAAACTGGTGCCAGCAGCCAGGTGAAGGAAGGTCTTTTGCACGAAACTTCGTGCAACGGGCTTCTAGTCAACAATAAAAATATATTTAAAAATGAAAAAATCTTATTGTTGAGAGTATTACAGATGTCTCCCTTTTCCCCATTGCCCCCCTCCACCTGGTTCCCCGCCCTGCCCCAGGCATTCACCACTCTATTGTCTGTGAGCATAGGTAATGCCTATATGCATATAAGATATTTGGTTACTCTCATTCCACACCCCCTCACCGCTTCAATCTGAGATTTGTCTGTCTATTCCATGTTTTCATGTCCCTGGTTCTATTTTGTTTTATTTTTTAATGTTGTTATATTTTAATCAGAATCGGGCATTATGTGGCATAAAATACCACATATTTCTCTTCACTGTTCCAAATCTCATAAACTTCAAACCCAAATATGACACAAACAGTTTCAACAATTATTTTGACTGGCCTCCCAATCCCAAAGGAGATTAAAAAGTAATAATGTAAAAAAGTTAAGGTCAAGGTGTCAATATCACAGGCAATGACTAACCATTTGTTAGCTTCTGAGCTTATCTTGCTGTCAAACAAGTGGTTAGTTATTAATTCCCTGGGGGATTGTCCCCGAACACACGCCACACTCTGGCGACACAGTAGGCACTTTAAGTGGGGTAGTTACCTCTTCCAGGTCAGGTCCAATGTTTGGCTCTCAAGAGCAAGATGAAGAATTGACTGGGATTAAAAATGGCAGAAGAGTAAGTGGATGCTGCACGGACATGCTCCCAAGAATAAACTGATATTACAACTAAATACAGAAAAACTTCCTGAATAATCAATGGAAAACTCTCAGGAGAGGACCCTGACACCCGAGGAATGAAATGGAGACCACATAGAGGCTGGTAGGAGGGGTGGAGGCATGAAAGGACTGGCTGGGTGCCCACAGGCAGCAACTGAAGTACTGGAGAGATAGCTCAGCTGTGGGGGGTTGCCACTGAGAACTCTGGTATCTAATTCTCAAGCTGTCCCACCTCAGCAGAGAGCAGCAAAACTGAGGAGGATACCCACATAACGTCTGGCTGTGAAAAGCAGCAGGGTGCTGTCTGCCAGAGAGTGACAGCTGAAAATTCAGGCACCCTCTTAAAGGGCCAATGCACAAAATTCCACCTTGTGCTCTGGCAGAGGGAGGGTGAAGTGGACTGGAGCTGTAACAGCAGAAGCCAGGACTGGAGACTCGGGAGATAGAGCTCAGAAGGCAGACACCCCAAGTTTCCTGGGCTGAGTTATTCCCTCACACAACTGAGGACATCTTTCCTGAGGAAATTTCCCTTTTCTGGGGGGAAGACAGTTGAAAAAACTTACTGGAAAACACCTTACCCTGAACCACATAAGAGATTCAAAATAATAATTAGCCTCCAGGCAAAAGCAATTGCCCCACCTTGTTGGAAAAAAAAACCCTCACAATAACTGATATGATTGCCTGGGGGTCAATTCAAGTAGGAACTTATCAGTCTGTAGGAAGAGGCGGTGTCTAGAGGCTTTAGTCTTTGCCTGACCTAATTAGTCAGAAACAGCCTTTAACACTGTCCTGCACTGGAGATTGAGAGGTGTAGAGGATCTACCTAATACATAATCACAAACCCCTACAGAAAGCCAAAAAGAAGAGACAAAGAAGAAAACCCCAAAATGAAAGAACTAGAGAATTCTCCAGGAGAAGAGATAAATGAAGCAGAGATAAGAAATTTATCTGAAACAGAGTTCAGGGTAATGATGTTAAAAATGCTCAACAGCATGAAAAAAAGATATAGTAACTATGAAAAAAGAACATTCTGAGATAAAGAATGACATAACAAAAAAAACACATTGGAAGGAATACACAACAAATGAGGGGAAGCTGAGGATCAAATAAGTGAATTAGAAGACAGAGTTGAAAATATGACTCAATCAGAAAACCAAAGAAGAAAAAAAATTAAAAAACAGGAGGACAGCTTAAGGGAGCTGAGGGACAATGTGAAACATAACAATATTAGAAGAGCGGGTGTACCAGAAGAGGCAGAAAGGGAGAAAGGTATAGAGAAGGTGTTTGAAGAAATAAAGGCAGAAAACTTCCCTAACCTGGTAAAGGAAAAGGATAGGAGGAGAATCAAGATGGCAGCAAAGTTAAACAACTAAACTGCGCCGCGCACAACAATTTCAAAAATACAACTAAAAGACAAAGCGTCTACTACCCAGAACCACGGGAAAGCTGGCTGAATGGTAGATTTACAACTAAGAAGGAAAAAGAAAGTACAAACGTGGAAGGGCTGCTGTACGGAGGCACGTGAATCAGGCTGGTGGCGGGCGACGGGACGCGCGGCTTTTTTTCCAACCCGAAGGGAGATAAGCTCCCGATCACTCTGAAATCCAGTTTCTGGGGACACGCGGGGGACCCAGACACCTACGGTGAGAAGCTGGACTCTCGGCCATCGTGTCGAAAAGTGAGAGTGACTTTTTTGCAGTGGTGTGCCCAGCAATCAGTGTTTACTGCGCTGGAGCGTGGGACGTAGGGACTTGGAAACGTGGAAAGGCAGAAAAGGCAGACTAGCAGCCATTGCTGTTTGCCACGCCCTAGCCTAGTGACGCCCTGAGACCCCACCCCACCCTGAGTCCCGCCCCGCACATTCTACAAACCCTCCTAGCCTCCAAACAGCAGCTTTTGCATATAAATGGCCTGCCCTGCGGCAGCTTAACCAAATAAACTGCAGCTCCAGTCAGACTGCTCAAAAACCACTTAAGCAAAGAGGAGAAAACTGCAGTTTTTGCGGTAACTCCTGCTTAGTGGCCTCAGACAGTAGCTGACCTACAACCCATTGGAGACACAGACACAAGGGCATCATCTAGTGGTCGGTGTGAGATGACACCAGATTTAAACCACTCTCATAAGGGACACATTCAAGAGGCAGACTCAGTGAGCGCCAAAGCTCTACTGGAACAAGTCCCGGCCCATAAACGTATCTCCAGCACAGCAATTCTTCCTTTATAGACACAGAGGGTCCTCACAGCCAATTGGCCTGGAGGTCAATTCCTCCCAGTGACACCAACAACAATCAAGACTTAACTACAACAAGGCTATACACACAGTCTAAAAAGGGGTGCACCAAGAGCGTCCACCTTAGGTAACTGGGAGGCTGACCCGTTGAACCAATAGGACACAAAGTTACCCTACCAACTCAGGGAAGCAGCGAAAATGAGGAGGCAAGGAAACAGATCACAAACCAAAGAAATGGAGGAAAACAAATGACTGGACATAGAGTTCAAAACCACGGTTATAAGGTTTTTCAAGAATTTCATGGAAAAGGCCAATAAATTTAATGAGACCCTTCAGGATATGAAAAAGTTCCAACTAGAAATGAAACATACACTGATTGAAATAAAAAGTATTATACAGAGACCCAGCAGCAGACTAGAGGAACGCAAGAATCAAGTCAAAGATTTGGAATACAAAGAGGCAAAGGACACGCCTCCAGAAAAGCAAGAAGAGAAGAGAATTCAGAAAGTAGAAGATAGTGTAAGAAGCCTCTGGGACAACTTCAAGCATACCAGCATCTGAATTTTTGGGGTGCCAGAAGAAGAGAGAGAGCAAGACGCTGAAAACCTATTTGAAGAAATAATGACAGAAAAATTCCACGACCTGGTAAAAGAAATAGACTTACAAGTCCAGGAAGTGCAGAGAACCCCAAACATAAGGAATCCAAAGAGGACCACACCAAGACACATCATAATTAAAAGGCCAAGGGCAAAAGACAAAGAGAGAATCTTACAAGAAGCAAGAGAAAATAAGTTAGTTACTTACACGGGAGCACCCGTACGATTATCAGCTGATTTCTCAACAGAAACTATGCAGGCCAGACGGGAATGGCAAGAAATATTCAAAGTGAAGAATAGCAAGAACCTACAACCAAGACTACTCTATCCAGCAAAGTTATCATTCAGAATTTGAAGGGCAGATAAAGAGCTTCACAAATAAGAAAAAGCTAAAGGAATTCATCACCACCAAACCAGTATTACATGAAATGCTGAAAGGTATCATTTAAAAGGAGGAAAAAGAAGAAAATATTAAAGATAAAAATTATGAACAACAAATACATACCTACCAACAAATGAATCTAAAAGTCAAGTGAATTAAAAATCTGAAGAACAGAATAGACTGATGAACATAATAGAATCAGGAGCATAGAATGGGAGTGTATTGATAATTCTCAGGGGAAGGGGGTGTCTGTGTGGGGGGTACGGGAAGAGATTGGACAAGATCATACACCTATGGATAAGGATAGCAAGGGGGGAGGTAAGGGCAGAGGTAAGGGTGGGAACCGGGAGGAGGGGAGATATGGGGGGAGGGGGAAGGATATAGATTTATATATCCTTTTTTAAAAAAATAAATCAATAAAGATTTATTTTTTAAAAAAAGGAAAAGGATACACAAGTTCAGGAGGCATAGAGAACCCCCCCAAAAAAAGAAAGAACCCAAACAGGCCCATGCCCAGACACATCAAAATTAAAATGCCAAGAATTAAAGTAATAGATCTTAAAGGCAGCAAGAGAAAAGAAAACTGTTACCTACAAAGGAGTTCCCATAAGGCTAACACCTGGTTTATCATCAGAAACTCTACAGGCTAGAAAGGAATGGCCTGAAGTACTAAAGGTAATGGAATGGAAAGCAAGGATCTGAGAGCAAGATTACTATATACAGCCAGACTATCATTCAAAATACACAGTCAAATGAAAAGCATCCCAGAACAAAAAAAACAAAAACAAAAACAAAAAAGGCTGAAGGAGAACATCACCACCAAAAAAAAACATTACAAAAAAGGCTAATGGGATTGCTGTAATGAGAAGATACAGATAGAATCTGAAAAAGATGGCGACCGGCAGGAAGGTAGGGAGAGAGAGAGTGTGAGTGAAGAACCCATAGAGGAGAGTGTAGATGTGTGTGGTGTGTGTGTGTGTATGAGATAGGGTCAGTTAGATTCTGCACGTCTTCCAAGGGACTCCCAAACAGGGCAGCCCTAGACGGCGGAGCCCCGCGCACAAAGCAGACACTTCTCGGCGGCTGGTGCGAACGCGGAGACCACGCCATCTTGAGAAACAGAGCTGCCTGAGACTCGGATCCTGGCTTCTGACACAAACCAGGACCCTGCAGCCACTGGGGACAGAGAACTGCTATCACAGCTTCAGACCAACAGACAACAAGAATCCAGACTTCCCGGCAGCAGATTTCCGTGAGTCAAAGAGCCTATCCCCCTCCTCGCAGGCTCGCGGATAGCGCCATAGTAACTGATAGGCCCGCCCCTCCCCCAAGCTGCTGAGCGTCAACAGGCACGCGGAAAGATCCATAGTAACTGATAGACCCGCCACTCGCCCAAGCTGCCCAGCTTTGCGCAGGGACGCACTCCCTCCCCTACCCCCCCACCTCGTAGGGAATTTGGCGCGCGCTCGAGCGCGCGGGACAGAAGCAGCTCCCCGCCTGGGAAATCTGTCAGTGCGCACAGAGGGCTGGAATTTGGCTCGCGGGTCACAGCTGCCTGGGATCCCTGACTCACAGCACATTCACACTAAGAGCCAGCGACCCCAATTGTTGGTGCATGCACACACAGGGACCCCGATTCTCAACGAGAAACCGCACAAGGCAACAGAGACTTTGACACTCGAGTCTTGGTGGACAAATCCTCTAAACAAAAAATCAGCAAAGAAACAGCAATCCTAAATGATTCACTAGACCAGATGGAATTAATTGACATCTTCAGAACATTTCACCCCAAAGCCACAGAATATACATTCTTCTCAAGTGCACATGGGTCATTTTCAAAGATAGACCAAATGCTGGGTCACAGGCAAAGTCTCTTCAAATTCAAGAAGATAGAAATTATATCAAGCATCTTCTCAGATCACTGTGGCATAAAACTGGAAATCAACTACAATAAATACAATCCAAAGAAATCAAACACATGGAGACTAAACAGCATGCTATTAAACAAGGACTGGTTCACCAGAGAGATCAAGGAAGAAATAAAAAACATCATGGCAACAAATGACAATGAAAACACAACAATCCAAAATCTATGGGACACAGCAAAAGCAGTCTTGAGAGGGAAGTTCATAGCCCTACAAGCCTATTGCAAAAAACAAGAAACAATGGTAATAAATTACTTAACCCTACAACTCAAAGAGCTAGAAAAAGAGCAGCAAGAAAAGCCCAGTGTAACCAGAAGGAAGGAAATAACAAAGATCAGAGCGGAGATAAATGACATAGACACCAAAGAAACAATACATAAGATCAACAAAACCAAGAGCTGGTTCTTTGAAAGGATAAACAAGATTGATGGACCTCTAGCCAGGCTCACCAAGAAGCAAAGAGACAGGACCCAAATAAACAAAATCAGAAATGAAAGAGGTGAAATAACAACAGACCCCACTGAGATACAAAGGATTGTTACAAAATAATATGAACAACTCTATTCCAACAAACTGGACAACCTGGAGGAAATGGACATATTCCTAGAAAAATATAACCTTCCAAAAATCAATTAAGAAGAATCTAAACAGCTCAATAGGCCAATAACTATGGACGAAATTGAAGCAGTCATCAAAAAGCTTCGGGCAAACAAAAGCCCGGGGCCTGATGGCTTCACAAGAGAGTTTTACCAAACATTCAAGGAAGAACTAAAACCTATCCTCCTCAGACTATTCCAAAAAATTCAAGTGGAAGGAACACTTCCAAGCTCCTTCTATGAAGCCAGCATCACCCTAATACCAAAACCAGATAAAGACAACACAATGAAAGAGAATTACAGACCAATATCCCTCATGAACATAGATGCCAAAATCCTCAACAAAATTCTAGCAAATCTGCTCCAGCAGTACATCAGAAAGATCATACACCATGACCAAGTAGGATTTATCCCAGGAATGCAAGGATGGTACAATATCCTCAAATCAATAAACGTGATACATCACATAAACAAATTGAAAGATAAAAATCACATAGTCATATCAATAGATGCAGAAAAAGCATTTGACAAAATCCAACACCCTTTCTTGATAAAAACTCTCAACAAGGTGGGAATAGATGGCTCATACCTCAACATAATAAAAGCTATATATGATAAACCCACAGCAAACATCATACTCAATGGACAAAAACTAAAACCATTTCCCCTAAGAACAGGAACAAGACAGGGATGCCCACTCTCACCACTCCTGTTTGACATAGTACTGGAAGTATTAGCCATTGCAATTAGACAAGAAGAAGAAATAAAAGGCATCCAAATTGGAAAAGAACAAGTAAAGCTGTCTTTATTTGCAGACGACATGATATTGTACATAAAAAATCCGAAAGACTCCGTCAAAAAACTAATAGACTTAATAAATGAATTCGGCAATGTAGCAGGATACAAAATTAACACCAAGAAATCTATGGCCTTTCTATACACCAATAGTGAACTTACAGACAGAGAGACTAAAAAGGCAATCCCATTTACTATCGCACCAAAAAAATTAAGATACCTAGGAATAAACTTAACTAAGGAGGTAAAAGACCTATACACGGAAAACTACAGGACACTGAAAAAAGAGATAGAGGAAGACGTAAACAGATGGAAGAACATACCATGTTCATGGATTGGTAGAATCAACATCATTAAAATGTCCATACTACACAAAGCAATCTATAGATTCAATGCACTCCCCATTAAAATACCAACGGCATATTTCACAGACCTTGAAAGAACTCTCCAAAAATTCATCTGGAATAAAAAAAGACCCCAAATAGCCACAGCAATCCTGAGAAAGAAGAATAAAGTAGGAGGGATCTCAATACCAGATTTCAAGCTGTATTACAAAGCCACTGTTCTCAAAACAGCCTGGTACTGGCACAAGAACAGACACATAGATCAATGGAACAGAATAGAGAATCCAGATATTGACCCAAACCACTATGCTCAATTAATATTTGACAAAGGAGGCATGAACATACAATGGAATAAAGATAGTCTCTTCAATAAATGGTGTTGGGAAAATTGGACAGATACATGCAAAAAAATGAATCTTGATCACCAACTTACGCCATACACAAAAATAAACTCAAAATGGATACAGGACTTAAACATAAGACGGGAAACCATAAAAATACTAGAGCAATCCACAGGCAGCAAAATGTCAGACATATGCCAAAAGGACTTCTTCGCTGACACTGCCCCTAGGGCAATGGAAGTTAAAGAGAAAATTAACAAATGGGACTACATCAAAATAAAAAGCTTTTTCACAGCAAAAGAAACCATCAACAAAACAACAAGAAGGCCCACTGCATGGGAGAACATATTTGCAAATGGCATCACTGATAAAGGTTTAATCTCCAACATCTACAGGCAGCTTATACAACTTAATAAAAGGAAGATACATGATCCAATAAAAAAATGGGCAACAGACCTAAATAGAATCTTTTCAAAAGAAGACAGAAGGAAGACCAAGAGACACATGAAAACATGCTCAACGTCACTAATTATCAGAGATGCAAATAAAAACAACAATGCGGTACCATCTCACACCTGTCAGAATGGCTATCATCAACAAATCAACAAACGACAAGTTCTGGAGAGGATGCGGAGAAAAAGGAACCCTCGTGCACTGCTGGTGGGAATGCAGACTGGTGCAGCCACTGTGGAGAACAGTATGGAGTTTCCTCAAAAAACTGAAAATGGAACTCCCATTTGACCCAGTAATCCCACTCCTGGGAATATATCCGAAGAAACTAGAAACACCAATTAGAAAGGATATATGCACCCCTATGTTCATAGCAGCACAATTCACCATAGCTAAGATTTGGAAACAGCCTAGGTGCCCGTCAGCAGATGACTGGATCAGAAAACTGTGGTACATCTACACAATGGAATACTATGCTGCCATAAAAAAGAAGGAATTCTCATCATTTGCAGCAACCTGGGAGGAATTGGAGAACATTATGTTAAGTGAAATAAGTCAGTCAATGAAAGAAAAATACCACATGATCTCACTCATTTATGGATAATAAAGAACATTATAAACTTGAACAAAAAGATAGATACAGAGGCAGTAAAGAATCAAACAGTCTGTCAAATTACAAGGGGAAGGTTAGGGAGAGGTGGGGGAGATAAGAGATCAATCAAAGGACTTGTATGCATGCATATAAGCATAACCAATGGATGCAAAACTCTGGGGGGTGGGGGCATATATGGGAGTGGGTGGGGGGGGCAATGGTAAGATATGTACACATATAATACCTTAATAAAAATTGAAAAAAAAAGATACAGAGATAGAAACTTAGCCATACAGAATGAAAATAGCAATAAATAAGTACACATCAATAAGAACCCTAAATGTAAATGGAATAGATGCTCCAATCAAAAGGTGTAGGGTAGCTGAATGGATAAAAAAAATATGACTCAACTATATGATGTCTACAAGAGACCCACCTCAAAACAAAAGACACACACAGGATGAGAGTTAAGGGATAGAAAAAAAATTTCCATGCAAATGGAAAATAAACTGGGGTAGCAATCGCACTTCTAGGAATATACCCCAAGAAACTAGAAACATCGATCAGAAAGGATATATGCACTCCTATATTCATAGCAGCACAATTCACCATAGCTAAGATTTGGAAACAGCCTAAGTGCCCATCAGCAGAAGAGTGGATTAAAAAACTGTGGTACATCTACACAATGGAATACTACACTGCGGTGAAAAATAAGGAGCTCATACCATTTGCAACAACATGGATGGAGACGGAGAACATTATGCTTAGTGAAATAAGACAGGCCAAGAAAGATAAATATCACATGATCTCACTCATTTGTGAAATATAGTGAACAACATAAACTGATAGAAAAAAGAAATAGATCCAGAGACAACAAAACATCAATCAGAACGTCAAACCTCAGGGAAGAAATTGTGAGGTAACCAGAAACCCAAGAATGCCTGAGAACGCCTTTCTAACTGTTAGGTCGAGGCAGGGGGGAAAGACCACAGCCCTGCAAGCATCCACAAGGTAGATGGTGACAAAGATAACTGGCGCCTTCCCAGACCTTGCCAGCCTTTCCAGACCCCTGCCCGAGGCAGGAATTCCACACCTCTCATGCCCTCCACCCTCCCCTCACTAAACAGCTGTATAAAGGAAGTACCTAAGCCCCGTTTTGGCGCGAACTCCCCTGGCCCACTCTCGGACCGGTGAGTTTCGCCCGGGAGCGCAAGATTAAAACCTCCCCCCCTTTCCATGGCCTGGACTCTGTGTCTTGTTTCCTGCGTCGCAAACCTTTCACTAACCATGTTAGAAATCATCAGATGTATGGAAATATTACCTGGGGAAAATGGGGAAGTATTTTGGACTTAAGCTCCTGACCCTTAATGGGTAAGACCCCTTACATGGGCTGATCCCCTGACTAATGTAGTCACCAATAATCCCAAACACCTTGGTCATCCAGGAGGACCATGTGTGGGGCAAGAAAGTATAATTACAAAGGGGTCTCCACCCAGCTTCCCTTTTGTATGACACAAAATCAAAACACTGCACCTTTGTGTGTAAATTTAAAGAGGTTACTGGCTCATGTGGACACCAAAGAAAGGGTGTCACTACTATCATTACTTGCCCCTGGGAGAGGTGCAGAAAATTTAACTAAGACCTTGTCTATACAAAAAGGAATGGACAACCAGTTTGAAAGGGAATTGCTATGGCCTAGAGCAAAGAATATCCTTACATGATATTATTCTACAATGTCATTAAAATTCTTCCCAGATTTGGATTACCCCCATTACTTATAATAGTACCTCCCACCCTTGGAGATCAATAAAAAAAAATCATCTTTTTGGTGCTTTGAGACAAAGGTAACACATCTCTTGACATCTTAGAATTACAACAGCATAATATACAATTATCCCAAGCAAACTTACAAACTAATTCTTTGAATGTTTGGCAGCAATTTAAAAAGGACATGTAAGGTTTTAATCCCTTCCATTGTGTAGAGGGCCCACTGGGAAAGCACCTGAGCATTCTATATTGGTCCCTCTTGCCCTTTTGGCCAAGAGGGACCCTCTTCTCACAATCCAATTGCTCACAGCTGTTGCCTGAGCTTTCTGTTCATGTCGAGGTTGAAGCCTCGTGATGACTGGTACCATGAATCTGTCTCTCGCCCAGTGGGGCGATCGGGACCCTCCCTGGAGAAGAAACCCGGATTCCCCAAGATATATGATCAGTGCTGGGGCCCCGCCAGCAGGCGAGGGGATCCCAAGGCAGGTGCTGGGCATGGAGGCCACGGGGGCATAGGCTACCAAGGAGACAAAACTGAACCTCACGTCACCCTGCTTGGCCCCGGAGGATGTCTTATTAGCCAGAGACGGGTAAGATTCCTGAGGGAAGGAACAACCTAAGATAGGCACAGTCGCAGAGGGGCCATCAGGAGAGAACTTGGGGGTCAACAGAGGTGGGGCACAGAACCTCACCCCCCCAACTTTGCAGGAGCCTGAACACTCACCCCTTCTGAAGGAAGTCTCCTCCCCCGTGGCTGCTTAACTTCCCATGTACAACTCAAATCGGGACCCAGGTAACAGACAGAGTCTTGGCCGACAGCAGCTGCCCGCTCACTACAAGAATTATAGGAGTTGTCGTGTACCCATGGTGTGGGGAAGTGGGTTTACTATATCTAAATCCAGCCTACCACCAGGAATGCTCAGGGCCTACTTAAGAAGGTAAATAATCATTTCCACTAATATTTACAGGGTAAAATAAGATTGATGTTAGAGTAATAAATTTGACAGTAAAATAGTTGTCAAGTTTTCAGGCTAATTTAAATTGACTAATTGAAACAAGCGAATATTCTAGAAAAATTAATTGTACTGGACAAAAGCAGTTCCTAAGTTGTTAACTAAATTTTTATTGGTAGTTCATCTCATGATAAAATTGCATAACATGTAATGAACCTAAAGCAGTAATATTATAGTGCAAAAAATTAAAATTTAAAAGCTATCAAGACTACATTATAAAATTTTCAAAAGACTCCTAATATTTAAATAAAAAAGGGGGGAATAGTAGAAGAATATAATGTAAGGAAAAATATCCTGTAAGTAAATTACATCTAGAAAATTTGTACTTTAGAAAATTAATTGTAAGGCTAAAAGCAAGACACCCATGAAAAACATACATGGTGTCAAAACAAGCCAGAGGAAAATCATTTGGGCAAAAAAATGAAAAAGGATCCCAAGTCAAATTTATAGAAAAGATTTCTTTATTAACTTTTGGTCGAGAATATGTTTGTATATTTTCAGAAAACAACTCCGAGACCATGTGGATTCCGACAACAGAGAGGAATCGACAGGACTACTCCAGCCATGAAGACAGAAGAGAAGCAGTCCAGAGATGGAAGATGCTTATGTCGCCTTGCCATACTAGCAGTTAGCAGCTGTGCATCACTGCAGGTTGCCCAGGACCAAACCAGAGAGGGTCGGACCTGCATTACCACCATTTGTCCACCATCCAAAACTGAAATATCATTGCTGACATGTGCACATAAGGAACTGTTTGACATTGAAATTGGGTCTCAAAAGAACTGTTGGCCCATAAAGAAACTCACTACAGACTGATTCCTTTGCCTTTCAGCATAATCATTATTGCTTGTCTCACTTTTGGTTCTTATAAGTGTATTTCTAGTAGCACATGATCTCACTCATCTAGGGGAAATGATAAACAACATATACTGATGAACAAGAACAGACCCAGAAACAAGGAGGCATGGATCAGACTGTTGGGCCTCAGAGGGATGGTAGGGGAGGGTGGGGGTAAAGGGGAGAGATCAACCAAATGACTTGTGTGCATGCATGTGAGCCTAAGCAGCGGTTAAGGACGGGGGGGTGGGGGCATATGTGGGGAGGGGTGTGGGATGGGAATGGGGGGATGAGTACAAATATGTGCTACCTTAATCAATAAAGAAATTTAAAAAAAGAAAAAAAATGTTTCCATGCAAATGGAAAATAAACTGAGGTAGCAATACGCATAACAGACAAAGTAGACTTCAAAATGAAGCCCATCATAAGAGACAACAAATGTCACTACATATACTAAAGGGATCAATCCAACAAGAGAATATAACCCTGGAAACATATAGGCACCCAATATAGGACCACTTAAATATTTTTTAAAATCTTATACAGGACTTTAACAGAGAAATCGACAACCATACAGTCATAGTAGGGGACATTAACACCCCTCTGACTTCACTGGATAGATATTTGAGACAAAAACTTAACAAGGAAAGAGAGACTCTACAAGACACACTTGAGAAGATGGATTTAATAGACATTTATAGAACATTTCACCCCAACACAGAAAAATATACATTCTTCTCAAGTGCACATGGACTATTCTCAAAGATAGACCACATGTTAAGACACAAAACAAGTTCTTACAAATTCAAGAAAATTTAATTCATATCAAGCATCTTCTCAGATCACAGTGGAATGAAATTAGAAATCTACTACAATAAAAACACCCAAAAACATTCAAAACACATGGAGGCTAAATAGCATGTTATTAAACAACTAGTGACCTGGTACACAAAATTCGTGCACAGAGTGGGGGTGGTTCCCTCAGCCCAGCCTGCACCCTCTCCAATTGGGGACCCCTTGGGGGATGTCTGACTGCCGGGCCTAAACTGGCAGTCAGACATCCCTCTGGCAATCCGGGACTGCTGGCCTCTAACTGCTCACCTGCCTGCCTGCCTGATTGCCCCTAACTGCCTCTGCCTGCCTGCCTGATTGCCCCTAACGTCTCTGCCTGCCTACCTGATCACCCCTAACTGCCTCTGCCTGCCTAACTGATTGCCCCTAACTGCACTCCCCTGTTGGCCTGATCTCACTCCCAACTGCTCTCCCCTGCCAGCTTGATCCCGCCCCCAACTGCCTCTGCCTGTGTGATCAACCCTAGCTGCCCTCCTATGCCAGCCTGATCTTGCCCCCAACTGCCTGCCCCTGCCGACCTGATCCCACCCCCAAATACCCTCTCCTGATGGCCTGGTTGCCCCCAACTGCCCTTCCCTGCTGGCCTGATCTCACCACTAATGGCCCTCTCTTGCCGGCCTGATCTTGCCCCCAACTGCCTTCTCCTGCCAGCCTGATCTCTCCCCCAACTGCATTCCCCTGCCAGCCTGGTTCCTCCCAAGTGCCCTCCTCTGCTGTCCTGATCTTGCCCCCAATGGCCCTCCCCTGCAGGCCTGATTTCGCCCCTAACTGCTCTCCCCTGCCAGCCTGATTGCTCCTAAGTGCCTCTGCCTGCCTGATTGCCCCCAACTGCCCTCCCATGCCGGCCTGATCTCGCCACCAACTTCCCTTCCCTGCTGGCCAATTTGGTTCTGATTGGTCAGTTTCTATGCCAGTCAGCATCAAAAGCTCCACCTCCTAGGCAGCCATTGCCTCCTCACAGTTCACCCAGATTTAGTTCTGATTGGTCAGTTTCTATGCCAGTCAGCATCTCTGGGCCTATCCCTGGGCCTGATCAGAGAGGAGGGGCTGATCAGCAGCCCCCGGGAGGCCTGATCAGCAGCCCCCGGGAGGCCTGGAGAGAAACAGAGGCCAGGCTGCTGGTGAAGCCCAGAGAGAAAGAGAGAGGCAACAGCTGATCAACAGCTGCCATGGAGGCTGCAGATCAGACCCTGCCTCTCTCTGTGGGCCTCTCTCCAGGCCTGATCCACAACCCCCTGGGCAGTCAGTGCTGGGTCACTGCACCCACATTGGAGGCAGTCAGTGGTGGGTCGCCACGGCAACCCAGCACTGACTGCAGGACTGACATCCAGTCGGTAGAGCCTACAGTTGTTTTGGACGTTACAGACCTTGGATTTTTATATATTAGGATGAATTCGTTACCAATGAGATCAAGAAATGAATCAAAATCTTCCTGGAAACAAATGAAAATGAACACACAACAACCCCAAATCTCTGGGGCATGGTAAAAGCAGTCCTGAGAGGGAAGTTCATAGCACTACAGGCATAACTCAAAAAAACAAGAAAAACCAGCAATAAAATATTTAACCCTACAACTTTAAGAATCAGAAAGGGAACAACAAGAAAAGCCCAGAGTAAGTAGAAGGAAGGAAATAATAAAGATTAATAAATGAATTTGGCAATGTAGCAGGATACAAAATTAACACCCAGAAATCTATGGGCTTTTATATACCAACTAGAGGCCCAGTGCATGAAAATTCATGCACTGGAGGGGAGTCCCTAAGCCTGGCCAGCCCCCTCTCACATTCCGGGAGCCCTCAGGGGCAGGAGGCGACCCAGCAATCAGGGGAAGGTGATGCCCCATCACACCTCTGCTGGCACTGCTGGCAGCACAAGCCTCAGCCAGCCCTGGTTATCTGAGCCTTGGGCACCCTGCATGGCTTACCAGCCATCATCCAAGCCTTGCCTGCACCTCAGGCAGGCCCTGGGTGGCTGGGGGGCTGAGGGAGTTGGGGGACTCCGGAAGCAGGCGCCCGGCCTTGCCACGTACCTGTCACCATGACAGGGCTGAGGGGACTGGATGCTGCCATCTTGTGTCTGTTAGCATCGTCATCTTTGAGGGCCGAGCAGTCAATTAGCAAATTCCCTCCTAATTCGCTGTGGGCGCTTCCATCTTTGAGGGCAGGGCAGTCAATTAGCATATTCCCTCCTTATTGGCTGTGGGTGCCTCCATCTTTGTGATGGTGTGAGGGTCAATTGGCATATTCCCTCTTTATTAGATTGGATAATGAATTCACAAAAATAGAAACTTAAAAAATAATCATATTTACTATTCCAATAAAAAAATTAAGATAACTATGAATAAACTTAAGCAAGGAGGTAAAAGACTTGTACTCAGAAAACTATAGGATATTGATAAAAGAGATAAAAGAGCAGGATTTAAGATTATTGCTGATGGGATGGCAGGCTGCAAGATACTGTGTGAGTGAGAGAATGAAAGAAGAGAGCGTGGACATGTGGAAAGTGTTGGTATTTGTGAGAGAGGGACAGCTATATTCCACAGGACAGTTGGGGACTGGCAGACTGGGCTCCCCTGGCTGGGCAGCCTCTACTACTGCTGAAATCTCTCCCAGAGTGGCCAGCTCTGCTGCAGAGACTGCACCATCATGAAGGGGACACCAGCTGTGATCAGAAGCCGAGCCTTACCTCCAACCAGGGAGACTTTGGATACCGCCCAGGACCCTATAACCACAATGCCCAGGAAACAGCTGCCTCAGCTGCAAACCCACGAACACCAGGACTCCAGCCTCCCTGACTGTGGGCGCATAAAAAGTCTGTCCAGCTTGAGGATTGTCAATTGGGGGAAAAGGAGACATATATAAAACTTTAGACAATAAAAAGTAATTTTTTTAAAAGTCTGTCCAGGGGGAAACAAAGTGGCACCGAATACATGGATGGGCCCTGCCCCTTCTCACAGAGCAGATAAAAGGAACAGCTGAATCGAACAACACCCACCCAGAATTGGCGAATTAAACACAGCTGGTAAGGCAATCCATGGATTGAAATGTCAGACATAACCTAGAGAAAAGTGAGATTTGGGAGCCAGGCTGGAGGGAGAAATGCATGTAGTGGGGACTAGAGTCTCAGAGGAAGACTGCACCCACAAAATCCGTAGCATTTGGGGTCACTGTAGCCCTTGAATGTGGAGGGGGGTACACAGGGCTTCTGGAAGAAGGGGACTCTAGATATTAGCCCACAGCTGAGTTGGGCCCAAAAAGACAGCCTGAATTTCTATACCAGATGCACAGTGCCAGGGGGGAAAGACGCAAGTCGGCGTGCTTCTTTTGGCATTTTTCCTTTTTAACTCCTTGCTTTCACTTGCTAAGTCCAATACATAGGATCTTCCAAATAAAAACACTGACCGAGACTGCAGGGGAAAGTAATTTTTGTGGTAACTGGGGATCAGAGTGAGGAGAGATGAATAGGAAACAAGCTCTGGGGCAGTTCGTCACTCCAACGCAGTATTAAGTGCGGAAGTGAAAGAAGAATCTAAACACTAGGTAGAGGGGCCTTTTAGTCCCGGATATTAATACAGAAACACTGCCACCCAGGGGCTGTATCAGAAATCGACTCTTGTGTATATACAACTAAAGGCAGGCTGAGAAACAAAGGGAGCAGAGAGATCCCGCCTGATTGAAAACAGGATTGTGGCTTATGACACAGCAGAGCAGTGGATCAAAGAGAACTTCAATACTGTGCTGACCATCTGACAGGAAACAGACGTGCCAAGCAGAACAGAGGAAGAAGTGAATGACCTTCACTACTTCATTTTTTATTTTTTATCTTTTACTTAAGAAACCAAATTTTTGGATGAGAAAATGGCGGCATAATAGACAGACGTGTTCCGAGTCTTGTCCCAGAGCAAAAAGAAGGAGCAGCTGAGGGTCCCATGGGGAGTGTTTGTTGGCAAGCTAAGGGACAGCTAAACTCCAGGAGAAGGTAAGGGACTGCTGGACGGGGTTCCCCTGACCGGGTAGCCCCCACTGTGCTTGGGTCCCCTCCCGGAGCTACAGGCTCAGACAGGGAAACTGCACCATCATGAAAGGGAAAGTGGATCTTATCAGAAGCCTGAAAATCCACAACTGCAGCAACCACTGAACAGCTGGGAGCCCAAGAACAACTGTCCCCAATTGGCACAAACACGCGGATTCAAAGGAGTTCTTCACTCCACCATGAAAAGGTCAGATTTCGCCAGGGATAAAGTGAGGTCTCTGGTACCGGCGGAAGAGAGAAAGATGCGCACTATGGGAGCTGGAGGACCGGGTAAGGTCTATGCCTAGAAAAGTCCGTGGCTGTTGGGGCTGGCATGATCCATGAAAGTGGAAGGGGGTCCTCAGAGCTGCTAACAGAAGGGATCTCTAAAAAGCAACCCATTTTTATCTGATGCGGAGGGATAGCCTAAGAATTTCAAAGGTGTGGAGGCTACTTAGACTTGCGTGCAGACCCATTATTCACACACTTGGGCTTTTTCCTCTTCATTTCCTCGCTTCTGATTACTAAGCAAGGATAACCCAGTTGGGGACACCCTGGGAGACTGCAGAAGGAAGTTATTTTTCGGGAACCTGGGGATCGGAGCAGGGAGTGACCATCAGAGAGCCAGCTCTGAGCCAGCCAACCTCCACAAACCGGTATTGAGTGCCACAGGGAAAGAAGGCTAGAGAGAACATATAGACCTAGAAGTCAATCCAGAAATTCTGCCAACGAGGGGCTGAATCACAAATTGACTCTTGTGTAATCAAAAATAAAGGAATACGAGAAATTAAGACACCGCCTGCTTAAAAATCAGGACTGGCTTACAACACTGAGGAGCAGTGGAACACAGGGAACTGCAATACTGTCTGGACTGGGAAACAGGCGTGTAAAACAGAACAATAGAGGAAGTGAATGACCTTCACTACTGCACATTTTATTTTATTTATTTTAATTTTAATTTTTTATTCAATTTTTTTATTTTAATTTTTTAAAATTTCTTTATTGATTAAGGTGTCACATATTTGTCCTCATCCCCCCATTCCCATCCCACACCCCTCTCCATGTATGCCCCAACACCCTGTTGAACTTAACCATTGGTTAGGCTCATATGCATGCACACAAGACCTTTGGTTGATCTCTCCCCCCTCCCCCAACCCTCCCCTATCCTCCCTCTGAGGCCCGATAGTCCAATCGATGCCTCCTTGTTTCTGGTTCTGTTCTTGTTCATCGGTCTATGTTGTTCATCATTTCCCCTAGATGAGCGAAATCATGTGTCACTAGAGATATACTTATAAGAATTGAATGTGAGACGAGCAATAATAGTTATGCTGACAGGCAAATGAATCAGTCTGTAGTGAGTTTCTTTCTGGACCAACAGTTCTTTTGAGACCCAATATCAATGTCCACCAGTTCATTATGAGTACATGTCGGCACTGACCCCTCAGCTCTGGATGGTGGACAAATGGTGGTAATGCAGGTCCGACTCCCTCTGGTTTGGTCTCGGCCGGACCCAGGGGCACGGCTTCACCCGGATCCAGGGGCCTATGGCCTCATCCGGACCCGGGACCCAGCCTCACCCAGATCCAGGGGCACACGGCCTCGCCCAGACCCAGGATTCAGCTTCACCCGGACCCAGGGGCGCATGGCCTCACCCGGACCCAGGGGCGTGTGGCCTCTCCCGGGCCCGGGACCCAGCCTCTCCCGGATAAAGGGGCACACGGCCTCGCCCGGACCCGGGATCTAGCTTCCCCCGGACCCAGGGACACGTGGCCTCACCCAGACCCAGGGGCGGGTGGCCTCTCCCAGACCCAGGGTCACGTGACCTCACCCGGATGCAGGGGCACACGGCCTCACCCAGACCCGGGATCCAGCTTCACCCAGACCCAGAAGGGCGTAGCCTCACCCGGGCCCGGGACCCAGCCTCACCCAGATCCAGGGGCACACGGCCTCACCCAGACCCGGGATCTAGCTTCACCCGGACCCAGGGGAGCATGGCCTCACCCGGACCCAGGGTCGCGTGGCCTCACCCGGATCCAGGGGCCCACAGCCTCGCCCGGATCCGAGACCCAGCCTCACCCGGATCCAGGGGCACACGGCCTCGCCCAGACCCAGGATTAGCCTTCACCTAGACCCAGGGGCTCATGGCCTCACCCGGACCCAGGGGCGCGTGGCCTCTCCCGGGCCTGGGACCCAGCCTCACCCGGATCCAGGGGCACACGGCCTCGCCCAGACCTGGGATCTAGCTTCCCCCAGACCCAGGGGCACGTGGCCTCACCCGAACCCAGGGGCGCGTGGCCTCTCCCAGACCCAGGGTCGCGTGGCCTCACCTGGATCCAGGGGCCCACGGCCTCACCCGGACCCGGGACCCAGGCTCACCCCGATCCAGGGGCCCAGGGCCTCACCCGGACCCGGGACCCAGCCTCACCCGGATCCAGGGGCCCACGGCCTCACCCGGACCCGGGACCCAGGCTCACCCGGATCCAGGGGCCCACGGCCTCACCCGGACCCGGGACCCAGCCTCACCCGGATCCAGGGGCACACGGCCTCGCCCAGACCCAGGATTCAGCTTTACCTGGACCCAGGGGCGCATGGCCTCACCCGGACCCAGGGGCGCGTGGCCTCTCCCTGGCCTGGGACCCAGCCTCACCCGGATCCAGGGGCACACAGCCTCGCCCAGACCCAGGATTCACCTTCACCTGGACCCAGGGGCGCATGGCCTCACCCGGACCCAGGGGCCCGTGGCCTCACCCAGACCCAGGGGCGGGTGGCCTCTCCCAGACCCAGGGTCATGTGGCCTCACCCGGATCCAGGGGCCCATGGCCTCACCTGGACCCGGGACCCAGCCTCACCCGGATCCAGGGGTACACGGCCTCGCCCAGACCCAGGATTCAGCTTTACCTGGACCCAGGGGCGCATGGCGTCACCAGGACCCAGGGGCGCGTGGCCTCTCCCTGGCCTGGGACCCAGCCTCACCTGGATCCAGGGGCACACGGCCTCGCCCGGACCCGGGATCTAGCTTCCCCCGGACCCAGGGGCACGTGGCCTCTCCCAGACCCAGGGTCACGTGGCCTCACCCGGATCCAGGGGCACACGGCCTCGCCCAGACCCGGGATCTAGCTTCCCCCAGACCCAGGGGCACGTGGCCTCACCCGAACCCAGGGGCGCGTGGCCTCTCCCAGACCCAGGGTCGCGTGGCCTCACCCGGATCCAGGGGCCCACGGCCTCACCCGGACCCGGGACCCAGCCTCACCCGGATCCAGGGGTACACGGCCTCGCCCAGACCCAGGATTCACCTTCACCTGGACCCAGGGGCGCATGGCCTCACCCGGACCCAGGGGCCCGTGGCCTCACCCAGACCCAGGGGCGGGTGGCCTCTCCCAGACCCAGGGTCATGTGGCCTCACCCGGATCCAGGGGCCCATGGCCTCACCTGGACCCGGGACCCAGCCTCACCCGGATGCAGGGGTACACGGCCTCGCCCAGACCCAGGATTCAGCTTTACCTGGACCCAGGGGCGCATGGCCTCACCCGGACCCAGGGGCGCATGGCCTCTCCCGGGCCTGGGACCCAGCCTCACCTGGATCCAGGGGCACACGGCCTCGCCCGGACCCGGGATCTAGCTTCCCCCGGACCCAGGGGCACGTGGCCTCTCCCAGACCCAGGGTCACGTGGCCTCACCCGGATCCAGGGGCACACGGCCTCGCCCAGACCCGGGATCTAGCTTCCCCCAGACCCAGGGGCACGTGGCCTCACCCGAACCCAGGGGCGCGTGGCCTCTCCCAGACCCAGGGTCGCGTGGCCTCACCCGGATCCAGGGGCCCACGGCCTCACCCGGACCCGGGACCCAGCCTCACCCGGATCCAGGGGTACACGGCCTCGCCCAGACCCAGGATTCAGCTTTACCTGGACCCAGGGGCGCATGGCGTCACCAGGACCCAGGGGCGCGTGGCCTCTCCCTGGCCTGGGATCCAGCCTCACCCGGATCCAGGGGCACACAGCCTCGCCCAGACCCAGGATTCACCTTCACCTGGACCCAGGGGCGCATGGCCTCACCCGGACCCAGGGGCCCGTGGCCTCACCCGGATCCAGGGGCCCATGGCCTCACCCAGACCCGGGACCCAGACTCACCCCGATCCAGGGGCCCACGGCCTCACCCGGTCCCGGGACCCAGCCTCACCCGGATCCAGGGGCACACGGCCTCGCCCAGACCCAGGATTCAGCTTTACCTGGACCCAGGGGCGCATGGCCTCACCCGGACCCAGGGGCGCATGGCCTCTCCCGGGCCTGGGACCCAGCCTCACCTGGATCCAGGGGCACACGGCCTCACCCGGACCCGGGATCTAGCTTCCCCCGGACCCAGGGGCACGTGGCCTCTCCCAGACCCAGGGTCACGTGGCCTCACCCGGATCCAGGGGCCCACGGCCTCACCCGGACCCGGGACCCAGCCTCACCCGGATCCAGGGGCACATGGCCTCGCCCAGACCCAGGATTCAACTTCACCTGGACCCAGGGGCCCATGGCCTCACCCGGACCCAGGGGCACGTGTCCTCACCCGGACCTGGGACCCAGCCTCACCCTGACCCAGTTCCCAGCCTCACCCAGACCCAGGGGCCCGCGGCTTCACCCGGATCCGGGACCCAGCAGGGTTTCGTCTTCTTGATCCCAATTCCTGTTGGTCAATTCCCTCTCAGCAATTCCTTCGGCCATTTTCTCAGAGCTCTAGGGATGCCACCTCAGAACTCGTTGGGCGGCGGACTCGGCGAAGCTCCGGTGTGCCCGGTGCGCGGCGGCGGGCTGGTCCGGGGTGGCTGCGTCGGCCCTTGGGTCTGCAGCGGTGGCCGGTCGCCGAGCGTGCACACCTGGCCGCTTCTGGGGCGTTGAGATTCTTGAAGGACTTGGAGGTCAGCAAGCGCGGAGTCTCCCACCCCATGTCTCCCAGTGGCTCGTCTGTCCGTGCTCGGCAGCGAGTGGAGCCTTCCCCTCAGCCGGAGACCGCTGGGGGAACTGCGCTGAGCACGTTCCAGGCCGCCATTGTGTCGCCTGAGCCGTAGTTTTTAAAGTGTGGTCTTTGGGTCACCGGCATCAGCTTCATCCCGCGTACCCCTCTCTTTTATTCTAGTTGTAGAGCATCTGCTCAGTCAGCCCTCCGGTGGTTCTGGATGGTGTCTGCTCTGCTCTCCCGTCGTAGTCTCAAAATTGCTGTGGTAGGCAACAATCAGGCTTCTGCCCTATGCCTCCATCTTGGTCCTTGTTTGTATAGTTAAGTCTTGATTGTTGTTGGTGTCACTGGGAGGAATTGTCCTCCAGGCCACTTGGCTGTGCGGACCCTCTGTGTCTATAAAGGAAGAGTTGCTGTGCGGGAGACACGTTTATGGGCCGGGTCTTGGTGCAGCAAGGCTTTGGCGCTCACTGAGTCTGCCTCTTAAATGTGTCCCTTATGCAAGTGGTTGAAATCTGGTGTCATCTCACACCGACCACTAGTTGCCGTTTCTGAGTCTCCAATGGAGTGTAGGTCAGCTACTGCCTGAGGCCCCTCAGCAGGAATTACAGCATCCCTTATATTGGTGACCTGTTTCAGTGTCTTCCCCTTTTGGCTGCCTCCCTATCGCTCAGCTTCCCCAATCTCCCTAGGTGGTCGCTCTTGATACCCCGCTTTGTGGGCTGAGTGCAAAGTCTTGGTGTTGTTAAGCCTTGATTGCTGTTGGTACACTGGGAGGATGTGACCTCCAGTCCAATTGGCTGTGAGGCTCAGCTGTGTCTATGCCGGGAGACAGCCCCATTCAACTAGACTTGCAAAATTGTAAAAGCCTCTGTGTTCAGCTTGGATGGGGCGGAGTTACAGGGCGGAGCCTACAGGCTTGGCTTCCCGTCAGCCCCGCCCTATGAGGTTCCTGTGTCTCAGTGTCCCTCTGTACTCCCAGCAAACACCTCTGAGAGAAAAGCGCCCTGGAGTTTCGCGCGCTGCCAAACAGTCTAGTCTCTCCCCCAATGAATCTGGATTCCCAGATTCTCACCCGGAACTGGGTTTCCATGTAGTCGGAACTGGGGCTCACCGTAGTCTGGTGCTTTTGTGTCCTTCCCACCAGGGCGATTCAGCGGCACGGTCAACAGACCATCCTCTGCGCACAATCCCGTGCGCGCCTCCGGTGCTCTGCCCTTCGCCGCTTCTCTGGATTTCTGCCTTACAGCCCAGTTTTCCCCAGTATAAGCCTGGCTTCCCCAGGTCTTTCCCAGAACTGGGGTTCAGTGCAGTTGGAACTGGGGTTCAGCACGGTCCGGAGCTTTTGTCTCCTTCCCGCTAGGGCAATCCAGCGGCACAGGCAACAGTCCCTCCTCTGTGCACATTCCCGTGCGCGGCTCCGGCGCAACTCCTCTGTGCCTCCGCCCCACAGCCCAGACTCCCCCAGCATGAGCCCGGCTTCCCAGGGTTTCGCCCGGAACTGGGGTTCAGTGCAGTCGGAGCTGGGGTTCAGCACAATCTGGCGCTTTTATCTCCTTCCCGCCAGAGAACGCCAGCCAGGCCGTCAGCCGCCCCTTCCTCTCTGGCTCCGTCCTCCCCGCACTCGCGCGGGCTCCTGTCTCTGCCCGTGTCTCCATACCTCAGGCTTTTACGGCTTCTCTGATTTTCCTTGTGGTTTTCTCTTTCCTTCTAGTTGTGGGCATTTCAGTCAGCCAGCTTTCCTGTGGTTCTGGATGATGTCCGTTTTGACTTTTAGTTGTATTTTTGAAATTCTTGTGCCAGGCTGTAGGTTAGCTGTTTAACCTATGCCGCCATCTTGGTTTCTCTATATTAATTTTTTTTTTTTATATTTTGCATCTTTTACTTAAGAAACAAATTTTTTTCTTTTTTAAGTGTCATTTTATTTTCTATTTATTTTACTTTATTTCTCTTTATTCTACATTCTATTTTCATCTTTCCTTTACCATCGTTTTACCCTATCTTAACTCTACTTTTATGCTGTCACTCTCTTTCTAACCGTTCCCCCTTTGGTGTCCTGTTTATCTTAACCCTTTCCTGGTTTAGATTTTCCCTATTCTTTCCGTTTACACTATGCTAAAATTTCACCCTACTTATATATCTAATTTCCAATCCCCTGCTTGAAGTACATACACACCTCTCTATTCGCTGTCCTAACTATCCAAAAAAATTGTTTTTCTCTCTGTCCTTTTGTTGTTGTTTATTGCATGTTAATTATATCGAATTTTTATGCTTTTTTGTGAAATTGTTTTGATTATTCTTTTTTGGATTGTTTTTTTTTGTTTGTTTGTTTGATTTTTACTTCTGTTTTCCCTTGCCTCGCTTGATATTAGTTGGTGTTGTAGTTTGTATTAATCGCCAAGTACTTGTTGCTGGCATTTGCTGGGATTCGTGGTTGTTCTATTGCAGTTTTCTCCCCATATATATAGTTAGTTCCCCTTTTCCCTCTTAGTCTCATTCTTGTCTCTCTTACTTTTTTTCTTTTCCCAATTTCATTTTGACACTCCGTTTTAATTTTCTTTCTTTTTACTCTTCTACTTTCTCCCCTATCCCCTAATTTGCCTTTCTGTGGTGGTCACCTTTATTGGAGGTTATTAATATCATGAATATATTTCTGTTCAGAGCCTTGTGTGTTGTACCTGGTTGTGTTGTATTTTGCACCTTTAAATCAATGCAAGAGAGAAAGAACTACATAAGCAGACATCTGGAGAAGAGAGACCATGGGGAGACAAAGAAACAGCCCGCATATGAAAGAAAAGCAGGCATCATCAAAAAAGAAAGTAAACAAATTAGAGGCCAGCAACCTATCAGAAAAAAAATTCAGAGAAATGGTCATAAGGTGGCTGAAAAGAATGGGAGACAAATTCGACAATATGAGTAAGAACCAAGAGGAAATGAAGAAGAACCAAGAATAAATGAAAAATGACATCGCTGCTGTAAAAAACTCAATAGAAAGCATCAAGAGTAGACTAGAAGAAGCAGAGGACTGCATCAGTGAGCTAGAAGACAAGATGGAAAAAATACCCAAGTAGAGCAGCTTCTAGAAAAAAAAATTAAAAATCAGGAGGAGAGCCTAAGGGAACTTGGGGACAACACAAAACAAAACAACATCCGCATAATAAGGGTCCCAGAAGGAAAGGAAACTGAGCAAGGAATAGAAAACCTGTTTGAAGAAATAATGACAGAAAATTTCCTGATATAGGGAAGAAAAACACCCACACAAATCCAAGAAGCTCACGGAGTCCCAAGCAAAATGAACCCCAAAAGACCAATGCCAAGGCACATTATAATTAAATTGGTAAACACCAATGGCAAAGTAAGAATCTTAAAAGTGGCCAGAGAGAGACAGAAAGTTACATACAAAGGAACCCCCAGCAGAGTAGCAACTGATTGCTCAACATTAACTCATCAGGCCAGAAGGGAATGGAATGAAATATACAAAGTCATGCAAATGAAGGGTCTGAATCCAAGAATACTGTACTGAGCAAGGCTATCAATCAAAATTGAAGGTGAAATCAGGAGCTTCTCGGACCAAAAAAGGACTAAGGGAATTCAATGCAAGAAATCCTAAAGGGTCTGCTGTAAAAAAAAAAAAAAAAAAAAAAAAAAGAAAGAAATAAGAAGAGAAGAAGGAACACAGGGGTATAGAATAAAAACGGTGACAAATAAGAACCTATCAATAAAACCTTTAAATGTAAGTGGATTAAATGCCCCAATCAAAAGACATAGGGTAACGGATTGTATAGGAAAACAAGGCCCATATATCTGCTGTGTACAAGAAACCCACCTCAGAAAAAAATACAAACACAGACTGAGGTTGAAGGGATAGGAAAAGGTTTTCCAGGCGAATGGAAATGAAAAAAAAAAGCTGAAGTAGCAATACTTATATCTGAAAAATTAGATCTCAAAGTGAGGGACATAACAAAAGATAAGGAAGGCCACTTCATAATACTAAAGGGAGCAATCCAACAAGAAGAAATAACTCTGATAAACATGTACGCACCTAATACAGGAGCACCAAAATACATGAAGGATATAACTCCTGGAGGATAACAAGGGAGAGATTAACAGCAATACAATCATAGTAGAAGACTTTAATACCCCACAATCACCATTGGACAAATCCTCTAAACAAAAAATCAGCAAAGAAACATCAATCCTAAATAACTTACTAGACCAGATGGAATTAATTGACATCTTCAGAACATTTCACCCCAAAACCACAGAATACACATTCTTCTCAAGTGCAAATGGGTCATTTTCAAAGATAGACCATATGCTGGGACATAAGCAAAGTCTCTCCAAATTCAAGAAGATAGAAATCATATCAAGCATCTTCTCAGATCACAGTGGCATAAAACTGGAAATCAACTATAATAAAAACAATCCAAAGAAATCAAACACATGGAGACTAAACAGCATTCTATTAAACAATGACTGGGTTACCAGAGAGATCAAGGAAGAAATAAAAAACATCATGGCAACAAATGACAATAAAAACACAACAATCCAAAATCTATGGGACACAAGGTAAGCAGCCTTCAGAGGGAAGTTCATAGCTCTACAAGCCTACTGGAAAAAAAACAACAACAAGAAACAATTGTAATAAAATACCTAGCCCTACAACTCAAAGAGTTAGAAAACACAGCAACAAGAAAAACCCAGTGTAAGCAGAAGGAAGGAAATAATAAAGATCAGAGCGGAGATAAATCACATAGAGACCAAAGAAACAATACAAAAGATCAACAAAACCAAGAGCTGGTTCTTTGAAATGAAAAACAGGATTGATGAACCTCTAGCCAGGCTCACCAAGAAGCAAAGAGAGAGGACCCAAATAAACAAAATCAGAAATGAAAGAGGTGAAATAACAAAAGACCCTGCTGAGATACAAAGGATTGTTACAAAATACTATGAACAACTCTATTTCAACAAACTGGACAACCTGGAGGAAATGGACATATACCTAGACAAAATATACCCTTCCAAAACTCAATCAGGAAGAATCTAAACAGCTCAATATGCCAGTAAGTATGGAAGAAATAGAAGCAGTCATCAAAAAGCTTCCCGCAAACAAAACTCGGGGCAAGATGGCTTCACAGGAGAGTTTTACCAAACATTCAAGGAAGAACTAAAACCTATTCTCCTCAGACTATTCCAAAAATTTCAAGAGGAAGGAAAACTTCCAAACAGCATCATCCTAATACCAAAACCAGATAAAGACAACACAATTAAAGAGAATTACAAGCCAATATCCCTGATGAACATGGATGCCAAAATCCTCAACAAAAATCTAGCAAATCGGCTCCAGCAGTACATCAGAAAGATCGTACACCATGACCAAGTAGGATTTATCTCAGGAATGCGAGGATGGTACAATATCCACAAATTAATAAATGTGATACATCACATAAACAAATTGAGAGATAAAAATCACATAGTCATATCAATTGATGCAGAAAAAGCATTTGACAAAATACAACACCCTTTCTTCATAAAAAAACAAACCTCAACAAGGTGGGAATAGAAGGATCATACCTCAACATAATAAAAGCTATATATAATAAACCCACAGCTAACATCATACTCAATGCACAAAAACTAAAACCATTTCCCCTAAGAACAGGAACAAGACAGGGATGCCCACTCTCACCACTCCTGTGTGACATAGTACTGGAAGTATTAGCCATTCCAATTAGACAAGAAGAAGAAATAAAAAGCATCCAAATTGGAAAAGAAGAAATAAAGCTGTCCTTACTTGCAGATGACATGATTTTGTACATAAAAAAAACGAAAGACTCCATCAAAAAACTAATAGACTTAACAAATGAATTCTGCAATGTAGTAGGATACAAAATTAACGCCAAGAAATCTATGGCCTTTCTATACACCAATAGTGAACTTACAGAAAGAGAGACTAAAAAAGCATTCCCATTTACGATCATACCAAAAAAATTAATATACCTAGGAATAAACTTAACTAAGGAGTAAAAGACCTATATGCGGAAAACTACAGGACACTGAAAAAAGAGATAGAGGAAGACGTAAACAGATGGAAGAACATACAATGTGCATGGATTGGTAGAATTAACATCATTAAAATGTCCATACTAACCAAAGCAATCTATAGATTAAATGCACTCACCATTAAAATACTAATGACATATTTCACAGACCTAGTAAAAACTCTCCAAAAATTCATCTGGAATAAAAAAAGACCCCAAATAGCCACAGTAATCCTGACAAAGAAGAAAAAGTAGGAGGGATTTCAACACCAGATTTCAAACTGTATTACAAATCCACTGTTCTCAAAACAGCATGGTACTGGCACAAGAACAGACATATAGATGAATGGAATGGAATAGAGAATCCAAATATAGAACAAAACCACTATGCTCAATTAATATTTGACAAAGGAGGCATGAACATACAATGGAGTCAAGACAGTCTCTTCAATAAATGGTGTTGGGAAAATTGGACAGATACATGCAAAAAAAATGAAACTAGATCACCAACTTACACCATACACAAAAATCAACTCAAAATGCATACAGAACTTAAACATAAGATGGAAAACCATAAAGATACTAGAGGAATCCACAGGCAGCAAAATCTCAGACATATGCCAAAAGAACTTCTTCACTGATACTGCCCCTAGGGCAATGGAAGCTAAAGAGAAAATAAACAAATGGGACTACCTCAAAATAAAAAAGCTTTTTTACAGCAAAAGAAACAATCAACAAAACAACAAGAAAGCCCACTGTATGGAAGGACATATTTGCAAATGTTATCACTGATAAAGGTTTAATCTCCAACATCTACAGGCAGCTTATACAACTTAATAAAGGAAGATAAATGATCCAATAAAAAAATGGGCAACGGACCTAAATAGAATGTTTTCAAAAGAAGACAGAAGGAAAGCCAAGGGACACATGAAAACATGTTCAAAGTCACTAATTATCCGAGAGATGCAAATCAAAAGGACAATGCGGTACCATCTCATACCTGTCAGAATGGCTATCATCAACAATTCAACAAACGACAAGTATTGGCGAGGATGCGGAGAAAAAGAAACACTCATGCACTGCTGGTTGGAATGTAGACTTGTGCAGGCACTGTGGAGAACAGTATGGAGTTTCCTCAAAAAACTGAAAATGGAACTCCCATTTGACCCAGTGATCCCACTCCTAGGAATATATCCTAAGAAACTAGAAACACCAATAAGAAAGGATATATGCACCCCTTTGTTCATAGCAGCACAATTTACAATAGCTAAGATTTGGAAACAGCCTAGGTGCCCATCAGCAGATGACTGGATCAGAAAACTGTGGTACGTCTACACAATGGAATACTATGCTGCCATAAAAAAGAAGGAATTCTTATCATTTGCAGCAAACTGGATGGAATTGGAGAACATTATGCTCAGTGAAATAAACCAGTCAATGAAAAAAAATACCACATGATCTCACTCATTTATGGATAATAAAGAACATTATAAACTGATGAACAAAAAGATAGATACAGAGACAGTAAAGCATCAAACAGACTGTCAAATTACAGTGGGAAGGTTAGGGAGAAGTGGGAGAGAGAAGAGATCAACCGAAGGACTTGTATGCATGCATATAAGCATAACCAATGGACACAAAACTCTGGGGTGTGAGGGCATGTATGGGAGTGGTGTGGGGGGACAATGGTAAGATATGTAGACATATAATACCTTAATAAAAAATGAAAAATAAAAAAAGAAACCTAATTTTTTTTCAAATTGATTTTATTTTTTATTATTATATTTTTATTTTTAATTATTATTAGTACTACTATTATTTTACCTTTTTTAAAGTTTTATTTTATTTTTTCTTAATTTTATTTCATTTTAGTATTAGTGTTCTACATTTTATCTTTTTTATTTTTTATTTATTTTTTTAATATTTTTTATTGACTACAGAGATAGCAAGGGAGAGGGAGACAGGAATAGATACATCAATGATGAGAATCACTGATAGGCTGCCTTCTGCACGCCCCCTATTGGCATGTACCCTGACCGGAATCAAACTGTAACCTCCCAGTTCAAGAGTCAATACTCAACTGCTGAGCCACACAAGTTGGGCTCTAGCTTAATATTTTGATATGTGTGTTTCTTTTCTTTTCTTTTTATATTTGCAAAAGTTTTAAAAAATTCCATCCACAGTATATATGGCCTGTTTCCCTCACCAACACAGAGTATCATCTGCCCTTCGGATCTCTGCCAATGTGTTATGTGAAAATGGTCTCACTATTTTATTTTATTTTATTATTTTTTTTCAATTTTTTTATTAAGGTATTATATGTGTACATATCTTACCATTGCCCCCCCACACCCCACTCCCATATATGCCCCCACCCCCCAGAGTTTTGCATCCATTGGTTATGCTTATATGCATGCATACAAGTCCTTTGATTGATCTCTTATCTCCCCCACCTCTCCCTAACCTTCCCCTTGTAATTTGACAGTCTGTTTGATGCTTTACTGTTTCTGTTTCTATCTTTTTGTTCAAGTTTATAATGTTCTTTATTATCCATAAATGAGTGAGATCATGTGGTATTTTTCTTTCATTGACTGACTTATTTCACTTAACATAATGTTCTCCAATTCCTCCCAGGTTGCTGCAAATGATGAGAATTCCTTCTTTTTTATGGCAGCATAGTATTCCATTGTGTAGATGTACCACAGTTTTCTGATACAGTCATCTGCTGACGGGCACCTAGGCTGTTTCCAAATCTTAGCTATGGTGAATTGTGCTGCTATGAACATAGGGGTGCATATATCCTTTCTAATTGGTGTTTCTAGTTTCTTCGGATATATTCCCAGGAGTGGGATTACTGGGTCAAATGGGAGTTCCATTTTCAGTTTTTTGAGGAAACTCCATACTGTTCTCCACAGTGGCTGCACCAGTCTGCATTCCCACCAGCAGTGCACAAGGGTTCCTTTTTCTCTGCATCCTCGCCAACACTTGTTGTTTGTTGATTTGTTGATGATAGCCATTCTGACAGGTGTGAGATGGTACCGCATTGTTGTTTTGATTTGCATCTCTCGGATAATTAGTGATGTTGAGCATGTTTTCATGTGTCTCTTGGCCTTCCTTCTGTCTTCTTTTGAAAAGATTCTATTTAGGTCTGTTGCCCATTTTTTTATTGGATCATTTATCTTCCTTTTATTAAGTTGTATAAGCTGCCTGTAGATGTTGGAGATTAAACCTTTATCAGTGATGCCATTTGCAAATATGTTCTCCCATGCAGTGGGCCTTCTTGTTGTTTTGTTGATGGTTTCTTTTGCTGTGAAAAAGCTTTTTATTTTTATGTAGTCCCATTTGTTAATTTTCTCTTTAGCTTCCATTGCCCTAGGGGCAGTGTCAGTGAAGAATTTCTTTTGGCATATGTCTGACATTTTGCTGCCTGTGGATTGCTCTAGTATTTTTATGGTTTCCTTTTTTAGCATTATTTTACTCTATGTCAGTTTTTCCTTTATGCCAACACTCTCTTCCTCACTTTTTCCCTTTATCGTCCAGTTTCTCTTACCTGCTCTTGCTTTAGTTTTTTGCTATCCTTTCTTTTTATTCGCTGTTAAAAATTGATCTTACTCATATATCTAATTTCCTCTCCCCTGCTCCAAGTCCATGCACAATTCTCTTCTCTTTCTTCACTATTCAAATTTTTTCTTTCTTCCTCTCTTTATTTTTTTCCTTTTTCTTTCTTTCTGTCTTGCTGTTGTTGTTGGTTGGATTGTTGGTTAGTTTGTTTTGTTTTTTCTTCTTTTTTGCTTCTGTTTTTCCTCTCATTGCTTGTTCTCTTCTTCTTCTTATAGCATAATTAATTCCAATCACCAACTCAGGCCTATGAACTCTCTATTCTCCTTTTCCAATAGTAAATGAATACATAGATAGATAGATTAAAGAAAGGGGAAATTTATATATATATATATATATATATATATATATATATATATATATTCTTTTATATATTTTTTAATATATATATACATTTTATTTTTTTGTATTTTTTTTACCTTTTTCTTATACACGCATTTTCTTTCAACCTCATGTATACTGAATTGTGGCTATTTCCCCATTCATTCAATTCCTTGACCTTATCTTCAGGAAATAAACTCTGCCTCCTCAGATTCATCTGGGTGTATGTTGTTTGGGTGTTTGTTGCTTGCATTTTTTTGGATTAGTTGTTGTTTATTATTTGCGTTCATTTCTGAGTGTATGTGGTTTGTATTTTTTGGATTAGTTGCTGTTTTATTGGAGTTTTCTTCCCATATACATATATTACTCCATTCTTTTTTCGTCTCTATTTTCTCTTTACATTTTTTCCTTTTCTCAATATTATTTTTGCACTCTTTTCTATCCCCTAATTCTCTTTTCTCTGGTGGTCACCTTTATTTGGGGTTATTAATATTGTGAATACATTTTTGTTTGGTGCCCTGTGCGTTGTGTCTTGTCATGTTGTATTTTGTGCTTTAAATCAACACAGGAGAGACAGAGCTACATAACCAGACACCCTGAGAGGAGCAATCATGGAGACACAAAGAAACAACCCACAAACGAATAAAAAGGAGGAATCACCAGAAAAGGATGTAAAGGAAAAAGACGCAAGCAATATGTTAGAGAAAGAATTCAGAGCAATGGTCATAAGGACGCTAAAAAGGGTGGAAGACAAATTCAACAATATTTTTAAGAACTAAGAGGAAATAAAGAAGAACAAGAAGAAATTAAAAATGACATCGTTGCAAAAACAGACCTCAATTGAAAGCATCAATAGTAGACTAGAAGAAGCAGAGGATTGCATCAGTGAGCTAGAAGGTAAGAAAAAATACCCAAGCAGAGAAGTGTCTAGAAAAAAAAACAAAACTTAAAAAACAGGAGGAAAGCCTAAGGGAAATTTGGGACAACATGAAATAAAACAACATCCACATAATAGGAGTACCAAAAGGAGGGGAAACTGATCAAGGAATAGAAAATCTGTTTGAAGAAATATTGACTGAAAACATCCCTGATAGTTGGAAGAAAAAACTCACACAAGCCCAAGAGGCTCACAGAGTCCCAAACAGAACGAACCCCAAAAGACTGACGCCAAGGCATAATATAATTAAATTGGCAAACACCATCAACAAAGTAAGAATCATAAAGGCTGCCAGAGAGAGACAGAAAGATAACTACAAAGTACCTCCCATAAGAATATTGACAGATTTCTCAACAGAAACACATAAGGCCAGAAGGGAATGGAATGAAATACACAAAGTCATGCAAAGCAAGGGTCTGAATCCAAGAATACTGTACCCAGCAAGG
The DNA here is from genome assembly GCF_951640355.1 of Cnephaeus nilssonii. Lineage (NCBI taxonomy): Eukaryota > Metazoa > Chordata > Mammalia > Chiroptera > Vespertilionidae > Cnephaeus > Cnephaeus nilssonii. Next base: position 40,249,459 of record NC_137071.1, on the reverse strand, counting down.
CTATCAACCAAAATTGAAGGTGAAATCAGGAGCTTCACAGACAAAAAAGGACTAAGGGAGTTTAATAAACCAGCAATGCAAGAAATGTTAAAGGGTCTGCTGTAAAAAGAAGAAATAGGGAGCGAAGAAGGAACACTGGCATAAAGAATAAAAATGGCAACAAACAAGTATCTATCAAGAATAACTGTAAATATAAAAGGATTAAATGCCCCAATAAAAAGACACAAGGTAGATATGTGGATAAAAACACATGAACCATATATCTGCTGTCTACAGAAACCCACCTTAGAACAGAGGACTCACACAGATTGATTGTGAAGGGATTAAAAAAGGTTATCCAGGCAAATGGAAATGGAAAAAAAAGCTGGGGTATCAATACTTATGTCTGACAAATTAGACCTCAACATGAAGGATATAACAAGAAATAAGGAAGGACACTTCATTATACTAAGGGGAGCAATTTAATAAAAATATATAACGCTGGTAAACATATATGCACCCAAAACAGGAGCACCCAAATACATTAGAAAAAAAGCTTCTGAAGGATATCAAGAGATAATGACAGAAATATAGTCCTATTAGGGAACTTTAATACCCCATTAACACCACTGGACAAATCCTCTAAACAAAAAATCAGCAAAGAGATGAGGAACCAAGATGGCGGCATGGTTAAACAACTAATCTGCTGCCTCGCACAACAATTTCAAAACTACAACTAAAAGACAAAACGTCTACCACCCAAAACCACGGGAAAGCTGGCTTAGTGGTAGATTTACAATTAAGGGGAGAAAGGAGCACAAACGCTGAAAAGCTGAGGTAGGGAGGCACATGAATTGGGCTGGTGGCGGGCGACTGGGTTCGAGGTTTTTCTTCAACCCGCAGGGAGACAAGCTCCTGATCACTCTGAAATCCAGTTTCTGGGGATGCGCGGAGGACCCAGACACCTATGGGAAGAAGCTGGACTCTCAGCCATCGAGTCGGAAAGTGAGAGTGACTTTTTTGCAGAGGTGCGCCCAGCAACATTGTTTTACTGCGCTGGAACACGGGGCGCAGGGACTTGGAAACGTGGAAAGGCAGAGACGGCTGACACCAGCCATCGCAGTTGGCTATGTCCTAGCCTAGTGACGCCCTGAGACCCCGCCCCGCACATTCTACAAACCTGCCCAGGCTCCACACAGCGGCTTTTGCATATAAATGGCCTGTTCTGTGGAGGCTTAACCAAATAAACTGCAGCTCCAGTCAGACTGCTCCAAAACCGCCCAAGCAAAGGAGGAGAAAACTAGTTCTTGCTGTAGCTCCTGCTGGGGGACACACAGTACACAAGGGTACACCAAGAGTGTCCACCTCAAGTAACTGGGAGGCTGACCCATTGAACCAATAGGACATCTAGTACACAAAGCTACCCTACCAACTCAGGGAAGCAGCGAAAATGAGGAGGCAAGGAAACAGATCACAAACCAAAGAAATGGAGGAGAACAAGCAACTGGACATAGAGTTCAAAACCACGGTTATAAGGTTTTTCAAGAATTTCATGGAAAAGGCCGATAAATTCAATGAGACCCTCGAGGATATGAAAAAGGACCAACTAGAAATTAAACATACACTGACTGAGATAAAAAATATTATACAGAGATCCAACAGCAGACTAGAGGATCGCAAGAATCAACTCAAAGATTTGGAATACAAAGAGGCAAAGGACACTCCTCCAGAGAAGCATGAAGAGAAGAGAATTCAGAAAGTTGAAGATAGTGTAAGAAGCCTCTGGGACAACTTCAAGCGAACCAACATCAGAATTATGGGGGTACCAGAAGAAGAGAGAGAGCAAGATGCTGAAAACCTATTTGAAGAAATAATGAACGAAAAACTTCCCCAACCTGATGAAAGAAATAGACTTACAAGTCCAGGAAGCACACAGAACCCCAAACAAAAGGAATCCAAAGAGGACCACACCAAGACACACCATAATTAAAATGCCAAGGGCAAAAGACAAAGAGAGAATCTTACAAGCAGCAAGAGAAAAACAGTTAATTACCTACAAGGGAGCTCCCATATGATTATCAGCTAATTTCTCAACAGAAACTATGCAGGCCAGACGGGAGTGGCAAGAAATATTCAAAGTGATGATGAATAGCAGGAACCTACAACCAAGACTACTCTACCCAGCAAAGTTATCATTCAGAATTGAAGGTGAGCTAAAGAGCTTCACAGATAAGAAAAAGCTAAAGGAGTTCATCACCACCAAACCAGTATTATATGAAATGCTGAAAGGTATTCTTTAAAAAGAGGAAAAAGAAGAAGAAAGATAAAAATTATGAACAACAAATACATATCTATCAACAAGTGAATCTAAAAGTCAAGTGAATTGAAAATCTGAGGAACAGAATAAACTGGTGAACTTAATAGAATCAGAGGCATAGAATGGGAGTGGATTGAAAATTCTCAGGGGGAAAGGGGTGTCTGTGTGGGGAGTACGGGAAGAGACTGGACAAAAATCATACACCTATGGATAAGGACAGCGGGGGGGGGGAGGTAAGGGAAGAGGGGGAGTGGGAACTGGGTGGTGGGGAGATATAGGGGGGAAAGGAGAAACAATTGTAATCTGAACAAACAAGATTCATTAAAAAAATAATAAAAAATAAAAATAAAAATAAATTAAAAAAAAATCAGCAAAGAAACATCAATCCTAAATGACTCACTAGACCAGATCAGATGGAATTAATTGACATCTTCAGAACATTTCACCCTAAAACCACAGAATATACATTCTTCTCAAGTGCACATGGGTCATTTTCAAAGATAGACCATATATTGGGTCACAGGCAAAGTCTCTTCAAATTCAAGAATATAGAAATTATATCAAACATCTTCTCAGATCACTGTGGCATAAAACTGGAAATCAACTACAATGAAACAATCCAAAAAAATCAACACGTGGAGTCTAAATAACATGCTATTTCTTCACCGATACCACTCCTAGGGGAATGGAAACTAAAGAGAAAATAAACAATTGGGACTACATCAAAATAAAAAGTTTTTGTAGCTGGATCCTGGGTCCGGGCGAGGCTGTGCGCCCCTGGATCCAGATGAGGCGGGGTCCCGGGTCCGGAAGAGGCCACGCGCCCCTGGATCCGTGTGAGGCCACGCGCCCCTGGGTCCAGGTGAGCCTGGATCCCGGGACCGGGCAAGGCCGTGCGCCCCTGGATCCGGGTGAGGCTGGGTCCCGGGTCCGGGTGACGCCGCACCCCTTTGTCCGGGAGAGGCCGCGCGCCCCTGGGTCCGGGTGAGGCTGGATCCCGGGACCGGGTGAGGCCACACACACCTGGGTCTGGGTGAGGCCACGCGCCCCGGGGCCTGTGTGATGCTGGGTCCCAGGTCCGGGTGAGGCTGCGCGCCCCTGAGTCCGGGTGAAACCGCGCCCCTGCGTCCAGGCGAGACCAAACCAGAGGGAGTCGGACCTGCATTACCACCATTTGTTCAACATCCAGAACTGAAAAGTCAGTGCCGACATGTACACATAAGGAACTGGTGGACATTGAAATTGGATCTCAAAAGAAATGTTGGTCCAGAAAGAAACTTACTACAGACTGATTCATTTGCCTGTCAGCATAACTATTATTGCTCGTCTCACATTCGGTTCTTATAAGTATATTTCTAGTAACACATGATCTCACTCATCTACGGGAAATGATGAACAATATAGACTGATGAACAAGAACAGACCCAGAAACAAGGAGGCATCGATCGGACTGTCGGGCCTCAGAGGGAGGGTAGGAGAGGATGGGGATAGGGGGGAGAGATCAACCAAGGGACTTGTGTGCATGCATACGAGCCTAACCAATGGTTAAGGACAACAGCGGGGTGGGGGCATTCATGGGGAGGGGTGGGGGATGGGAATGGGGGGATGAGGACAAATATGTGACACCTTAATCAATAAAGAAATTTAAAAAAAAGAATTCTAAAAAAAAAAGTTTTTGCACAGCAAAAGAAACCATCAACAAAACAACAAGAAAGCCCACTGTATGGGAGAACATATTCGCAAATATTATCACTGATAAAGGTTTAATCTCCAAGATCTACAGGGAACTTGTACAACCTAATAAAAGGAAGATAAATGGTCCAATAGAAAAATGGGCAACCGACCTAAATAGAATCTTTTTGAAAGAAGACAGAAGGAAGGCCAAGAGACATATGAAAACATGCTCAAAGTCACTAATTATCCGAGAGATACAAATCAAAATGACAATGTGGTACCATCTCACACCTTCAGAATGGCAATCATCAACAAATCAACAAACGACAAGTGCTGGCGAGGATGCGGAGAAAAAGGAACTCTTTTGAACTGCTGGTTGGAATGCAGACTTGTGCAGCCACTGTGGAGAACAGTATGAAGTTTCCTCAAAAAACTAAAAATGGAACTCCCATTTGACCCAGTAATCCCACTTCTAGGAATATATCCCAAGAAACTAGAAACGTCAATCAGAAAGGATATATGTACCCCTATGTTCATAGCAGTACAATTCACTATATCTAAGATTTGGAAACAGCCTAAATGCCCATCAGCAGATGAGTGGATTAGAAAACTATGGTACATCTACACAATGGAATACTATGCTGCTATAATAAAGAAGGAACTCTTACCATTTGCAGCAGCATGGATGGACCTGGAGAGCATTATGTTAAGTGAAATAAGCCAGGAAATGAAAGAAAAATACCACATGATCTCACTCATTTATGGAAAATAAAGAACATTATAACCTGATGAACAAAAAGATAGATACAGAGGCAGTAAAGTACCGAACAGACTGTCAAATTACAACAGGAAGGCTGGGGAGTGTTGGGGAGGGGGGGAAGGAGATCAACCAAAGGACTTGTGTGCATGCATATAAGCACAACCAATGGACACAAGACACTGCGGGGGGATGAGGGCATGCAACACGGGTAGGTGACGCTGGGGGAGGTCAATGGGGAAAAAAGTGAGATATGTGTACTACTATATGTAATACATTAAACAATAAAAAAAGCACTTTCATTTTGAAAAAAAAAAAAGACAGAGAAAATCAGCAAAGAAACAGCAATCCTAAATGACTCACTAGATCGGATTGAATTAATTGACATCTTTAGAACATTTCACTCCAATGACACAGAATATACATTTTTCTCAAATCACATGGGTCATTTTCAAAGATAGACCACATATTGGGACATAGGTAAAGTCTCTTCAAATTCAAGAAGATAGAAATCATATCAAGCATCTTCTCAGATCACAATGGCATAAAACTAGAAATCAACTACCCCAGATAGTTTTATTTCTTCTTGAATGTTTGATAAAACTTCACTGTAAAGGTGTCTGTTCCAGGGCTTTTGTTTGTTGGAAGTTTTTTGATTATTGCTTCAATGTCCTCCATAGTTATCGGCCTATTCTGATTTTTTTATTCCTCCTGGTTGAGTTTTAGAAGGTCATACTTTTCTAGGAATATATCCATTTCTTCTAGGTTGACAAGTTTGTTGGAGTAGCGTTGCTCATAGTATTTTTTAACGACTCTTCTATTTCTGTGGGGTCTATGGTTATTTCACCTCTTTCATTTCTGATTTTGTTTATTCGAGTCCTCTCTCTTTGCTTCTTGGTGAGCCTGGCTAGAGGTTCATCCATCTTGTTTATCCATTCAAAGAACCAGCTCTTGGTTCATTGATTTTTTTTTGTATTTTTTTTTTGTGTGTGTGTGTGTGTCTATGTCTTTTATTTCCGCTCTGGTCTTTATTTTTTATTTCCTCCTGCTCACACTGGGATTTTCTTCTTGGTCTCTTTCTAATTCTTCAAGTTGCAGAGTTACATGGTTTATTACCAGTTTTTCTTGTTGTTTTGTTTGTTTTGTTTTGTTTTGTTTTGTTTTGTTTTGTTTTTGTGTTGTTGGTTTTTGGTTGTTGTTTTTTGAGGTTGGCCTGTAATGCTATGAACTTCCCTCTCAGGATTGCTTTCACAGTGTCCCAAAGATTTTGGATTGTGTTTTCACTGTCGTTTGTTTCCGGGATGTTTTTTATTTCTTCTTTGATCTCTTTGGTAACCCACTCATTGTTTAATAGTATGTTATTCAACCTCGAAGTGTTTGAATTTTTGTGATTGTTTTTACTGTAGTTGATTTCTAATTTTATGTCATTGTGATCTGAGAATATGCCTAATATCATTCCAATCCTCTTGAATTTTGAGAGACTTTGCCTGTGTCCCAATATGTGGTCTATCTTTGAAAATGTACCATGTGCATTTGAGAAGTATGTATATTCTGTAGTTTTGGGGTGGAATGTTCTAAAGATGTCGATTAAGTTCATCTGACCTAGTGAGTCATTTAGGATTGATGTTTCTTTGCTAATTTTTGTCTAGAGGATTTATCCAGTGATGTTAATGGGGTATTACAGTCTCCTACTATTATTGTGTTGCTGTCAATCTCTCCCCTGATACCTTCCAGAAGTTTTTTCTATGTATTTAGGTGCTCCTGCATTGGGTGCATAAATGTTTTCCACAGTTATATCCTATTGTTGTATTATTCTTTTTAGAATTATGAAGTGGCTTTTCTCGTCTCTTGTTTGGTCTTCACTTTGAGGTCTATTTTGTCAGATATAAGTATTGCTACCCCAGCTTTTTTTTCATTTCCATTTGCCTGGTATATACTTTTCCATGGTTTTAGTCTATGTGAGTCCCTTGTTCTGAGGTGGGTCTCCTGTAGACAGCATATATATGGGTCATGTTTTCTTATCCATTAAGTCACTCTATGTCTTTTGATTGGAGCATTTAATCAATTTATGATTAATGTTATTATTGATAGGTAATAGTTTGTAGCTATTTCTGTACTTTATGCCTTTGTCCTTTCCTCCCTTTATATTTCTTCTTTTTAGAGCATTCCCTCTAGCATTCCTTGTATTCCTGGCTTGGTAGAAAGAGAAACTAAAAAAAATCCCTTTTACAATTGCAACAAAAACATTAAGATACCTAGGAATTAATTTAACCAAGGATATGAAGGACCTGTACTCAGAAAATTTCAGGATGCAGAAATAACAGCTAGAGGAAGCATAAACAAATGGAAGAATATACCCTGTTCATGGATTGGTAGAATCAACATCATGAAAATGTCCATACTACCCAAATCAATCTATAAATTCAATGAAATCCCAATTAAAATAACAATGGCATTCTTCAAATACCTATAATAAACTTTCGAAAAATGCATCTGGAATAAAAATAAAAAAAGACCCTGATACATCTACACAATGGAATACTATGCTGAGGTAAAAAAAAAAAAAAAAAAAAGGAGTTCTTACCATTTTCAACAGCATGGAAGGAACTGGAGAGCATTATGCTAAGTGAAATAAGCCAGTCAGAGAAAGATAAAAATCACATGATCTCACTCAATTATGAAATATAATGAACAACATAAAATGATGAACAAAAATAGATCCAGAGACAGAGAAACATTGATCAGAATGTCAAACCTCAGAGGGAAGTTAGGGGAGGGTGGGGGTAAGGGGGATAGTTCAACCAAAGGACTTGCGTTCATGCATAAAATCCTAACCAATGGACACAGACAATAGGGGAATTAGGGCATGAGTTGGGTGATGGGAGGTAATGGGGGGATAAGGACACATATGTAATACCTTAATCAATAAAGAAATTTTAAAAAATAATATATTCACTCTGTGAAAATTCCAAGAACAACAACAAAAAAAGACCCGGAATAGCTGCAGCAATTTTGAGAAAGAAGAACAATGTTGGAGCGATCACAATACCAAATATCAAGCTATACTACAAAGCCACTGCTCTCAAAGCAGCCTACTACTGGCACAAGAACAGACATATAGAACAGTGGAACAGATCAGAGAACCCAGAAATCAACACTAGTCATTATGCCCAATTAATATTTGACAAAGGAGGCATGAACAGACAATGGAGTCAAGACAGTCTCATCAATAAATGGTGTTGGGAAAACTGGACAGATACTTGCAAAAAATGAAACTAGATCACCAACTTAGCCCATACACAAAAATAAACTCAAAATGGATAAAGGACTTAAACATAAGATGGAAAACCATAAAAATCTTAGAAGAAGCCATAGGCACCAAAATAGCAGACATTTGTCGTAGAAATATCTTTATTGATACAGCTCCTAGGGCAATGTAAACTTGGAGAAAATAAATAAGTGGGACTACAACAAATTAAAAACCTACTGCAGAGCAAAAGAAACCATCAACAAAACAACAGGAAAGCCTACTGTGTAGGAGAATATATTTGCCAATGTTATCACCAATAAGGCTTTAATCTCCAACATTTACAGGGACTTCATATAACAAAAAGAAGATAAACAATGCAATCCAAAAAAATGTGCAAAGGATCTAAATAGACATTTCTTAAAAGAATATCCAGAAAGCCAAGAGACATATGTAAAAATGTTCAAAGTCACTAATCATCTGAGAGATGCAAATCAAAACAACAATGTGATACCATCTCACACCTGCCAGAATGGCTTTTTATCAACAAATGAACAAATGACAAGTGATGGAAAGAACGTGGAGAAAAGGAACCCTCCTTCACCGCTGGTGGGAATGCAGAGTGGTGTGCCACTGTGGAAAACAGTCTGGTATTTCCTCAAAAAATTTAAAATAGAACTTCCATTTGACCCAGTAATACCACTTGTAGGACTATACCCCAAGAAAACAGAAAAACCAATGAGAAAGGATTTATGCACCCCTATGTTCATAGCCACACAATTTACAATAGCTAAGATTTGGAAATAGCCTAAATGCCCATCGGCAGATGAGTGGATTGGAAAACTGTTGTACATCTACACAATAGAATACTATGCAGCTGTAAAAAAGAAGGAATTCTTACCATTTGCAACAGCATGGATAGAACTGGGGAGCATTATGCTAAGTGAAATAAGCTAGTCAGTGAAAGATAAATATCAAAGATAAATGATCTCACTAATTTGTGGAATATAAAGAACATTACAAACTGATTAAAATAGATACAGAGACAAATAAGCATTGAACAGACTGTCAAACTATAGTGGGAATGCAAGGGCAGGTCAGGGGAGGGTAAGAGATCAACCGAGGGACTTGTATGCATGCATATAAGCATAGCCAAAGGACGCCAGGCACTGGAGGTGTGGGGATGAGGGTATGTGCCAGGGGGTAGGGGAGGTCAGGGGGAGGTTCATGGGTGGAAAAGGAGACATATGTACTACTATTTGTAATACTTTAAACAATAAATTTAAATAAAAAATAACCCCGAATAGCCTCAGCAATCTTGAGAAAAAAGAACAATGTTGGAAGGATCACAATACCAGATATCAAGCTCTATTACAAAGCCACTGTTCCCAAAACTGCCTGGTACTGGCACAAGAACAGACATATAGAACAGTGGAGGAGAACAGATAACCGAAAAATTGACACAAGCCATTAAGCTCCATTAATATTTGAAAAAGGAGGCAAGAGCATACCCTGCAGTCAAGACAGTCCCTTCAATAAACGGTGCTGTGAAAATTGGTCAGATACATGCAAAAAATGAGAAATAGATCAACAACTTACAACATACACAAAAATAAACTCAAAATTGATTAAGGACTTAAATGTAAGTCGGGAAACCATAAATTTTTTTCTTTATTGATTAAGGTATTATTTAAGTGTCCTTATCCCCCTATTGCCCCCCAACTCCCCACCCCTGCTCATGCCCTCACCCTCCTAGTGTCTGGGTCCATGGGTTATGCTTATATGCATGCATACAAGTCCTTTGGTGATCTCACCCCCTTATCCCCACCCTCCCCTACCTTCCCTCTGAGGTCTGAGCATCTGATCGATGCTTCTCTGTCTCTGGATCTGTTTTTGTTCATCAGTTTATGTTGTTCATCATATTTCAAAAATGATTGAGATCATGTGATATTTATCTTTTCTGAATGACTTATTTTGCTTATCATAATGCTATCCAGGACCATCCATGCTGTTGCAAATGGTAGGAGTTCCTTCCTTTTTACAGCATTGTAGTATTCCATTGTGTAGAGGTACCACAGTTTTTTAATCCACTCTTAGAAGACTCCATAAGCAGCAAAATATCAGACATTTGTCGTAGCAGTATCTTTACCGATACAGCTCCTAGGGCAATGGAAACTAAAGGTAAAATAAACAAATGGGACTACATCAAAATAAAAAGCTTCTGCACAGCAAAAGAAACCATCAACAAAACAACAAGAGAGCCCACTGCATGGGAGAACATATATGCCAATGTTATCTCAGATAAGGTTTTAATCTGTAAATTTACAAGAAACTCATGCAACTTAACAAAAAGAAGATAAGCAATCCAATAAAAAAAAAAAAAAACGGGCAAAGGACCTAAATAGACATTTTTCAAAAGAGGACATACAGAAAGCCAAGAGACATATGAGAACATGCTCAAAGTCACTAATCATGCGAGAGATGCAAATCAAAACAACAATGTGGTAAGATCTCACACCTGTCAGAATGGCTATCATCAACAACCGACAAGTGCTGGAGAGGATGTGTAGAAAAGGAACCCGCCTTCACTGCTGGTGGGAATACAGACTGGTGCAGCCATTGTGGAAAACAGTATGGCGTTTCCTCAAAAATTTAAAAATGGAACTGCCATTTGACCCAGTAATCCCACTTCTAGGAATATATCCCAAGAAAACACCAATCAGAAAGGATATATGCACCCCTATGTTCATAGCAGCACAATTTACAATAGCTAAGATTTGGAAACAGCCTAAATGTCCATCAGCAGATTAGTGGATTACGAAACTGTGGTACATCTACACAATGGAATACTATGCTGTTGTAAAAAAGAAGGAATTCTTACCATTTGCAACAGCATGGATGGAATTGGAGAGCATTATGCTAAGCGAAATAAGCCAATCAGTGAAAGATAAATATCACATGATCTCACTCATTTGTGGAATATAAGGAACATTTTAAACTTATGAACAAAAATAGATACAGAGGAAAAGAAGCATCAAACAGACTGTCAAACTACAGCATGATGGTTGGGGCGGGTTGGGGGCGGGGTAAGAAGTCAACTGAAGGACTTGTATTCATGCATAATACCATAACCTATGGACACAAGACATTAGGGGTTGGGGGGTGAGGGCATGTGCCGGGAGATAGTGGCGGCCAGGGGGAGGTCAATGGGGAAAAAAGGAGACATATGTACTACTATTTGTAATACTTTTAAAATAATAAACAAACACTTTAAAAGTAAATGGTTTGAATGCTCTAATCAAAAACATAGGTTAGGGAGAAAAAAATGGCAGCGGAATAGACAGACGTGTCCCGAGCCTTATCCTGGAGCAGATAGAAAGAACAGCAGAGGGTCACACGGGGAGTGTTTGTTGGTGAGTTTGGGGACAGCTATACTCAAGGAGACGGTGGGGGACTGCTGGACAGGGATCCCCTTACCAGGCAGCCCCCACTGATGCTGGGTTCCTTCCCAGAGGAGCCAGCTCTGACACAGAGACTGACCCATCTTGAAGGGGAAAGTGGATGTTATCGGAAGACTGAACATCTACAACTATGGCACTCAGCGAACACGAGAGCTGGTGAACACGAGAACACCGATTCCCAAGTGGCACGAGCATGCAGATTCAGAGGAGCTCTGCACCCCCTCATGGAAAGGTCAGATTTCGCCTGGGATAAGGTGAGGTCTGTGCTCTGAGCAGGAGAGAGAAACTCGCACTGCAGGAGCTAGAGGACCTGGGGAAGTCTGTGCCTAGAAAAATCCATGGCTTTTGGGGCTGGCGTGATCTGTGAATGTGGAAGGGGGTCCTCAGAGCTGCTAACAGAAGGGATCTCTAAAAAGCAACCCATTTTGATCTGACACAAAAAGAGAGCCTAAAAATATTAAAAGTGTGCTGGCTGCTTAGACCCAAGGGGGGAAAAAAGACTGCACAGACTTGTGTGCAGCCCCATAGTTAGCACACTTACATTAACTCTTTTATTTTTTCATTTTTATTTTTCCTCTTTAAATCCTTGCTTCTGATTACTAAGCCCAATACATAGGATCACCCAATTGGGGACACCCTAAGAGACTGGAGGGGAAAGTTGTTTTTCTGGAAACTGGGGATCGAAGCGGGGAGTGACCATTAGAGAACCAGCTCTGGGGCAATCCACTCCCACAAACGGGTATTGAGTGCCACAGGTAAAGCAGGATCTAAGCACTGGCTAGAGAGGACCTATAGACCCGGAGGTCAATCCAGAAACAATGCCACCCATGGGTTGAATCACAAATTGACTCTTGTGTAATCACAAATAAATGAATACAAGAAATTAACACACACTGCCTGCTTAAAAACCAGGACTGGCTTACAACACTGAGGAGTAGTGGAACACAGGGAACTGCAAAACTGTCCTGAAAAGGAAACAGGCATGCCAAACAGAACAGTAGGGGAAGTGAATGACTTTCACTACTGCACATTTTTATTTTTATTTTTTTATTTTTTCATCTTTTACTTAAGAAAACTAATTTTTTTCTTTTTTCCTCACTTGATTTTACCTTTCTAATTATTATATTTTTATTTTCAATCAGTATTATTACTACTACTATTTTACTTTTTTTTAAAAAAGTGTCATTTTATTTTCTCTTTATTGTAGTTTGGGATTAGTGTTCTACATTCTATTTTCATCTTTTCTTTATCATCATTTTACTCTATCTCAAATTCACCTTTATGCCACCACTCTCTTCCTAACTTTTCCGCTTTTGTTGTCCTGTTTCTCTTACCCTTTTCCTGCTTTAGATTTTCCTTATTCTTTCTTTTTATCCCCTGTTAAAATTTCACCATATATATATATATATATATATATATATATATATATATATATATATATTTTTTCCAATCCCCTGCTCCAAGTCCATACACACCTCTCTCTTCTCGGTCTTCACTATCCAAAAAATTGTTTTTCTCACTGTCCTTTTGTTGTTGTTTGCTTGAATGTTGATTATATCAAGATTTTATGCTTGTTTGTGAGATTGTTTTTGCTTATTCTTTTTGTTTGTTTGTTTGTTTTGTTTTTGTTTGTTTTTGCTTCTGTTTTTTCTCGCCTCGCTTGACATTAGTTGTTCTTTATAGTTTGTATTCATCTCCAGGTACTTGTTGCTGGCATTTGTTGGGATTAGTGGCTGTTCTATTGGAGTTTTCTCCCCATATATATAGTTTGTTCCCCTCTTCTTTCTTATTCTCTTTCTTTTCTCTGTTACTTTTTTTTCCTTTGCCCAATTTCATTTTTGCACTCCTTTCGTTCTTTTTTTCCTCTTCTTCTTTGTCTCCTATCCTCTAATATCCCTTTCTCTGGTGGTCACCTTTATTTGGGGTTATTAATATAGTGAATACATTTCTGTTCAGTTCCTTGTGTGTTGTACCTGGTTGTGTTGTATTTTGTGCCTTTAAATCAACACAGGAGAGAGAGAACTACATAAGCAGACATCTGGAGAAGAGAGACCATGGGGAGACAAAGAAACAGCCCACATATGAAAGAAAAGCAGGCATCAACAGAAAATGAAGTAAATGAAGTAGGGGCAAGAAACCTGTCAGAGAAAGAAGTCAGAGAAATGATCATAAGGTCGCTGAAAAGAATGGGAGACAAATTCGACAATATGTGTAAGAACCAAGAAGAAATTAAGAAGAACCAAGAAGAAATGAAAAAGGACATTGCTGCTGTAAAGAACTCAACAGAATGCATCAAGAGTAGATTAGAAGAAGCAGAGAACCCCATCAGTGAGCTAGAAGACAAGGTGGGACAAAATACCCAAGTAGAGCAGCTTCTAGAAAAAAAAAAAAAAAGCAGGAGGAGAGCCTAAGGGAACATTGGGACAACAGGAAGCAAAACAACATCCACATAATAGGGGTTCCAGAAGGAGAGGAAACTGAGCAAGAAATACAAAACCTGGTTGAAGAAATAATGACAGAAAACTTCCCTGATATAGGGAAGAAAAACCCCACCCAAATCCAAGAAGCACACAGTGTCCTAAGCAAAATGAACCCCAAAAGACCGACGCCAAGGCACATTATAATTAAATTGGGAAAAACCAACAACAAAGTAAGAACCTTAAAAGCAGCCAGAGTGAGACAGAAAGTTACATACAAAGGAACCCCCAGCAGACTAACAACAGAATGGAAATGAATAAAAAGCTTTTTAACAGAAAAAGAAACTATTAAAAAACAACAACAAGATAGCCCACTGTATAGGGGAACGTATTTGCAAATGGTATCACTGATAAAGGTTTAATATCCAACATCTACAGGCAGCTTATACAACTTAATAAAAGGAAGATAAATGATCCAATAAAAAAAATGAGCAAGGGACCTAAATAGAATCTTTTCAAAGGAAGACATAAGGAAGGCCAAGCGACACATGAAAACATGCTCAAAGTCACTAATTATCCAAGAGATGCAAATCAAAACGACAATGCGGTACCATCTCACACCTGCCAGAATGGCTATCATCAGCAAATTAACAAACGACAAGTGTTGGCGAGGATGTGGAGAAAAAGGAACACTCGTGCACTGCTGGTGGGAATGTAGACTGGTGCAGCTACTGTGGAGAACAGTATGGAGTTTCCTCAAAAAACTGAAAATGGAACTCCCATTTGACATAGTAATCCCAATCATAGGAATATATCCTAAGAAACTAGAAACACCAATAAGTAAGTACATATGCACCCCTATGTTCATAGCAGCACAATTTACAATAGCTAAGATTTGGAAACAGCTTAGGGGCCTGTCGGCAGATGACTGGATCAGAAAACTATGGTACATCTACACAATGAAATACTATACTGCCAAAAAAAGGAATTCTTACCATTTGAAGCAACCAGGAAGGAATTGGAGAAGATTATGGTAAGTGAAATAAGCCAGTCAATGAAAGGAAAGTACCACATGATCTAACTCATTTAAGGATAATAAAGAAAATTATAAACTGTTGAACAAAAAGATAGAACACAGAGACAGTAAAGCATCAAACAGACTGTCAAATTACAGCAGGAAAGTTAGGGAGAGGTGGGGGAGATAAGAGATCAACCGAAGGACTTGTATGCATGCATATAAGCATAACCAATGGACACAAAACTCTTTTGGGTGAGGGCATGTATGGAAGTGGGGTGGGAGGGGCTATGGTAAAATATGTACATATATAATTCCTTAATAAAAAAATGGGAAAAATGGCAACATATAAGTACCAATCAATAATAACTTTAAATGTAAATGGATTAAATGCCTCAATCAAAAGGTATAGGGTAAGGGATTGGATAAGAAAACATGACCCATATATCTACTGTCTACAAGAAACCCACCTCAGAAAAAAAGACGCACAGACTGAGGGTGAAGGGATGGAAAAAGATTTTTCAGACGAATGGAAATGAAAAAAAAAAGGCTGGGGTAGCAATACTTATATCCGACAAATTAGATCTCAAAGTGAAGTACATAACAAGAGATAAGGTAGGCCACTTCATAATATTAAAGGGAGCAATCCAACAAGAAGTAATAACTCGAATAAAAATATATGCACCCAACACAGGAGCACCCAAATACATAAAAAAAACTCCTGGAGGATGTCAAGGGAGAGATTGACAGCAATACAATCATAGTAGGAGACTTTAATACCCCACTATCACCACTGGACAAATCCTCTAAACAAAAAATCAGCAAAGAAACATCAATCATAAATGACTCACTAGACCAGATCAGATGGAATTAATTGACATCTTCAGAACATTTCACCCAAAAGCCACAGAATATACTTTCTTCTCAAGTGCACATGGGTCATTTTCAATGTTAGACCATATATTGGGTCACAGGCAAAGTCTTTCCAAATTCAAGAAGATAGAAATCATATCAAGCATCTCCTCAGATCACAGTGGCATAAAACTGGAAATCAACTACATTAAAATCAATAAAAAAAATCAAACACATGGAGACTAAACAGCATGCTATTAAACAATGACTGGGTTACCAGAGAGATCAAAGAAGAAATAAAAAACATCATGGCAACAAATGACAATGAAAACACAACAATCCAAAATCTATGGGACACAACGAAAGCAGTCTTGAGGGGGAAGTTCATAGCTCTACAAGCCTACTGCAAAAAACAATAAACAATGGTAATAAATTACCTAACCCTACAACTTAAAGAGTTAGAAAGAAAGCAACAAGAAAATCCCAGTGTAAGCAGAAGCATAGGAGATAATAAAGATCAGAGCGGAGATAAATGACATAGAGACCAAAGGAACAATACAAAAGATCAACAAAACCAAGAGCTGGTTCTTTGAAAGAATAAACAAGATTGATGAACCTCTAGCCAGGCTCACCAAGAAACAAAGTGAGAGGACTCAAATAAACAAAATCAGAAATGAAAGAGGTGAAATAACAATAGACGCCACCGAAATACAAAGGATCGTTAAAAAAATACTATGAACAATTATATTCCAACAAATTGGAAATCCTGGAGGAAATTGACATATTCCCAGAAAATGCAAGCTTCCAAAACTCAATCAGGAAGAATCTAAACATCTCAATAGGCCAATAACTATGGAAGAAATTGAAGCAGTCATCAAAAAGCTTCCAGCAAACAAAACCCCGGGCCAGACGGCTTCACAGGGGAGTTTAACCAAACATTTAAGGAAGAACTAAAACCTATCCTACTCAGACTATTCCAAAACATTCAAGAGAAAAGAATACTTCCCAGCTCCTTCTATGAAGCCAGCTTCACCCTAATACAAAAACCAGATAAAGACAACACTATGAAAGGGAATTACAGGCCAATAGCACTCATGAACATAGATGCCAAAATCCTCAAAAAAATTCCAGCAAATCGGATCAAGCAGTACATCAGAAAGATCATACACCATGACCAAGTAGGATTTATCCCAGGAATGCAAGGATGGTACAATATCCACAAATCAATAAATGTGATACATCACATAATCAAAATGAGACAGAAAAATCACCCAGTCATATCAATTGATGCAGAAAAAGCATTTGACAAAATCCAACACCCTTTCTTGATAAAAACTCTCAACAAGATGGGAATAGAAGGATCCTACCTCAGTATAATAAAAGCCATATATGATAAACCCACAGCTAACATCATACTCAATGGGCAAAAACTAAAAACATTTCCCCTAAGAACAGGAACAAGACAGGGATGCCCACTCTCACCACTCCTGTTCAACATAGTACTGGAAGTTTTAACCATTGAAATTAGATAAGAAGAAGAAATAAAAGGCATCCAAATTAGAAAAGAAGAAGTAAAGCTGTCCCTATTTGCAGGTTACATGATATTGTACATAAAAAAACAGAAAGACTCCATCAAAAAACTATTAGACTTAATAAATTAATTGCGCAACATAACAGGATACAAAATTAATGCCAAAAAATCTATGGCATTTCTATACACCAATAGTGAACTTACAGAAAGAGAGACTAAAAAACATTCCCATTTACCATCTTACCAAAAAAATTAAGATACCTTGGAATAAACTTAATTAAGGAGGTAAAAGACCTATATGCGGAAAACTACAGGACACTGAAAAAAGAGATAGAGGAAGATGTAAACAGATGGAAGCACATACCATGTTCATGGATTGGTAGAATCAACCTCATCAAAATGTCCATACTACCCAAAGCAATCTATGGATTAAATGCACTCCCCATTAAAATACCAACGGCATATTTCACAGACCTAGAAAGAACTCTCCAAAAATTCATCTGGAATAAAAAAAGACCCCAAATAGCCTCAGCAATATTGAGAAAGAAGAACAAAATAGGTGGGCTCTCAATACCAGATTTCAAGCTGTATTACAAAGCCACTATTCTCAAAATAGCCTGGTACTGGCACAAATACAGACATATAGATGAATGGAATAGAATAGAGAATCCAGATATCGACCCAAACTACTATGCTCAATTAATATTTGACAAAGGAGGCATGAACATACAATGGAGTCAAGACAGTCTTTTCAATAAATGTGTTGGGAAAATTGGAAAGATACTTGCAAAAAAATGAAACTATATCAGCAACTTACACCATACACAAAAATATACTCAAAATGGATACAGGACTTAAACATAAGTAAGGAAACCATAAAAATACTAGAGGAATCCACAGGCAGTGTAATCTCAGACATATGTCAAAGCAATTTCTTCACCGATACTGCTCCTAGGGCAATAGAATCTAAAGAGAAAATTAACAAATAGGATTACATCAAAATAAAAAGCTTTGCCCTAACCGGTTTGGCTTAGTGGATAAAGTGTCGGCCTGCGGACTGAAAGGTCCCAGGTTCGATTCTGGTCAAGGGCATGTACCTTGGTTGCGTGCACATCCCCAGTAAGAGTTGTGCAGGAGGCAGCTGATCAACGTTTCTCTCTATCCCTCTCCCTTCCTCTCTGTAAAAAATCAATAAAATATCTTTTAAAAAACATATAAATAAAAGGCTTTTTCACAGCAAAAGAAACCAACAACACAAAAGCTCACTGTATGGGAGAACATATTTGCAAATATAATCACTGATAAAGGTTTAATCTCTAACATCTATAGGGAACTTATACAACTTAATATAAGGAAGATAAATGATCCAATAAAAAATGGGCAACGGAATCTTTTCGAAAGAAGATAGAAGGAAGGCCAAGAAACACATGAAAACATGCTCAAAGTCACTAATTATCCAAGAGATGCAGATCAAATCGACAATGCGGTACCATCTCACACCTGTCAGAATGGCAATCATCAACAAATCAACAAAGACAAGTGTTGGCGAGGATGCGGAGAAAAAGGAACCCTCATGCACTGCTGTTGGGAATGCAGACTGGTGCAGCCACTGTGGAGAACAGTATGGAGTTTCCTCAAAAAAATAAAAATGGAGCTCCCATTTGACCCAGTAATCCCACTCCTAGGAATATATCCCAAGAATCTAGAAACACCAATCAGAAAGGATATATGCACCCCTATGTTCATAGCAGCACAATTTACAATAGCTAAGATTTGGAAACAGCCTAGGTGCCCGTCAGTAGATGACTGGATCAGAAAACTATGGCACATCTACACAATGGAATTCTACGCTCCTATAAGAACAGAAGGAATTCTTACCATTTGAAGCATCATGGATGAACCTGGAGAGCATTATGTGAAGTGAAATAAGCCAGGCAATGAAAGGAAAATACCCCAAGGTATCACTCATTTATGGAAAATAAAGAACATTATAACCTGATGAATAAAAAAATAGGTACAGAGGCAGTAAAGCACCCATCATACTGTCAAATTACAACAGGAAGCCTGGGAAGTGTTGAGGAGGGAGGGAAATAGTTCAACCTAAGGACTTGTATGCATGCATATAAGCACACCAATGGACACATTGGTGGGATGAGGGCATGCGACAGAGGGTTGGGGAGGCAGGGAGAAGTTCAATGGGGGAAAAAGGAGATATATGTACTAATGTATGTAATACTTTAAACAATAAAAAATACATAGGTTAACTGAATGGATAAGAAAATATGACTGACATATATGGTGTCTACAAGAAACCCATCTTAGAATAAAAGATTCACACTCGCTGAAAGTGAAAGGATAGAAAAAATATCCTATGAAAACGGAAATGAAAAAAAGCAATATTTATATTTGCCAAAATAGACTTCAAAACAAAAGCCAAAGAAGATCTTAAATAACAGTAAACACCTAAATATATATAAGATAAAATCTCTTGAAGATTTAAGAGAGAAATCGTTGGCAACAAAGTCATAATAGGGTACTTTAATATCCCACTAACATCACTGCATAGATTCCCCAAGAAAAAAAAAACTAACAAAGAAACAGTAACCCTAAAAGACACACTAGATCAGATATATTTAATTGATGTTTACAGACAGTTCATTCCAAAGCTACAGAACATACATTCATCTCAAGTGTACATGGATTATTATTTTTCAAATATGTTTTATTGATTTCAGAGAGGAAAGGGAGAAAGAAATGTAAACATCGATGATGAGAGAGAAACATGGATCAGCTGTCTCCTACACACTCCCTACCTGGGATCAAGCCCACACCCAGGCATGTGCCCATCACAGGAATCAAACTGCAACCACCTGGTTCATTGGTTGATGCTCAACAACTGAGCTACACAGGTCAGGCTGCAGGGAACATTTCAAAGATAGACCACATCTTAGACACAAAATAAGTTTTAACAATTTAAAAAAATTGAAATCATATGAAACTTCTTATCAGATTACAATAGCAATAAACTAGAAATGAATTACAATTTCTGCAACATGAGGGAATGACAGCACAGGGTGTCTGCCTTCTGATTTCTAACCCCAGAGCCCCCAATCTTGGCTTCTTCTCACACATCTACAGTCCATTCTGCCCTCCCTTTGTCAGAGCACAAGGAGAGTGGCTCTACATAGAATTTTGTGCATTGGCTCTTTAAGAGAGTTTCTGCATTTCTAGCTGCCTCTCACCACACCTATGGACTATTGCCTGAGGGCAATTCAAGATGGAATCCTATCTGTCTGCAGGCAGAGGCAGACACTGGAGGCTTTGAGCCTTTCCCTGATCTAATTAGTCAGAAAAAGCACTTGACACTGTCCTGCTCTAGAGATTGAGAGGTGTAGCAGATCTACCTAATACATAGTCACAAACCCAAACTGGAAGCCAAAATTAGAAGACAAAGAAACAACCCCCAAATGAAAGAACAAAAGAATTCTGCAGAAGAAGAGAAAAATGAAATGGAGATAAAAATTTATCTGATATAGAGTTCAGGGTAATGATGATAAAGATGCTCAACAACATGAGAAAGAATATAATAACCATGAAAACAGAAATAAAGTGTGACATATAACAAATAAAAAACACATTAGAATGAATACACAGCAGATTAGGGGAAGCTGAGGATTAGATAAGTGAATTACAAGATAGGGTTGAAAAAAATCACTCAATCAGAGAACCAAAAAGAAAAAAAACAAAAACAAAAACAGGAGGACAGCTTAAGGAAGCTATGGGATAACATGAAACATAACAATATTCAAAAAATAGGTGTGCCAGAAGAGGCAGAAAGGGAGAAATGTATAAATAACGTGTTTGAAGAAATAATGGGAAAAAATTTTCCTAACTTGGTAAAGGAAAAAGTCACACATGTTCAGGAGGCACAGAAAGTCCCAACCAAGAAGAACCCAAACAGGCCCATGCCCAAACACATAATAATTAAAATGCCAAAAATTAAAGACCAAGTGAGAATCATAAAGGCAGCAAGAGAAAAGAAAACTGTTACCAATAAAGGAGCTCCCATAAGGCTGTCATCTGATTTCTCATCAGAAACTACAGGCCAGAAGGGAATGGCATGAAGTATTCAACGTAATGGAAAGTAAGGATCTAAAACCAAGATTACTGTATCCAGCAAGGCTATCATTCAAAATAGACAGTGAAATAAAGAGCTTTCCAGAAATAAAAGGCTAAAGGAGTACATGACAACCAAGTCAGCATGACAAGAAATGCTAAAAGGACTGCTGAAATGAGAAGAAATAGAGAAACCTAGGCATACAGAATAAAAATGTCAATAAATAGGTCCTTATCCTACATAATAAAGAGGTAATATGCAAATTGACTGTCATTCCAACACACAAGATGGTCCCCCCCATGGCCAAAGATGGCCACCCCCATAGGGACACAAGATGGCCACCACAAGATGGCCTGCAGGGGAGGGCAATTGGGGGGCACAAGGCCTGCAGGGGAGCGCAGTTGGGGGCGACTCGGCCTGCAGGGGAGGACAGTTGGGAGTGACCAGGCCAGCAAGGGAGGGCAGTTTGGGGGAGGACCAGGCCTGCTGGGGAGAGCAGTTGGGGGTGACCAGACCTGCAGGGGAGGGCAGTTAGGTCTAACCGGGTCTGCAGGCGAGGACAGTTGGGAGTGACCAGGCCAGCAGGGGAGGGCAGTTTGGAGGGGGACCAGGCCTGCTGGGGAGAGCATTTGGGGGGGACCAGACCTGCAGGGGAGGGCAGTTGGGGGGGACCAGGCTTACAGAGGAGGGCAGTTAGGAGCAATAGGGCTGGCAGGGGAGGGCAGTTAGGGGCGACCAGGCTGGCAAAGGAGGGAAGTTATGGTTGACCAGGCAAGCAGGAGAGGGAAGTTAGGGGCAATTAGGCTGGCAGGGGAGCAGTTAGGTGTTGATCAGGCTGGCAGGGGAGTAGTTAGGGGCTGATCAGGCTGGCTGGCAGAAGCAGTTTGGGGCAATCAGGCAGGCAGGCAGGCAAGCGGTTGGGAGCCAGCAGTCCTGGTTTGTGAAAGGGATGTCCAACTGGCCACTGGGATCGGGCCTAAATGGGCAGTCGGACATCCCTCAAAAGGTCCCAGATTGGAGAGGGTGCAGGCCGGGCTGAGGGATACATACCACCACCCTCCATGCACGAATTTCATGCACCGGGCCTCTAGTAAATAATAAGCTTAAATGTAAATGGATTAAATGCTCTAATCAAAAGACATAGTGTAGCTGAATGGATACAAAACATGACCCAAATATATTCTGTCTACAAGAGACCCACCTCAGAAGAAAAGACACAGGATGAGAGTGAAGGGATGGAAAAAATTCCATGCAAGAAAATAAAACAGAACAGTGGGGTAGCAACACCCATATCTGATAAAATAGACTTCAAAATTAAGGCCATCATAAGAGACAACAAAGGTCACTACATAATACTGAGGGGTCGATCCAACAAGAGATATAACCTGTTAAACACATATGCACCCTTTATTGGGTAAATGTTAATATATTTTTAAAATTTCTAGAGGAATTTAAGGGAGAGATTGACAACAATGCAGTCATAGTAGGGGAATTTAACACCCTGCTGACATCACTGGATAGATCTTTCAGACAAAAAAATTAACAAGGAAACAGTGACTCTAAAAAACACACTGGATCAGATAGATTTAATTAACATTTATAGAACAGGGGGTGGAAGTAGACTAGAGAGGGCTGATGTGGGGGGAAGGTGGACATATGTAATACTTTCAACAATAAATAGTTACTTACAAAATAAAAAATAAATAAAATAAAATAAATAAATTTAATTCAATTTCTTAAAAAGCTATGGTATATTATACCATGGAATACTGTGCAGCAGTAAAAAACAAGAATCTCTCACACTTTGAGACAGCATGGAGTGACATGGAGAGTATCATGCTAAGTGAAATAAGTCAGTCAGAGAAAGACAAGTATCACATGACTTCACTCATATGTGGAATCTAATTAACAAAATAAACTGATGAATGAAGTGGATGCAATGGCATGTAAGCATGGAACTGAGTGCGGAATCTGAGAGGGAATGGGGGGAGGGTAGGTGGGTTGGAGGTAATTAAGCAATGACCTTATATGCATATGTGAATAACTCATGGATGCAGACAGTGGGGTGGCGAGGGCCTGGGGCAGGGGGTGGGAGTAGGCTGCAGATAGTCAATGATGGAAAAAGGGGACATAATGTAATACTTTCAACAATAAAGTTGTAAAAAAATTAACAAGAAAACAGCAGTCTTAAATGACACACTAGATCAGATGTAATTTATTGACATCTTCAGAACATTTCACCTCAAAGCTACGGAATATACATTCTTCTCAAGTGCACATGGGATATTATCAAAAATAGACCTCAAGCTAAGTCTCTACAAATTTAAGAAGATTGAAATCATATCAATCATCTTCTCAGACCACAAGGGCAGGCAATTATAAATCAGCTACACTGAAAAAACACTGAAAAACAATCAAACACATAGAGGCTAAATAGCATGCTATTAAACAATGAAGGCCTTACCAAAGAGATCAAAGAAGAAATAAAAACCATCCTGGAAACAAATGAAAATGAATACACAACAATAAAAAATCTATGGGACACAGTGAAAGCAATCCTCAGAGCGAATTTCATAGCAATACAGGTCTACCTTAAAAAACAAGAAAAACTTGTAATAAATTATCTAACTCTACAATTGAAAGAATTGGAAGCAAGAGCATTCAATGGAGTTATGACAGTCTTTTCAATAAATGGTGTTAAGAAAATTGGACAGATACATGAAAATAGACCATCAACTTACACTATACACAAGAATAAACTCAAAATGGATAAAAGACTTAAATGTAAGTTTTGCAGCTTCTTTTATGATGCATTTGAGATTAAGGAGGGAATTTAGGGAAAATTACATGGATTTGGAAGAAAGCAAGGTGGGGATTGCATTATAAGGTAATTAACAAGATGATGTACTCTCTTGAGGGTGGTTGTTGTGGCTTATTTCCAAGGTGTGTTAACCTAGATGCACAGAAACAATGGACAGGGCTTGCATCAGGCAAAGATAAACCTTTCATTCCATAAAAAGTTATGTGCCTGTGGAGTGACTACTCACCATGACCTGCCCTATTAGGAATTTAGGATCAGATCACAGTGAGGTGACTTCACAGAATCCTTGTTTTCATGCACGTAGTCTGAACAGGATGATCTCGATAATGCAGAATAAGATGAAACTCTTTCTTTTCTCAAAAAAACCAACCATATATATATTTTTTTATTTTTATTTTTTTTCTTTAATTGATTTCAGACAGGAAGGGAGAGAGAAAGAGACCACAATGATGGGAGAGAATCACTCCTAACAGACTTGCCTCAGCAGGCGGATAATTTGCATTTTGATTCTGAGGGCCGCTTTTTTTCTAAACGCGGAGGGCGGGGGGAGAAGGAAGTCGGGCATGTACGGAGTCTTGCTGCCATCTAGCGGTCAGAACTTCTCCGAGCCGGGAGGAACATCCGGGAGGGCCTGTACCTGCGGCCCAGCTATTCCACGCGGGCGCCTGAGCGAGACTGTAGAAAGGGGAAGCTTTGGTGTCTGGAGCTGGCAGCCCAGCCAGCGGATAGTGGGGCGGGGAGGGAGTTGGTGGAGAAGGGTGCCCGGGATTTCGGTTTGCAATTGAGACTCCAAGGGGCCTACGCCTGAAGGCCAGTCCCCCACCACCCCCCCACCCGGAAGCCACAGCAAGAGCAGCAGGAAGTTCCCGCCATTCCAGCCAGGCCCTTCAGGGAGGCCACCGCCCTGGCTGATGGGAAGTGTGGCCTTTTGTCTCAGGGCTGTGAGGAGCTGGGCCCCCTCCAGAGTCCCCAGGGCCTCAGTTTATCCTGTGGACAGTTTCTTAAATCCTCGTGGTGGAGACACAGACTAAAGAAGGGTGGTTACCAGAGAGAAAGGGAGGAGGGGAATGAAAAGGGTCAAGTGGGTCAATTATATGGTGTCAAAGGGAGACTAGATTTTGGGGTGGTGAGTGCACAACCCAATATACAGATGATGTGGTAATAGAATTGTACTCTGGAAACTTATGTAATGTTATTAAGCCAATGTCAGCCCAATAAATTAGAAAGAAAGGAAGAATGAATAAATACTGGTGTGAGAGACTGTTCACTACTGCTTATTTCTTTGTTTTCACTAGAAATTAATGTTTTAAACTTTAAGAATTTTAATATGTGTAATTAAGACAACAGAAAGGAAAAGTAATAGGAAAAACAACTGGGCCTACAATAAAAGTAGAATATGTTTTGGCTAACGACAACAACAACAAAAGTGGTATGAGAAATGGAGATGTAATTTTGAGGGAAAAGAATTTAATTTTGTCCTAAAGTGAGGCTGGTTGTTTCAGAATGGGAAGGAGAAAAAACAGGACAGAAATCCGACTGTAGAAAGGATGGTTATAGAAGGTTTTTGAAAAGGGGATCCTGAGAAAGGAAATTCTATATGTGGTCAAACTGAGGAAGAATAAAATCAATTCATTTGAGTGAGAGCACTTAAATATCAAAAGTAAACTGACCCAAAATTAGATTTTTCCCCCCTCTGTGTTATTAAGGATGATTGGTCTGCCACTGATGCTTAGTAAGGGTTTTCTGCCTAGAAAGAAAAGACTCTATTTTATCAAAATAAGTTTCTGTGTTTCATGCTGTGTTAATCAGATCCTCCATTACTTAAAAACAACAGCAAACACACTGAATTTCCTCAATACTAAGAACTGTGTTGCTAACAATTAAGTAAACTTCTGTATTTGTGTTTGAAATTTTTTATCATCACTCTGGTTATGTGGATAATTAAGTATTGCTTCATAATTACCCATGATTCAGTTTAGTCAAATGTTCACACCTTTGGGGTATTTCATAGGAGTTCCTGGAACACCTCAAAAAGCTTTGGTTTTTTTTTTTTTCTCTCTTTTTTAAAAATATATTTTATTGATTTTTTACAGAGAGGAAGGGAGAGGGATAGAGAGTTAGAAACATCGATGAGAGAGAAACATTGATCAGCTGCCTCCTGCACACTCCCTACTAGGTGTGCCCGCAATTGAGACTCCAAGAGGCCTACTCCTGAAGGCCAGTCCCCCCACCACACACACACACAGGAAGCCACAGCAAGAGCAGCAGGAAGTTCTCGCCATTCCAGCCAGGCCCTTCAGGGAGGCCACAGCCCTGGCTGATGGGAAGTGTGGCCTTTTGTCTCAGGGCTCTGAGGAACTGGGCCCCCTTCCAGAGTCCACAGGGCCTCAGTTTATCCTGTGGACAGTTTCTTAAATCCTCGTGGTGGAGACACAGACTAAAGAAGGGTGGTTACCAGAGAGAAAGGGAGAAGGGTAATGAAAAGGGTCAAGTATATGGTTTGCAGGCCCCCCTGAAAATCACCCCCAAAGGGCCCTCAGCCCCTAGCCCAGGCCCACCCTGACCCCAGCAGGGACCCTCACTCTGATGGGGGCGTGGCCAGCCTGCAAAGGGCCATCAGCCCCTAGCCCAGGTTTCCATGACCCCCAGTGGGGACCCCCAACCCTGAAGGGGGTGTGGCCAGACTGAAAACTGCTCTCAGCCCCTTACCCAGGCCGGCCACATCCCCCAGCGGGGACCCCCACCCTAAAGTGTGTGTGGCCAGCCTGAAAAGGGTCCTCAGCCCCTTGCCCAGGCTGGCAACGCCCCCCAGCTGGGACCTTCACCCCAATCGGTGCTTGGCTGGCCTGGAAACTGCCCCAACCCTTGCCCAGGCTGGCACCACCCCCAGTGGGAACCCCCACCCCAATGGGGGCTTGACGACCTTCATATCACCCCAGTCCCATCACCCAGGCCCACCCCATCCCCTAAGGTAAGGTGACGAGATTTTAACATTAGTAAAGCTGGACACCATTGACTGAGGCGTGGGGGGGAGGGGTTCTTGATTAAAAATTTGGTCTATATGGAGCAACAAAAATTTTCATAGAACGCAAAAATAGTATTGTAATGTATATTTTTAAATTTCAACATAAGTACAATTTACAAATATAATAAAAAATTATGTATAGTATTATTTTATTCTTTGGCATATTTCTCATTTGAGTGAATTTTTTTTAGTAGATTGCTGTCATTGTTTAAAAGGTCATGAATTTGCTATAACATAAGTCGTAAGTGTCACTTTCAAGGCCGGCGCTAGACGTTTTGCCGCCACTATAAAATATAAATAATACCAGTACTGTCTGCTAAATTCAAGAAAATTTATGTATTTGTGAAATAAATAAATAAATTACCTAAATTATCTGAATAGCTGCTTTGTAATGACATCACTTGTTTAACTAGCTTACTAGCACGCAGTACGATGTGTATCGTCTGAGAGACAGTTACAAAATGTTTTCGTAGTTGCCAATCCCAAAAAATGCCATTGTTCATTAAGTCCAAACAATGGTGGTGGAATTCTAACAACTGATCAACAATGCGAACTTTGATAAGCAGTTCTCGATAATCGGTTCTCAACAATTATTTGTTATTATTAAAGTTTAACATTATAAAATTAACAAAAAATAATATAAAACTCATATCCTGGCTAAATAGCCTCAAGGCCGCCGAAAACCATATATTCCCTTCCCGTTCTCCTGCCGTTCCCTAGCTTGTCTTGCATTCTTTTCAAAAATCGGGACTTTTTAAAAATGCTGCAGGACGCGGGACAAATTGTTAAAAATCGGGACTGTCCCGCCAAAAGCGGGACGTCTGGTCACCTTACCCTAAGGGGACCCCCACCCTGATCCGGGATCTACTTCAGGGCAGACCAGCCGGCCCCCACCTGCACACCCGGTGTCTATCTATACTAATAAAATGGTAATATGCTAATT
Organism: Cnephaeus nilssonii; assembly: GCF_951640355.1. Taxonomy (NCBI): domain Eukaryota; kingdom Metazoa; phylum Chordata; class Mammalia; order Chiroptera; family Vespertilionidae; genus Cnephaeus; species Cnephaeus nilssonii. Next base: position 40,221,303 of record NC_137071.1, on the reverse strand, counting down.
AGACTGGGATACCTTCCTGGATGTTCTTCAGGACAAAGCCAGGGTGGTGGGGCCAAGGCAGAGGTGGTTAGGGGCAATCAGGCCAGGAGGGTAGGGTAGTTGGGGATGAGCAGGCTGGCAGGGGAGGGGGGGGCAGTTGGGGGCGAGCAGGCCGGCAGGCAGAGTGGTTAGGGGCAATCAAGCAAGCAGACAGGCAAGTGGTTAGCAGCCAGCAGTCCTGGATTTTAAGAGGGATGCCCCAACTGGGCCTAAACCAGCAGTCTGACATCCTCCGAGGGGTCCCAGATTGAAGAGGGTGCAGGCCTGGCTGAGGGACACTCCCTGTGCCTCCCCATGTATGAATTTTGTGCACCAGGCCACTATTTTTTCATAATCATTTATATTTCTGTGAGATTGGTTGTTATTTCACCTCTATCATTTCTGATTTTGTTTATTTGGGTCCTCTCCCTTTGCTACTTGGTGAGCCTGGCTAGAGGTTCATCAATCTTGTTTATCCTTTCAAAGAACTAGCTCTTGGTTTTGTTGATCTTTTGTATTGTTTGTTTGTTTTTTTGTCTCTATTTTGTTTATCTCCGATCTGATCTTTATTATCTCCTTCCTTTTGCTTAAGCTGGGCATCTCTTGTTGATCTCTTTCAAATTCTTTGAGTTGTAGGGTTAGATAATTTATTACCATTTTTCTTGTTTTTTTGTGGTAGGCTTGTAGAGCTATGAACTTCCCTCTCAAGACTGCTTTCACTGTGTCCCATAGATTTTGGATTGTTGTGTTTTCATTGTCATTTGTTGCCATGATGTTTTTTATTTTTTCTTTGATCTCGCTTGTAACCCAATCATTGTTTAATAGCATGCTGTTTAGTCTCCATGTGTTTGATTTTTTAAATTGTTTTTATTGTAGTTGGTTTCCAGTTTTATGCCACTGTGATCTGAGAAGATGCTTGATATGATTTCTATCCTCTTGAATTTGGAGAGACTTTGCCTGTGACCCAATATATGGTCTAACATTGAAAATGACCCATGTGCACTTGAGAAGGATGTATATTCTGTGGCTTTGGGGTGAAATGTTCTGAAGATGTCAATTAATTCCATCTGATCTGGTCTAGTGAGTCATTTATGATTGATGTTTCTTTGCTGATTTTTTGTTTAGAGGATTTGTCCAGTGGTGATAGTGGGGTATTAAAATCCCCTACTATAACTGTATTGCTGTCAGTCTCTCCTTTGATATTCTCCAGAAGTTTTATTATGTTTTTGAGTGCTCCTGCATTGGGTGCGTATATGTTTACCAGAATTATTTCTTCTTGTTGGGTTGCTCCCTTTAGTATTATGAAGTGGCCTTCCTTATCTCTTGTTATGTCCTTCACTTTGAGATCTAATTTGTCAGATATAAGTATTGCTATCCCACCTTTTTTTTCATTTCTATTCGCCTGAAAAACCTTTTTCCATCCCTTCACCATCAGTCTATGTGAGTCCTTTTTTCTGAGGTGGGTTTCCTGTAGATAGCAGATATATCAATCATGTTTTCTTATCCACTCAGCTACTCTAAGTCTTTTGATTGTGGCATTTAATCCATTTACATTTGAAGTTATTCTTGATAGGTACTTGTTTGTCACCATTTTATTCTTTACAACTGTGTACCTTCTTCACTTCCTATTACTTCTTTTTACAGTAAACCCTTTAGCATTTCTTGCATTGCTGGTTGGGTGGTAATAAACTCCCTTAGTCATTTTTTGTCTGTGAAGCTCCTGATTTCACCTTCATTTTTTTTTCACCCTCATTTTTGATTGATAGCCTTACGGTGTACAGTATTATTGGATTCAGACCCTTCCTTTGCATCACTTTGTATATTTCATTCCATTCCCTTCTGGTCTGATGTGTTTCTGTTGAGAAATCAATCACTAGTCTGATGGGAGATCCTTTGTAGGTAACTTTCTGTCTCTCTCTGGCCGCTTTTAAGATTCTTACTGTCGCCATTGTTTGCCAATTTAATTATAGTGTGCCTTGGCATCAGTCTTTTGGGGTTCATTTTGTTTGGGACTCTGTGAGCTTCTTGGATTTGTGTGAGTTTTTCTTCCCTATATCAGGGAAGTTTTCTGTCATTATTTCTTCAAACAGGTTTTCTATTCCTTGCTCAGTTTCCTCTACTTCTGGCACCCATATTATGCAGATGTTGTTTCATTTCGTGTTGTCCTAAAGTTCCCTTAGGCTCTCCTCCTGCTTTTTAAATTTTTTTTTCTAGAAGCTGCTCTGCTTGGGTATTTTTTTCTACCTTGTCTTCCAGCTCACTGATGTGGTACTCTGCTTCTCCTAATCTACTGTTAATGCTTTCTATTGAGTTCTTTATAGCAGCGATGTTATTTTTTATTTCTTCTTTGTTCTTCTTCATTTCTTCTTGGTTCTTACACATATTGTTGAATTTGTCTTCCATTCTTTTCAGTGACCTTATGACTATTTCTCTTAATTCCTTCTCTGACAGGTTGCTTGCCTCCATTTCGTTTACTCACTTTTCTGGTGATGCCTCCTTTTCTTTCATATGAGGCTGTTTCTTTGTCTCCCCATGATCTCTTCTCTGGTTTTCTGGTTACTTAGTGCTCTCTCTCCTTTCCCTAGGTGAAATCTGACCTTTCCATGAGAATGTGCAGAGCCGAGTCCAGTTATTTGCACTGTTTGAGATCTGGTGTTCCTGGGTTCACAGCTGGTCCCTGGGTGCTGTGTTTGTAGAGTCCCAGGATGTATAGTCTTCTGATAACAGCCACTCTCCCTTCAAGATGGTGCGGTCTCCACGGCAGAGCTAGTTGCTCAGTAGAGATTTCAGCAGCAGTGGAGTCTGCCCAGTCAGGGAAGCCTGGTCCTTCAGTCCCCAACAGTCCCTTTGATTATAGCTGTCCCTCACCCACAAATATACACTTCCCATATGTCCATACACTCCCCTTTCATTCTCTCACTCGCACACTATCTTGTTGTTGTTTTTTTAAATTTCTTTATTGATTAAGGTGTCACATATGTGTCCTCATCCCCCCATTCCCATCCCACACCCCTCCCCACGGATGCCCCAACCCCCTGTTGAACTTAACCATTGGTTAGGCTCATATGCATGCACACAAGTCCTTTGGTTGATCTCTCCCCCCTCCCCCCACCCTCCCCTATCCTCCCTCTGAGGCCCGATAGTCCGATCGATGCCTCCTTGTTTCTGGTGCACACTATCTTGTAATCTGCCTTCCTGTTGGCAGCCATCTTCCAATTCTCCTTTTTTTTTTTTTTTAGTTTTTCAATCTTTGACTTGAAATCATTGAGAACTAAAACTGCCCTTTTTACTAAGGCCATGTAAGCTAAAGTGGAACAAGTTAGGTAGGAAATGATTAACCAAAGAACTTGCATGCATGCATGCATGCATAAACCAGAGATAGCCCAGGAACGCAGGCAATAGTGGCATGAAGGCCTTGTGGAGATGAGGGTAAAAGGGGTGTGGGCTAGAAGGGATCAAACGGGGAAAAAGAGAACACCTGTAATACTTTCAAAAATGAAGATAAATTTTTTAAAAAGTGTAACAAGATGGAGCTCCAGTGGTGCAATCGGTTAGCGCGCGGTACTTATAAAAAGTGTAACAAGTTGATGGAGGACATTAGAGAAATCACCACAAGGGCCACCTATGGACAGTAGTCATGCCTGTTGCAGAAAGACTGCCAGAGTCATTCAAGGGGCAAGCCAGAAGAATCTATCAGACTCTTTCTGCCTGCCTTAACTCCATGTAAAGGTGAATCAAGGTGGAATTCTACAAACTGTCAAGTGCCTGCTTTCAGAACTCAGAAACTGGGATTATAGTCTGCTCTGATGATTAACCTTTGTTTTTCTTTTGTTCCATAGAGATGTCTCTTACTATATACCTGATTGCTTGCATCAGAGGCTTAACTTTGTATCACCACCTTCCAAGATGAGAAACAAATTTAACTGAACTGAAGAACTTTTCTCAGGAGTGAGACTGTTTTAATGATTGCATGATCTATCAGTCTAGCTTCTGGAGTGTGAAGCTTCTAGGGAAGGTTCAGAGGATAGAACTGTGGGGACTCAAGACAAGTCACCCTAGGACAGTGATGGGCAACCTTTTGAGCTTGGTGTGTCAAACTTCGCCAAAAAACTGAGCATAACTCGGGTAGTGTGTCACTTTGAGGAAAAAACATTATTTTGCAAATGTTTCATCCTCAGGAGCAGCAAATGTTTCATCCTCGGCATGCGGCCGCCTCAGCGGCCGTGTGTCATCAGAAATGGCTATGCGTGTCAGTGCTGACACGCGTGTCATAGGTTCGCCATCACTGCCCTAGGATGTGTCTCTGGCATATGGATTGTTTTGAGCTAAAAGAAACTTTGGCCTTGGGCTCCAGAGAAACTTCTGTTCCTCCCTTTCACTACCTAGAAGAACTTGAATAAGGGGCCTGACTCATAATAAGACACCATCAGCCACAATGTCTTTTTGACTCACTTATATGGCAGGGCAATTGTTTATGTACTAAATGTCTCTTCTTATCCTGCAATGACTCTCTCAAGATCCCAAAGGTGCATGACCTCATCTTCTCTAGGTCAGGATGTCTTATATACCTGGGTCCCTCTATCCATCTCTGAACCTCTTGTGCATGTGGGGTCTGTGAGACTTTCATGTATGCGGGTTCCCATACATATGTGTGTATTAAATTTGGTTAAGTTTTGTTGATCTTTCTCATGTCATTTTGATGATTGGGACCTTGAGTGTAGAGGAAAGTTTCTTTGTCCCCCACAACGTTAACTAGACTCATTGTGGTGGTCATTTTGCAATGCAAATATTAAATCATGATGTTGTACACCTGAAATTAATGAGATAGTTTATTTCAATTATATCTCAATGAATAAATGATCTTTGAGAGAAAAAAAAAGGAATCAGCTAGACATTCATTTGATGAACAAAACAAGAAAATTAAAATAAGCCCCCTCCTCCCCCCCCAGACTTGACACCATGGTCTATGGAAAAACAAACAAACAAACAAACAAACAAACTATAGAGAGGGGAAATAAATTGTCTGCCAAAAAGTTTACAACCAGGCTGCTAATCAAAGACATTTAAGGAAAGAAGTGGGAGCTTGCTGACTCCTAACACAGACCTGCCTTACCCTATAGGTAATTTGCATTTTGATTCTGAGGGCCGCTTTTTTTCTAAACGCGGAGGGCGGGGAGAGAAGGAAGTCGGGCATGTATGGAGTCCTGCTGCCATCTAGCGGCCAGAACTTCTCCGAGCCGGGAGGAACATCCGGGAGGGCCTGTACCTGCGGCCCAGCTATTCCACGCGGGCGCCTGAGCGAGACAGTAGAAAGGGGAAGCCTTGGTGTCTGGAGCTAGCAGCCTAGCCAGCGGATAGTGGGGCGGGGAGGGAGCTGGTGGAGAGGGGTGCCCGGGATTTCGGTTTGCAATTGAGACTCCAAGGGGCCTACGCCTGAAGGCCAGTCCCCCACTACCCCCTACTTCCCCCACCCCCCCACCCCCCCACCCGGAAGCCACAGCAAGAGCAGCAGGAAGTTCCCGCCATTCCAGCCAGGCCCTTCAGGGAGGCCACCGCCCTGGCTGATGGGAAGTGTGGCCTTTTGTCTCAGGGCTGTGAGGAGCTGGGCCCCCTCCAGAGTCCCCAGGGCCTCAGTTTATCCTGTGGACAGTTTCTTAAATCCTCGTGGTGGAGACACAGACTAAAGAAGGGTGGTTACCAGAGAGAAAGGGAGGAGGGGAATGAAAAGGGTCAAGTATATGGTGTCAAAGGGAGACTAGATTTTGGGGTGGTGAGTGCACAACCCAATATACAGATGATGTGGTAATAGAATTGTACTCTGGAAACTTATGTAATGTTATTAAGCCAATGTCAGCCCAATAAATTAGAAAGAAAGGAAGAATGAATGAGTACTGGTGTGACAGACAGTTCACTACTATTTATTTCTTTGTTTTCACTAGAAATTAATGTTTTAAACTTTAAGAATTTTAATATGTGTAATTAAGACAACAGAAAGGAAAAACAACTGGGCCTACAATAAAAGTAGAATATGTTTTGGCTAACAACAACAACAACAAAAGTGGTATGAGAAATGGAGATGTATTTTTGAGGGAAATGAAATTAATTTTGTCCTAAAGTGAGGCTGGTTGTTTCAGAATGGGAAGGAGAAAAAAACAGGACAAAAATCTGACTGTAGAAAGGAAGGGTGTAGAAAGTTTTGAAAAGGGGATCCTGAGAAAGGGAATTCTATATGTGGTCAAACTGAGGAAGAATAAAATCAATTCATTTGAGTGAGAGCATTTAAATATCAAAAGTAAACTGGCCCAAAATTAGATTTTTTTTCCTCTCTCTGCTATAAAGGATGATTGGTCTGCCACTGATGCTTAGCAAGGGTTTTCTGCCTAAAAAAAAAAAAAAAAAAAATACTGTATTTCATGCTCTCTTAATCAGATCCTCTATTACTTAAAAACAAAATAAAACAAAACAAACCAAAAAAACCCACCAGATCTTGTCAATACTAAGAACTAAGTGTTTCTACCAATTATCTAAACTGTATTTGTCTTTGATATCTTTTATTGTCGCTCTGGTTAAGTGGATAATCTACAAATAAGAAAAAAACATTGAGCCTTCTTTATGTTGTATTTGTATATGTTATAAGTAGTCCAGAAATTATGTGAAATTGCTGGAAATCTGAGATGTCCTAACATCAGGAGCCTTTCAACAAAATTGAGGGACACACTAAACCAAATGAACCTGTGTATCATGTTGTGGCGTGCAAGGATGAAATCATTCTGATTTTGTAAAAGTGACTCCTTCTTCCCGACTTTTGCCATTCTGGTGGCCTTGCAACATGGCAACAGTCTGTTCTGAATCAGAGAAATTTAACAGGGTAAACAATGGCTGTAAATGACACGAATAATTAGGCTTATGGGAAAGCCAAGGTTGTCACTTCCAGGCTCCCTGACTTTCTTTTGTAAGTTTTTTTTGCTTTTGCATTTCTTCATCCACCATAGTACACTTAATCTGGACATCATTCAAGCACTGCCTAGCTTGGGTTATCAATGTGTTCTCCTCATATGTGTGTTTTCTGGGTGAGTTAAAGCTTTCCTGTGTCACAAAGTGGATGCCCTCACAGTGGCTAAGGAATTGTTTCCCACTTGGGGTATACCTTTCACAGTCTTTAGTGATCCAGACATCCACTTCACTGAGGAAAACATGTGAGCTTTGAAGGACAGCCTTGCAGATTTCTTGAGATTATCGCTCACCCTATCACCATCAATTATCAGGCAAGATAGAACTAAGAAGTACAAAACCTGGATTCAAGCAGAACAAGTCTAATTGCACAGAATGGAATGAACTGGTGAAAATGGTTACAATTTTTATGAAAATTTTGTTTGAGTTTTCAAAAAAATATTTTGTTTTTCAGGTGAAAGGAAACTCATTTCTCTTAAACTACCAGTGACTTAGTAATTTGGTAAATTATGCCATTTTAATCAGGACTGAAACATTTACTTTCTTCTGTCTGCCTGATCCCTCCGTAATTTGGAGCCTCTCAGTGACTGAGTATTATTATCTTCATGGAAATGTGCTTGTTTGTGAAAGTTCAATATGAATGTGTGTGGGAACCACGCCAGAGTCCCAAGATAGCCAAGGCCACTCAGAGTGGGAAAGGCCTTGTTGTTAGGATGCCAGAATGTCCAAGGCCACTCTGCATCTAGGCTAGATACCATAACCAGGTGCAAGGACACAAGGACAACAATCCCACGGTATACTGTGCATGTGTGCCCTTCTGTAGCCAAAATATGATTGATGTAACCATTGGCGTGAAGCCTTCTTTGTCTCTGAACTAATATGCAAGTTACTGACCAACTAATCTGCTGGAGTGTGAAGAAGTATGCTGGAGAGGGGGAAAGGCTAGAGAGCTCAGACAGAGCTAAAAGCTGGTACTGTTATGATGTAAGGCTAAGAGCTCATAGAGAGCGGAGATATAGCTACCATGTGAACCAGTTAGAGTGTGCTGAGCAGGACAGGCAGGAGAAGTTGCTGAGTCAGAGACTTCAGATACCACTAGGATGTTAGGCGGTGAGTCTGGAGGCAGCGTGTGGCTGCTCAGATAATAGCTGTAGGTATGGAAGCTATTAAGAGTGCTACTGCTTTATGGGAAAGCTGTATTTATCAGCTGGTGTGCAGCTGCCTGATTTGGACTTTGCTGTAAAGAACTGTTTTGTCTGATGGCTATATGGCCACTGGAGTCTGCAATAAAAACTTATTCTTATACACTCACAACTTCTCATGGCTTCTCCGTTTAAGACCTAGTATCCTAGGAGGTCTAGCTCCAGGCAGAGGGACTCAAACCCAACACCTTTTACTAGTAAGCAGAGGATAAAGGAGGAACTTGGACTAAATTCCCAACAGTTAGTACAGTGGGAAGGATTCAAGAAGGAACCTGCCCTGGCTTAGTTGGGAAGAATTTAGAGAAATATATGGACTTAGAGCAACTCAGAGCAACAGTGCGGAGCAGTGCTCCTATTGGCTCTGACAATGTGATATAACATGTATTTATAACAGGACAGAATTGGAAATTACTTTTATTACCAAGGCTTTGACTGGAATGTCATATTTGAGAGAGACATGCATAGATACAGGTCATGAGCAGCTGACTTTAAAGCATTGAAGACTGACATATGGAAGCCAATAAAAAAACTCTCAAAAACATTGGCCTGGTAGCTTGCTCATCTGGTTACCAGCAGCCTTAACGATGACATGAGTAAAGAATGTCACTAACTTGGCAGTTGCAGGAACCTGGGGACAATTTGGGGACCTGGAGAAGACAAGAATCCACTAAAATTTCTAGGTATTGTGGGAAGTGTCTGCTGACAAGTCTTTGCCTTGCCTATTCAGGCCTCGAGATTCCTTATGAAAAACTTCCAAAAAAGCCCGTGTGGTTAATTACCATTCTTGCTGGCCTTATACAAATAACCAGCCAAGTTCATGGGAACTAGACTTATTTTGCCAATAAATTAGTCTCAATTTATTGGCTACCTTTGATAAAAAGTTAGGGTGATTATAGAGAGAAAAATTCCTTCACTGCAAACTGTAACAGACCTTTGTGGATATTTGATACGAATGCTCATTATCTTTTGAGTTTGTTTGTTGTTGTTTTTAAATTTTCTACCAATAAACAGGACTGGATCCTGTAGTTTTCTAGTTTTTGTTTAAAGAGTTAAAAATGTTTAAAAGTTTCAGAGGAGGGAACTGTGGAGGCTTGCAAAAGTCACCCCAAGTAGTGACTCTGGTATGTGGATTGTTTTGAGCTAAAGGCAACTTTGGCCTTGGGCTCCAGAGAAACTTTTGTTCCTCCCTTTCACTACCTAGGACAGTAATGGCGAACCTATGACACACGTGTCAGCACTGACACGCGTAGCCATTTCTGATGACACGCAGCCGCTGAGGTGGCCGCATGCTGAGGATGAAACATTTGCTGCTCCTGAGGATGAAACATTTGCGAAATAATGTTTTTTCCTCAAAGTGACACACTACCTGAGTTATGCTCAGTTTTTTGGCGAAGTGTGATACACCAAGCTCAAAAGGTTGCCCATCACTGAACTAGGAGAACTTGAATAAGGGGCCTGGCTCATAATAAGACACCATCAACCACAAGTTCCTTTTGACCCATCTATGTGGCAGGCCAAACTTTTATTTACTAAACAACTGCTCTTCTTATCATCCTGCAATGAACCTTTGAAGTCCCCCAAAGATACATGACCTCATCTATAGTTCAGGATGTCTTATATACCTCAATTCCAGTTTCTATCTCTGAACCTCTCCTGTGGCTGTATAGTGGGGGTAGGAGGAGGGGAGTCTTTGACTTTCTGGTGTATGTGAGATTCCCATACATAGGTATATTTTAAATTTGGTTATGTTCTCTTGCTGATCTGTCTCATGTCTATTTGATTATTGAACCTGGAGTGTAGAGGAAAGTTCCTTTCTCCCCCACAATGTTAACTAGATTTATTGTGGTGATCATTTCACAATGTATGCTAATATCAAATCATGACATTGTACACCTGATATTAATGAGATAGTATATGTCAATTATCCCTCAATGAATAAAGAAATCTTTGAAAAAATCAAAACCAATCAGGTACAGACCTTGGCTAGAATAACTCTTAGAATAATTCAAATAATACTTTTGTCAAGGATATGGTAAATCCTGTCGATGTAAGAAATGGATTTAGAGAAATATATGGACTCTAAAAGTCTAGTCCAAACGCGTGGAAAAATTTCATGAGAGTTTATGTGAGCCAAAATGCGGACACATGCCTGGGAGCAAGTATTCAAATGCTCTGGAGAATAACAGTCTTGCAGCTTTTTTCATGATGCATTTGAGAATAAGAAAGAAATTTAGGGAAGATTACATGGAGGTGGGAGAAAGCAAGGTGGGGATTGCATTACAAGGTAGTTAAGTAGATGATGTACTCTCTTGAGGGTGGTGGTTGTGGCTTATTTCCAAGGTGTGTTAACCTAGAGAGGCACATAAACAATGGACAGGGCTTGCATCAGGCAAAGATAAACCTTTCACTCCATAAAGTATATGCCTGGAGAGTGACCTGCCCAGTTAGGAATTTAGGGTCATATCACACTGTGAGGTGACTCTCCACAGAACCCCTGCTTTCATCCATGTATTCTGTGCAGGATGATCTTGATAATGCAGAATAAGATGAAACTCATTATTTTCTTAATGTATATATATGCTTTTTAATTGATTTCAGAGAGAGAGATCACAATGATGGGAGAGAATCATTAATAGACTGCCTCCTGCAGGCCTCCCACTGGGGATTGAGCATGAAACCCTGGGTTGGGCCCTTACTGGCAATGGAACCCTGACTTCCGGCTTCATAAGTCCATGCTCAACCACTGACCCAAGATGGCCAGGCAACATGAAACTTTCAAATGTTGCTTGAGAAAATACTACATAAAAATGCTACCTGTTATACAAGGCCAAACATAAAAATACTTAGGGTTATTTCTGTCTGGGTAGTAAAGTGGGGGTGATACTTATCTTCTTACCTATGTTTTCTGAGTTCTCAACACTTATACACTTGGCATCTTGACTTTCCTGTGATGAACAACACAAGAAAGTTCATATAAGTGGGAGCTATGTGGACTCCTAACAGACTTGCCTCAGCAGGCGGATAATTTGCATTTTGATTCTGAGGTCCGCTTTTTTTCTAAACGCGGAGGGCGGGGGGGAGAAGGAAGTCGGGAATGTACGGAGTCTTGCTGCCATCTAGCGGTCAGAACTTCTCCGAGCCGGGAGGAACATCCGGGAGGGCCTGTACCTGCGGCCCAGCTATTCCACGCGGGCGCCTGAGCGAGACAGTAGAAAGGGGAAGCTTTGGTGTCTGGAGCTGGCAGCCCAGCCAGCGGATAGTGGGGCGCGGAGGGAGCTGGTGAAGAGGGGTGCCCGGGATTTCGGTTTGCAATGAGACTCCAAGGGGCCTACGCCTGAAGGCCAGTCCCCCACCACCCCCTACCTCCCCCACCCCCCCACCCCCCCACCCGGAAGCCACAGCAAGAGCAGCAGGAAGTTCCCGCCATTCCAGCCAGGCCCTTCAGGGAGGCCACCGCCCTGGCTGATGGGAAGTGTGGCCTTTTGTCTCAGGGCTGTGAGAAGCTGGGCCCCCTCCAGAGTCCCCAGGGCCTCAGTTTATCCTGTGGACAGTTTCTTAAATCCTCGTGGTGGAGACACAGACTAAAGAAGGGTGGTTACCAGAGAGAAAGGGAGGAGGGGAATGAAAAGGGTCAAGTGGGTCAATTATATGGTGTCAAAGGGAGACTAGATTTTGGGGTGGTGAGTGCACAACCCAATATACAGATGATGTGGTAATAGAATTGTACTCTGGAAACTTATGTAATGTTATTAAGCCAATGTCAGCCCAATAAATTAGAAAGAAAGGAAGAATGAATAAATACTGGTGTGAGAGACTGTTCACTACTGCTTATTTCTTTGTTTTCACTAGAAATTAATGTTTTAAACTTTAAGAATTTTAATATGTGTAATTAAGACAACAGAAAGGAAAAGTAATAGGAAAAACAACTGGGCCTACAATAAAAGTAGAATATGTTTTGGCTAACAACAACAACAACAAAAGTGGTATGAGAAATGGAGATGTAATTTTGAGGGAAAAGAAATTAATTTTGTCCTAAAGTGAGGCTGGTTGTTTCAGAATGGGAAGGAGAAAAAACAGGACAGAAATCTGACTGTAGAAAGGATGGTTATAGAAGGTTTTTGAAAAGGGGATCCTGAGAAAGGAAATTCTATATGTGGTCAAACTGAGGAAGAATAAAATCAATTCATTTGAGTGAGAGCACTTAAATATCAAAAGTAAACTGACCCAAAATTAGATTTTTCCCCCCTCTGTGTTATTAAGGATGATTGGTCTGCCACTGATGCTTAGTAAGGGTTTTCTGCCTAGAAAGAAAAGACTCTATTTTATCAAAATAAGTTTCTGTGTTTCATGCTGTGTTAATCAGATCCTCCATTACTTAAAAACAACAGCAAACACACTGAATTTCCTCAATACTAAGAACTGTGTTGCTAACAATTAAGTAAACTTCTGTATTTGTGTTTGAAATTTTTTATCATCACTCTGGTTATGTGGATAATTAAGTATTGCTTCATAATTACCCATGATTCAGTTTAGTCAAATGTTCACACCTTTGGGGTATTTCATAGGAGTTCCTGGAACACCTCAAAAAGCTTTGGGTTTTTTTTTTTCTCTCTTTTTAAAAAATATATTTTATTGATTTTTTACAGAGAGGAAGGGAGAGGGATAGAGAGTTAGAAACATCGATGAGAGAGAAACATTGATCAGCTGCCTCCTGCACACTCCCTACTGGGTATATGCCTGTAACCAAGGTACATCCCCTTGACTGGAATCAACCCTTGAGTCCGCAGGTCGACGCTCTATCCACTGAGCCCAGCCGGTTAGGGCTGTTTTCTCTCTTTACATGAGATAAATATTAAACTAGTTAGGTTTATACCTATAATTTAACAAAGAAGTCCCTGCTCAGCACAGATGCAGGCCTGAGAGACCTGCAAAAAAATATCTAAGGTGGGATTCCTGGAATAAGTGGGGAGATGAGAAGGGAGGGAAGCAGGGACAGGGATAAAAAGCTGCCTGGGAGGAAGAGAGAGCTGTGGGGTATAGGAGGTGGGGCAATCTATAAGTGGCTAGCAGCAAATGGTGAACTGTCAGGGGAAGTCAAAGACATTGAGTTGCATGGTGGTGCACACAAGCAGTGAGAGAGGGCAGTGTGCCCTGCCAGCTCAGCCAAGGGTGAACCTGAGGAGGGGCAGTGAAGGATTGAAGAAAAGACAGACAAGAGAATACAGCTGGGGCTCGGTGGATCTCCCTTGCCTGAATGAGGACACAAAAGACCCAGCCTGCAAGCTGATGCTTTGTTTTATAGTCTGATTAAAACAAGTCTAGATTAACATGTATATAAATGTTCTTTTTTTGGCAACACTTGCTGCACCTCCCACAGCCTATTAGCTACTTAGGAAGGAATTAGAGAGGGCTACAAGGTCAGGCTTGATTATGCTAGGAGAGCTCTGCCCTCCAGGCTGGGACTTGTTTGTGGCCCTGCCACAGGTCAGCCCCAGGCTTGACCCTAGAGCCGCTCCCTACAGGGCAGTGTCTGAATTGCAGGCCCTCTGTGAATAGGGTCTGAGTCACTTGCATGAGCAGCAGGAGTGAAATTGCCAGCAATTGCCAGCCCTACAGAGCTGCTCCTCACTACTGAGCCTGCAGGTGGTCTTTCAGACAAATAAAGTAAATTACAGAGCCCTGCCACTGATTAGACTCCCAAAACTTGCCTCCCTTTGCCCTTGGAGTTGGCTCCAGGAATGTATTATCTGTAAACCAAGAGCTGTTGTAGTAGAATCAGTTTTCTTCTGTGACTGAACCCCTCGAGGGGTTCTTCTGCTGGACCTGTGGAGGTCAGAGTTCTCCATTAAGGTGAGGGAAAAACAAATCTCACCCCTAGGTAGCAGAAGGGGTAAAGTCCTATGGAAGCCACAGAGGCTCAAAACTGTGAGGCCACACATGGTAAAAATCTTGCAATTCAACCCCATCGACTGAAACAGAGTAGAAAGACCTCCTTAGAGTTAAATGGGAAAGCAAAGGAGAACAGGGAACATCATAAACAACCATGGTAATGACAATGACAAGAAAGAAAATGAAAAATCCCCAGAGAGGAGGCTGAAACATATGGATTTATGTGATATAAATGACAGAGATTTCAAGATTGCAGTTCTGAAAATACTCAATGAGATGTGAGAACATACTGACAGACAATTCAGTGCACTGAAAAAACAAATCAATGAACAAAATATTTCTCCAAGGAAATTGAAATTTTAACAAAGAATCAATCAGAAATCCTGGAAAAGAAGCATTCAAGTAAGGAGATTAAGAGTGAGCCTGTTGAGCATAGAAAACAGAACCAACCAATTAGAGGAAATAACAAGTGATAATGCTAGAGGAATCAAGAAGTGATGCAGAGGGAAGAAGAAAGAGACCTAAAAATAAAGAAATATGAAAAAGCTCTATGAGACCTCTCTGATTCCATCAAAAAAAGTAATATCAGGCCCCAAGATGGTGACTAGCAAAAAGGCAGGGAGGGAGAGTGTGTGAGGGAGCGATAGGAAGTGTGTGGACTTGTGTGGTGTGTGTGTGAGTTAGGGACAGTTAGATCCTGCAGGTCTTTTGGGGGGCTGCCAGACCGGGCAGTCTTAGACTGTGAAACCCTGCTGCCACCGCAAACACTGTGGGTCTGCCAGCCTTGGCACAGAAACCACAGCATCTAGAAGAGCAGAACTGCTTGTGACTAGGATCCTAGCCTCACCACCACCCAATCTGGTCTCAGATGCAAACCAGGACCCTACAGCCACTCAGGACAAAGACCTGCTACCACATCTGTAGACCCACAAACATGGAGACTTCAGACATCTTGGCCACAGATTTCTGTGAGTCACAGAGCCCATCCCCCTCCCCTGCTGGCCCACTGCAGTGGCAAAGGACCTGCTAGACCC
Source organism: Cnephaeus nilssonii (assembly GCF_951640355.1). Classification (NCBI taxonomy): domain Eukaryota; kingdom Metazoa; phylum Chordata; class Mammalia; order Chiroptera; family Vespertilionidae; genus Cnephaeus; species Cnephaeus nilssonii. The sequence continues at coordinate 40,206,209 of NC_137071.1, read as the reverse complement.
GCTCCCCACGAGCAGGCCTCCTGCCGGCACAGGGTGGCTGTGCTACCTGATTTGACTCTGGAAGCGCACACACTGGGAGTCTATTTCCTATGGCACTTGACCAGGCCTCCGGCCTTGTGTCAGCTGTGCTACTTGACTTTTTTTCCCCACTTTTTAAAATTAGGTATTATATGTGTACATATCTTACCATTGTCCCCCCCACCCCACTCCCATACATGCCCTCACCCCCCAGAGTTCTGTGTCCATTGGTTATGCTTATATGCATGCATACAAGTCCTTCGGTTGATCTCTTATCTCCCCCACCTCTCCCTAACCTTCCCCCTGTAATTTGACAGTCTGTTTGATGCTTTACAGTCTCTGTATCTATATTTTTGTTCATCAGTTTATAATGTTCTTTATTATCCATAAATGAGTGAGATCATGTGGTATTTTTCATTCATTGATTGGCTTATTTCACTTAGCATAATGTTCTCCAATTCCATCCAGGTTGCTGCAAATGATGAGAATTCCTTCTTTTTTATGGCAGCATAGTATTCCATTGTGTAGATGTACCACAGTTTTCTGATCCAGTCATCTGCTGAGGAGCACCAAGGTTGTTTCCAAATCTTAGCTATTGTAAATTGTGCTGCTATGAACATAGGGGTGCATATATCCTTTCTGATCGGTGTTTCTAGTTTCTTTGGATATATTCCCAGGAGTGAGATTACTGGGTCAAATGGGAGTTCCATTTTCAGTTTTTTGAGGAAACTCCATACTGTTCTCCACAGTGGCTGCACCAGTCTGCATTCCCACCAACAGTGAACGAGGGTTCCTTTTTCTCCGCATCCTCGCCAACACTTCTCATTTGTTGATTTGTTGATGATAGCCATTCTGACAGGTGTGAGATGGTACCGCATTGCTGTTTTGATTTGCATCTCTCGGATAATTAGTGACTTTGAGCATGTTTTCATGTGTCTCTTGGCCTTCCTTCTGTCTTCTTTTGAAAAGATTCTATTTAGGTCCGTTGCCCATTTTTGTATTGGATCATTTATCTTCCTTTTATTAAGTTGCATAAGCTGCCTGTAGATGTTGGAGATTAAACCTTTATCAGTGATAGCATTTGCAAATATGTTCTCCCATAGAGTGGGCTTTCTTGTTATTTTGTTGATGTTTCTTTTGCTGTAAAAAAGCTTTTTATTTTGATGTAGTCCCATTTGTTAATTTTCTCTTTAGCTTCCGTTGCCCAAGGGGCAGTGTCAGTGAAGAAGTTCTTTTGGCATATGTCTGAGATTTTGTTGCCTGTGGATTCCTCTAGTATTTTTATGGTTTCTTGTCTTATGTTTAAGTCCTGTATCCATTTTGAGTTGATTTTTGTGTATGGTGTAAGTTGGTGATCTAGTTTCATTTTTTTGCATGTATCTGTCCAATTTTCCCAACACCATTTATTGAAAAGACTGTCTTGACTCAATTGTATGTTCATGCCTCCTCTGTCAAATATTAATTGAGCATAGTGGTTTGGGTCGATATCTGGATTCTCTATTCTGTTCCATTGATCTATATGTCTGTTCTTGTGCCAGTACTAAGCTGTTTTGAGAACTGTGGCTTTGTAATACATCTTGAGGTCTGGTATTGAGATCCCTCCTACTTTATTCTTCTTTCTCAGGATTGCTGTGGCTATTCGGGGTCTTTTTTTAATTCCAGATGAATTTTTAGAGAGTTCTTTCTAGGTCTGTGAAATATGCTGTTGGTATTTTGATGGGGAGTGCATTGAATCTGTAGATTGCTTTGGGTAGTATGGACATTTTAATGATGTTGATTCTACCAATCCATGAACATGGTATGTTCTTCCATCTGTTTACGTCTTCCTCTATCTCTTTTTTCAGTGTCCTGTAGTTTTCCGTGTATAGGTCTTTTACCTCCTTAGTTAAGTTTATTCCTAGGTATCTTAGTTTTTTTGGTGTGATGGTAAATGGGATTGCTTTTTTAGTCTCTCTTTCTGTAAGTTCACTATTGGTGTACAGAAATGCCATAGATTTCTTGGCGTTAATTTTGTATCCTGCTACATTGCCGAATTCATTTATTAAGTCTATTAGTTTTTTGATGGAGTCTTTTGGGTTTTTTACGTACAATATCATGTCATCTGCAAATAAGGACAGCTTTAGTTCTTCTTTTCCAATTTGGATGCCTCTTATTTCTTCTTCTTGTCTAATTGCAATGGCTAATACTTCCAGTACTATGTCAAACAGGAGTGGTGAGAGAGGGCATCCCTGTCAGGTTCCTGTTCTTAGGGGAAATGGTTTTAGTTTTTGTCCATTGAGTATGATGTTTGCTGTGGGTTTATCATATATAGCTTTTATTATGTTGAGGTATGATCCTTCTATTCCCACTTTGTTGAGAGTTTTTATCAAGAAAGGGTGTTGGATTTTGTCAATGCTTTTTCTGCATCTATTGATATGACTATGTGATTTTTTTCTCTCAATTTGTTTATGTGATGTATCATGTTTATTGATTTGCGGATATTGTACCATCCTTGCATTCCTGGGGTAAATCCTACTTGGTCATGGTGTATGATCTTTCTGATGTACTGCTGGATTCGATTTGCTGGAATTTTGTTGAGGATTTTGGCATCTATATTCATGAGGGATATTGGTCTGTAATTCTCTTTCTTTGTGTTGTCTTTATCTGTTTTTGGTATTAGGGTGATGCTGGCTTCATAGAAGGAGCCTGGAAGTGTTCCTTCCACTTGAATTTTTTGGAATAGTCTGAGGAGGATAGGTTTTAGTTCTTCCTTGAATATTTGGTAAAACTCTCCTGTATAGCCGTCTGGCCCCGAGCTTTTGTTTGCCGGAAGCTTTTTGATGACTGCTTCAATTTCTTCCATAGTTACTGGCCTGTTGAGCTGTTTAGATTCTTCCTGATTGAGTTTTGGAAGGTTATATTTTTCTCAGAGTATGTCCATTTCCTCTAGATTGTCTAGTTTGTTGGAATAGAGTTGTTCATAGTATTTTATAACAACCCTTTGTATTTCGATGGGGTCTGTTGTTATTTCACCACTTTCATTTCTGATTTTGTTTATTTGGGTCCTCTCTCTTTGCTTCTTGGTGAGCCTGGCTAGAGGTTCATCAATCTTGTTTATCCTTTCAAAGAACCAGCTCTTGGTTTTGTTGATCTTTTGTATTGTTTCTTTGGTCTCTATGTCGTTTATCTCCGCTCTGATCTTTATTATTTCCTTCCTTCTGCTTACACTGGGATTTTCTTGTTGCTCTCTCTCTAACTCTTTGAGTTGTTGGGTTAGGTAATTTATTACCATTGTTTCTTGTTTTGGCAGTAGGCTTTTAGAGCTATGAGCTTCCCTCTCAGGACTGCTTTCGCTGTGTCCCATAGACTTTGGGTTGTTGTGTTTTCATTGTCATTTGTTGCCATAATGTTTTTTATTTCTTCCTTGATGTCTTTGGTAACCCAGTCATTGTTTAATAGCATGCTGTTTACTCTCCATGTGTTTGATTTTTTTGGATTGTTTTTATTGTAGTTGATTTCCAGTTTTATGCCGCTGTGATCTGTGAAGATACTTGATATGATTTCTATCTTCTTAAATTTGGAGAAACTTTACCTATGTCCTAACATTTGGTCTATCTTTGAAAATGACCCATGTGCAGTTGAGAAGAATGTATATTCTGTGGCTTTGGGGTGAAATATTCTGAAGATGTCAATTAATTCCATCTGGTCTAGTGAGTCATTTAGGATTGCTGTTTCTTTGCTGATTTTTTGTTTAGAGGATTTGTCCAATGGTGATAGTGGGGTATTAAAGTCTGCTACTATGATTGTATTGCTGTCAATCTCTCCTTTGATATCTTCCTGGAGTTTTTTAAATGTATTTTGGTGCTCCTGTATTGGGTGCATATATGTTTACAAGAGTTATTTCTTCTTGTTGGATTTCTCCTTTTAGTATTATGAAGTGGCCTTCATTATCTCTTGTTATGTCCTTCACTTTGAGATCTAAATTTTTGGATACAAGTATTGCTACCCCAGCTTTTTTTTTATTTCCATTCGCCTGGAAAACCTTTTTCCATTTCTTCATTCTCAGTCTGTATGCATCTTTTTTTCTCAGGTGGGTTTCCTGTAGACAGCAGATATATGGGTTTTGTTTTCTTATCCAATCAGTTACCCTGTGTCTTTTGATTGGGGCATTCAATCCATTTACATTTTAAGTTATTATTGATAGGTACTTATTTGTCGTCATTTTTATTCTATACCCCCGTGTTCCTTCTTTGCTTCCTATTTCTTTTCTTTCTTTCTTTCTTTCTTTCTTTCTTTCTTTCTTTCTTTCTTTCTTTTTTTTTTTTTACAGCAGATCCTTTAGCATTTCTTGAATTGCTGGTTTGGTGGTGATAAACTCCCTTAGTCCTTTTTTGTCTGTGAAGCTCCTGATTTCACCTTCAATTTTGATTGATAGCCTTGCTGGGTACAGTATTCTTGGATTCAGACCCTTCCTTTGCATGACTTTGTATATTTCATTCCATTCCCTTCTGGCCTGATGAGTTTCTTTTTTTTTAAAATATATTTTATTGAGTTTTTACAGAGTGGAAGAGGGAGGGATAGAGAGTTAGAAACATCGATCAGCTGCCTCCTGAACACCCCCCACTGGGGATGTGCCCGCAACCAAGGCACATGCCCTTGACCGGAATCGAACCTGGGACCCTTGAGTCCGCAGGCCGACACTCTATCCACTGAGCCAAACTGGTTTCGGCTGGCCTGATGAGTTTCTGTTGAGAAATCAGTTGCTAGTCTGATGGAGGTTCCTTTGTATGTAACTTTCTGTCTCTCTCTGGCCGCTTTTAAGATTCTTATTTTGTCATTGGTGTTTGCCAATTTAATTATAATGTGCCTTGATGTCGGTCTTTTGGGGTTCATTTTGCTTGGGACTCTGTGAGCTTCTTGGATTTGTGTGGTTTTTTTCTTCCCTATATCAGGGAAGTTTTCTGTTATTATTTCTTCTAACAGGTTTTCTATTCCTTGCTCAGTTTCCATTCCTTCTGGAACCCCTATTATTCGGATGTTGTTTTGTTTCGTGTTGTCCCGAAGTTCCCTTAGGCTCTCCTCATGCTTTTTAATTTTTTTTTTCTAGAAGCTGTTCTATTTGGGTATTTTTTTCCATCTTGTCTTCTAGCTTACTGATGCGGTCCTCTGCTTCTTCTAGTCTACTCTTGATGCTTTCTATTGAGTTCTTTACAGCAGCGATGTCATTTCTCATTTCTTCTTGGTTCTTCTTCATTTCCTCTTGATTCTTACTCATATTGTCGAATTTGTCTTCCATTCTTTTCAGCCACCTTATGACCATTTCTCTGAATTGTTTCTCTGACAGGTTGCTTGCCTTGTATTTGTTTACTTCCTTTTCTGGTGATGCCTGCTTTTCTTTCCTATGGGGGCTGTTTCTTTGTCTCCCCATGGTCTCTCTTCTCAGGATGTCTGGTTATATAGTTCTCTCTCTCCTTATCCCCCCGAAATCTGACCTTTTCTTGGTGCAGTGAATAGTTCCTTTGGATCCGTGTGTTTGCGCAGATTGGGGGCCCACTACTTGACTTTGATACTGGGTGCGTGCACACAGGAGTCTGTTTCCTGTGGCACAGAAGTGGGCCTCCCACTCACAGGTTGGTTGTGCTAACTGACTTTGTCTTGGGCGCATGGACATGGAAAGTCTGTTTCCCGTGGTACAGGAGTGGGCCTCCTGTTGACACAGGGGGACTGTGCAACCCAGCCCCCAAGCAGATCGGGGACTCTGATTCTGTACGCGAGAGGCCACACTGAGCACCAGTAACTTGATTCTTGGCACACACATGCGGGGAATCTGTTTTTCATCGCATACAAATGGGAACCGTGATTCTCAGTGCAAGCACACTGAGCACCAGTGACTCCAATTCTTGGTGCATGTCTATACAGGGACACTGATTCTGGGTGCGAGGCCATACCGAGCAACAGAGACTCTGATACTCGATTCTCGGTGTGTGCACACAGGGACTCTGACTCCTGGCGCATGCTAGGGGACTCTGATTTTCGGTGAATGCCCGCAGGGACTTTTTCTCAGTGCTGCGCACGCAGGGACCATGATTCTAGTTGGTCTCACAAGGCCACACTGAGCACCAGTGACTCTGATTCTTGGCGTGTGTGGCTCCCACTGACCCACAGCAGCCACATGTCTCAGTATCAGAGCTCTTCAGAGACACTTGGGTGGCAAGACACTCCCACTGCACACAGCTCAGACCCCCGCAACTCGGTGTTTGGACCTTCTGGTGATAGCTAGAATGGGGAGACAACGAAACAATCCCCAGAGGAAAGAAAAAGAGGAATCGCCAAGAACAGAAATCAGGCATGCAATATAACAGAAAAAGAATACAGAGTAATGGTCATACCATTCATAAACTGGATGGACAAGAAAATCAACAACCTATGCAAAAATCAGGAAGAAATCAAAAGTGATATAGCTTCAATTAAAAACGCTATGAGAGGTTTCAACAGTAGACTAGAAGAAGCCGAGGACTGAATTAGTGAGTTAGAAGATAAGGTAGAGAAACAAGCCCAATCTGAACAGCAACTGGAAAAAAATATTAAAAAGCAAGAGGAGAGCTTCAGGGAGATTTGGGACAACACAAAATGAAATAACATGCATATAATAGGAGTGCCAGAAGGACAAAAAGAACAGCAAGGATTAGAGAATCTATTTGAAGAAATAATGACAGGAAACTTCCCTGATATGAGGGAGAAAAAAGTCACAAAAGTACAGAGTTCCAAGTAAGATGAATCACAAAAGACCCACACCAAGACACATCATAATTACAATGGTAAATGTTAATGACAAAGAGAGAATCTTAAAGGCTGCAAGAGAGAGAGACAGTTACCTACAAAGGATCTCCCATCAGATTATCAAATGATTTCTCAACAGAAAAACATCAAGCTAGAAGTGAATGGAATGAAGTGATGCAAAGCAAAGGACTAAATCCAAGAATACTCTAACCAGCAAGACTATCAATCAAAATTGAAGGGGAAATCAGGAGCTTTGCAGACATAAAAAAAAAGGCTAAGGGAGTTTATCACTACCAAGCTAGCAATGCAAGAAATGCTGAAGGGAATGCTATAAAAAGAAGAAATAGAAAGGAAAGAAAGAACACAAGCATAAAGTACAGAAATGGCTACAACAAAGTACCTATCAATAATAACATGAAATGTAAATGGATTAAGTACTCCAATCAAAAGACATTGAGTGACTTAATGGATAAAAAAAATGAGCCATATAGATGTTGTCTACAGGAGACCCACCTCAGAACAATGGACTCACAAAGATTGAAAGTGAAGTGATGAAAAAATATCTTTCAGGCAAATGGAAATGAAAAAAAAAGCTGGGGTAACAATACTTATATCTGACAAAATAGACTTCAAAGTGAAGAGCATAACAAGAAACAAGGAAGGCCACTTCATAATTCTAAAGAGATCGATACAACAAGAGAATATAACTCTGATAAACATATATGCACCCAATGCAGGAGCAATGAAATACATAAAAAAACAAACTTCTGGAAGATATCAGGGGAGAGATTGACAGCAATACAATCATAGGAGGAGACTTTAATACCCCATGAACATCACTGGATAAATACTGTAGACAAAAAAATTATTAAAGAAACAGCAATCCTAAATGAGTCACTAGATCAGATGGACTTAATCGACATCATTAGAACATTCTACCCCAAAGCCACGGAATATGCATTCTTCTCAAGTGCACATGGGACATTTTCAAAGATAAACCACATATTGGGACACAAGCAAAGTTTCTTCAAATTCAAGAAGATAGAAATCATATCAAGCATCTTCTCAGACCACAATGGCATAATTATGGAATAAAGTATAATAAAAACAATCAGAAAAATTCAAACACTTGGAGGCTGAATAGCATACTATGAAACAATGAGTGGGTTACAAAATAGATCAAAGAAGAAATAAAAAACATCCTGGAAACAAATGACAATGAAAATACAAAAATTCAAAATCTTTGGGACACAATGAAAGCAGTCCTGAGAAGGAAGTTCATAGCATTACAGGCCTACTACAAAAAAACACACAAAACAAAACAAAACAAAACAAAACAAAAACTAGTAATAAACTATCTAACTCTGCAACTTAAAAATTAGAAAGAGATCAACAAGAAAAGCCCAGAGTGAGCAGGAGGAAGGAAATAATAAAGATTAGAGTGGAAATAAATGACATAGAGACCAAAAAAAAAAAATCAGTGAAACCAAGAGCTGGTTCTTTGAAAGGATAAATAAGATTGATGAAACTCTAGCTAGGCTCACCATGAAGCAAAGAGAGAGGACGTAAATAAACAAAATCAGAAATGAAAGATGCGAAATAACAACAGACCCCACAGAAATACGAAGAATCCTAAAATATACCATGAGGAACTCTATTCCAACAAACTGTTCAACCTAGAAAAGTAGACACATTCCTAGAAAAGTATGACATTCCAAAACTCAACCAGGAGGAATAAAAAAACTGAATAGGCCAATAACTATGGAGGACATTGAAGCAGTAATCAAAAAACTTCCAACAAACAAAAGCCCTGGAACAGATGCCTTCACCGGGAAGTTTTATCAAACATTCAAGAAGAAATAAAACTATCTTCCTCACACTATTCCAAAAAATTCAGGAGGCAGGAACATTTCCAAGCTCTTCATATGAAGCCAGTATTACCCTAATCCCCAAACCAGATAAAGACAATACAAAGAAAGAGAAGTATAGGCCAATATCCCTCATGAAAATAGATGCCAAAATTCTCAACAAAATTCTAGCAAATCGAATCCAGCATTACATTATAAAGATCATATACCATAACCAAGTGGAATTTATTCCGGGGATGCAAGGATGGTACAATATCTGTAAATCAATAAACGTGATACGGCACATAAACAAACTGTGAGAGAAAAAACATATAATCATATACATTGATGCAGAAAAAGCATTTAAGAATGTCCACCATCCTTTCTTGATAAAAAGTCTCAGCAAGATGGGAATAGAAGAATTATACCTCAACATAATAAAACCCATATATGACAAACCCATCTTGAACATCATACTCAATAGGCAAAAACTAAAACCATTTCTCCTAAGAAGAGGAACAGGACAGGGATGCCCACTCTCACTACTCCTTTTTGACATAGTACTGGAATTATTAGCCATTGCAATTAGACAAGAAGAAGAAATAAAAGGCATCCAAATTAGAAAAGAAGAAGTAAAACTGTTCTTATTTGCTGATGACATGATATTGTACATAGAAAACCCCAAATACTCCATCAAGAAACTACTAGACTAGGTAAATGAATTCAGTAATGTAGCAGGATAGAAAATTAACATGCAGATGTCTATGGCTTTTCTATACACCAATAATGAACTCACAGAAAAAGAAACTAAAAAAAAAGAAAAATCCCATTGACTACTGCAACAACAAAAAATTAAGATACCTAGGAATAAATTTAACCAAGGAGATAAAGGACCTGTACTCAGAAAATTTCAGAACACTGAAAAGAGAGATAGAGGAAGACATGAACAAATGGAAGAATATACCATGTTCATGGATTGGTAGAATCAATTAAAATGTCCATACTACCCAAAACAATCTATAAATTCAATGCAATCCCCATTAAAATACCAACGGCATACTTCAAAGGCCTAGAACAAGTCTCCAAAAATTCATCTGGAATAAAAAAAAAGACCCTGAATAGTTGCAGCAATCTTGAGAATGAAGAACAATGTTGGAGGGATCACAATACCAGATATCAAACTATACTACAAAGCCACTGTTTTATTAGTACTAGCACAAGAACAGACATATAGGCCAGTGGATCAGAATAGAGAACCCAGAAATCAATGTAAGACATTATGCTCAATTAATATTTGACAAAGGAGGCAAGAACATACAATGGAGTCAAGCCAGTCTCTTCAATAAATGGTGTTGGGAAAATTGGACAGATACATGCAAAAAAATGAAACTACACCACAACTTACACCATACACAATAATAAACTCAAAATGGCTAAAGGACTTAAATGTAAGATGGGAAACCATAAAAATCTTAGAAGAAGTCATAGGCAGAAAAGTAGCAGACATTTGTAGTAGCAATATCTTTACTGATACAGCTCCTAGGGCAATGGAAACTAAGGGTAAAATAAACAAATGGGACTACATCAAAATAAAAAGCTTTTGCACAGCAAATGAAACCATCAACAAAACAACAAGAAAGCCAACTGCATGGGAGAACATATTTGCCAATGTTATCTCCGATAAGGGTTTAATCTCCAACATTTACAGGGAACTCATACAAGGTAACAAAATGAAGATAAACAATCCAATAAAAAAATGGGCAAAGGACCTAAACAGACACTTTTCAAAAGAGGACATACAGAAAGCCAAGAGACATATGAAAACATGCTCAATTTCACTCATCATCCAAGTGATGCAAATCAAAACAACAATGAGGTACCATCTCACACCTGCCAGAATGGCTATCATCAACAAATCAACAAACAGCAAGTGCTGGAGAGGATCCAGAGAAAAGGAACCCTCCTTCACTGCTGGTGGGAATGCAGACTGATGCAGCCAAAATTAAAAATGGAACTGCCATTTGACCCAGTAACACCACTTCTAGGAATATATCCCAAAAAGACAGAAACACCAATGAGAAAGGATATATGCACCCCTATGTTCATAGCAGCACAATTTACAATAGCTAAGATTTGGAAAAAGCCTAAATGCCCATCAGCAGATGAGTGGATTAGGAAACTGTGGTACATCTACACAATGGAATACTATGCTGCTGTAAACAAGAAGGAATTCCTACCATTTGCAATAGCATGGATGGAATTGGAAAGCATTATGCTAAGCGAAATAAGCCAATCCGTGAAAGAAAAATACCACATGATCTCACTCATTTGTGGAATATAAGGATTATTATTAACTGATGAAAAAAATAAATACAGAGGCAAAGAAGCATCTAACAGACTGTCAAACCACAGCGGGAAGGCAGGGAAGGTTTGGGGGAGGTAAGAGGTCAACTGAAGGACTTGTATGCATGCATATAAGCATAACCAATGGACACAAGACACTGAGGGTGAAGTGGGGTGAGGGCATGTGCTGTGGGGTAGGGAAGGCCGGGGGGAGGTCAGTGGGGTAAAAAGGAGACATATGTACTACTATGTGTAATACTTTTAACAATAAAATAAAATTAAAAAAAGAAAGCCTTGGATGGTTGATAGACAGAAGTACTCCAGAAAGAGGGGCAACTGGTTGACAATTCTGAGTGTATGTATGTATATCACATTAATAATGAGTCTGCAATGAAATTTTACAGAACTCAGTAATATGAAGGTTACTGGATGTACATAAAGTCAAAATAAACTACAGCATAAAACAATTCAAAAAAAGTAACATCAGAATCATAGACATTGTTGAGGAGGAAGAGAGGGAGCATGGAATGGAGTCTATTAAAACAAATAGTGGATGAGAACTCCCCAAATCTATGGAAAGAACTTGATCCTTGAATCCAAGAAGCAAACAGAACACCTAGTTTGTTCCAATGAGGCCCTCTCTCAGGCACTTGGTAAGGAAGCTATGAAAAATTAGTGACAAAGAAAAAAAATCCTCAAAGCATCCAGGGAAAAGAAAGAAATGACTTACAAATGAAAACCCACCAGAATTTCATCTGACTTCTCAGCAAAAACTCTACAAGCCAGAAGAGAGTGGAACCAAATATTCAAACATCTGAAAGAGAGAAATTACCAGCCATGCATAATATATCCAGGAAACTTATCCTTTAAATATGAAGGAGAAATAAGAACATTCCAAGACATACAGAAACTGAGGGATTTTATCACCAGAAATCCTCCATTGCAAGAAATACTCAAAGGAGTTATTCTACCTGAATCAAAGAACATAAGGTCACAACACTACGAGTAAGATTGCCAAAAAATTTGAATCATAAATAGGAATAATTTGTGACAACAAAAACATACACGGGGAAGGGAGAAAGGTATAAATTGGCAAAGGAAGATGAAGATCAGATGCACTCAAAAGAGAAAAAAAAACTATGGTACATATGCAACTTCACTTTTTATAAAACCAATGGCAACCACACACAAAATCCCCCAAATAGGACGTATAGCTTAAAAAAAGGAGGAAAAAGCCATTGCCTGTTTGGATCAGTGGATAGAGCATCAGCCTGTGGACTGAAGGGTCCTGAGTTTGATTCCAGTCAAGGGCATATGCCTGGGTTATGGGCTCAATCCCCATAGGGGGCTGCAGGAGGCAGCTGATTACTGACTCATCATTAATGTTTCTATCTCTCTCTCCTTCTCCCTTCCTCTCTGAATTTAATAAAAAATAAAATATAAAAGAGGAAACAAAGGAAAGATGTATGGAATACCTACAAACAAAAACAATAGCCAGAAGCATAAAGGAAAAGAAGCAATGGAGGCACAGATATACCAGAAAACAAAATATAAAATGGCTATAGGAAATTCTCATACACCAATAATTACCCTACATGTAAATGTTCTAAATTCACCAGTAAAGAGGCACAGAATAGAAGAGTGGCTCAAAAAACAAAACCCAACCATATGCTGCCTATGAGACACATCTAAACAGCAGAGACAAAGGTAGATTCAAAATAAAAGGGTTACAAATGATACTCCAAGCAAATAACATCCACAAAAAAAGCATGTGTAGCCATACTTATACCTGACAAAATACACTGAGTGGCCAGATTATTATGATCTCTGAAAGCATAATAATCTGGCCACTCAGTGTATATCCTATATAATACAAGGCTAATATGCAAATTGTCCCCTTGACCAGGAATTTGACCAGCAGGCAGGCCAGCCAACCGCCCATGTCCCCTCCCCCTGGCCAGGCTGGCCGGACCCCACACACACACTGAGTGGCCAGATTATTATGCATTCAGAGATCATAATAATCTGGCCACTCAGTGTAGATCTCAAGATAAAAAAAAATAACAAGAGCCCAAGATGGACACTTTATAATGGTAAAAGGAACATTACATCAAGAAAACATAACACTTCTTTTTTTTTTAGATTATATTGCATACTTTATTAATTTACGTATAGAATAATTCATGGTATTAACAATTGAAATATAATGCCTGATATGGCTGTTCTTGTGACAGCAGAGTTCCTCCAAGTTACAGAAATGTCTTTTCAATTTGTGGTGCACAGTTATTGCAACAGTATAAAAATACAATTTTGTTGAGTTATTTTTAACATATGTATGAGATGACTTTAAGATTTTGAGGGAGAGAAGGGTAAAATGAATGTTTCTCCAAAGATGTTTTTCTTCCAGACCTAATAGTGACAACGTTAAACCTACCCTCTGTAGATTGTGTCATCTGGTCCTGGCCAGAAGAGGCCCCTGAGTACGTGGTGGCCATGACCTTCTCCCCTTCAAGCCAATTTTCTGGTTTGAGTGCACGTGCTATGAGGCGTATAAACTGCTTTCCTTTCCTTATTAAGACATTGACACACGTGTCCCCGCAGGAGTGAAGAAAGACTTCAAAATTGAAATGAACCACCCTTGGGGTTCCATGTTCTTCTTTTCTTTCGTCTCTTCTCTTTTTCCTTTCTTTTTATTTTGATGAAGACGATAACAGAAGGGAATAGATAGACTCTGAAATCGCCAGAAAACCAAGTATTTCTGCAGCACTGAGAGGCATTTAGTGCTAAGACAGAAATGTGGTCCTTCTATTGTTCTTCTGTAAGGAGTTTTTTTTTTAAATTTCTTTATTGATTAAGGTGTCACATATTTGTCCTCATCCCCCCATTCCCACCCCACACCCCTCCCCACAGATGCCCCCACCCCCCTGTTGTCCTTAACTATTGGTTAGGCTCATATTCATGCACACAAGTCCTTTGGTTGATCTCTCCCCCCTACCCCCACCCTCCTCTACTCTCCCTCTGAGGCCCAACAGTCCGATCGATGCCTCCTTGTTTCTGGGTCTGTTCTTGTTCATCAGTCTATGTTGTTCATCATTTCCCCTAGATGAATGAGATCATGTGTTACTAGAAATATACTTATAAGAACCGAATATGAGACGAGCAATAATAGTTATGCTGACAGGCAAATGAATCAGTCTGTAGTGAGTTTCTTTCTGGACCAACAGTTCTTTTGAGACCCAATTTCAATGTCCACCAGTTCCTTATGTGTACATGTCAGCACCGACTTTTCAGTTCTGGATGGTGAACAAATGGTGGTAATGCAGGTCCGACTCCCTCTGGTTTGGTCTCGCCTGGACCCAGGGGCGCGGCCTCACCCGAACTCAGGGGCACACGGCCTCACCTGGACCTGGGACCCAGCATCAGCTGGGCCCTGGGGCGCGTGGCCTCACCCAGACCCAGGAGCACGTGGTCTCACTCGGACCCGGGATCCAGCCTCACCTGGACTCAGGGGCACGCGGCCTCACCTGAACCCAGGGGCGCGCGGCCTCACCCGGACTCTGGACCCAGCCTCACCCAGATCCAGGGGCATGTGGCCTCGCCTGGACTCAGGGGCGCAGCCTCACCCGGACCCGGGACTCAGCCTCACCCTGACCCGGGTCCCAGCCTCGCCCGGCCCCAGGGAAGCGTGGCCTCACCCAGACCCAGGACCCAGCGGGACTTCGTCTTCTTGATCCCAATTCCTGTCGGTCAATTCCCTCTCAGCAATTCCTCCGGCCATTTCCTTAAAGTTCCGGGGCCGCTGCCAAGGAACTCACTGGGCGGCAGGCTCGGAGAGGCTCCGGTGTGCCTGGTGCAAAGCAGCAAGCTGGTCCGTGGTCGCTGCGATGGCGCTCGGGTCTGCAGCGGCAGCCGGTTGCCGGGCGTGTGCACCTGGCCGCTTCTGGGGCGCAGAGATTCTCGAAGGACTCGGAGGTCAGCAAGCATGGAGTCTCCCACCCCATGTCCCCCAGGGGCTCGTCTGTCCGTGCTTGGCAGCGAGCGGAGCCATCCCCTCAGCCAGAGACCACCGGGGGAACCGCGCTGAGCACGTTCCAGGCCACCATTGTGTCGCCAGAGCCGTAGTTCTTAAAGTGTGATCTCTGGCTCACCGGCATCAGCATCATCCCGCGTCCCCCTCTCTTTTATTCTAGTTGTAGAGCATCCACTCAGCCAGCCCTCTGGTGGTTCTGGATGGTGTCTACTCTGTTTTCCAGTTGTAGTTTCAAAATTGTTGTGGTAGGCAACAATCAGGCGTCTGCCCTATGCCGCCATCTTGGTCATCCCTCGTAGTTAAGTCTTGATTGTTGTTGGTGTCACTGGGAGGAATTGACCTCCAGGCCAATTGGCTGTGAGGACCCGTTGTATCTCAGCCCTTCCGCGTTTGTTCTTTCTTTTTCCTTCTTAGTTGTAAATCTACCATTCAGCCAGCTTTCCCGTGGTTCTGGGTGGTAGACGCTTTGTCTTTTAGTTGTATTTTTGAAATTGTTGTGTGCGGCACAGTTTAGTTGTTTAACGTTGCCGCCATCTTGGTTCTCCCCCCAACACTTCTTAATATATATGAACCCAACCAGGGAGCACCAAAATATATTAAACAGCTACTCACAGAACTAAAGGGAGAAACAGAGCAATACACAATTATATTTGGAGACCTTAACACTCCATTGACAACTCTAGACAGATCAACCAAATAAAAATCAATAAAGAAATATTAGCCTTAAATGAAACACTAGACCGCATGGATATAATTTACATTTACAGAAAATTTCATCTCAGAACTTCTCCAGCACACATGGAACATTCTCAAGGATATACCATATGTTGGGTCACAGAACTAGCATCAACAAATTAAAAAAAATTGAAATTATACCAAGCATATTTTCTGACCATGATGCCTTGAAAGTAGAAATCAATTGCAAAAAGGAAGTAAAAAAAAACACCCCATAAATGTGTGAAGATTAAACAATATACTACTAAAAAATGACTGGGTCAAAATGAGTTAAAAAGATATATAGAGACAAATGAGAATGATAACACAGCATATCAAAACCTCTGAGATGTGGCAGTAATAAGAGGGAAGTTTATATCATTACACTCCTATCTCATGAAACAAGAAGACCCCCAAGTAAATAACTTAATATCACATCTTAAAATACTAGAAAAAGAATAAAAGCAACTCAAAGTTAGCAAAAGAAAGGAAATAATAAAAATT
This sequence comes from Cnephaeus nilssonii, assembly GCF_951640355.1. Classification (NCBI taxonomy): domain Eukaryota; kingdom Metazoa; phylum Chordata; class Mammalia; order Chiroptera; family Vespertilionidae; genus Cnephaeus; species Cnephaeus nilssonii. The sequence continues at coordinate 40,189,994 of NC_137071.1, read as the reverse complement.
AGAGCAGAATTAAATGACATAGAGAAAAAAAAGATTATATAAAAATTCAATAAAACCAAGAGTTGGTTCTTTAAAAAGATTAATAAAATTGACAACCCCCTGACCAGGCTCTCTAAGGAAAAAAGGGAAAATGTCCATATAAACAAAATCAGAAATGACAGAGGAGAAGTCACCACAGACATCACAGTATACAAAGGATCAGACTAGAATATTATTAAAGACATTATGACACCAAATTTAATAACCTACATAAATGGACAAGTTAATAGATATATATAACATTCCTAGACTAAATCATGAAGAATTGGAAAAATCTGCATAGACTGATCAGCAGTGAGGAAATGGAAACAACCATCAAAAACCTTCCAAAGGAGAGAGTAGGAAAAATGGCGTCTGAATAGAGATGTGTTCTAAGACTGGTCCTGGGGCGGAGAGTAAGAACAGCTGAGATTCGCACAGGGAGTGTCTGTTGGCAAGCTAAGTGACAGCTAAACTCCAGGAGAAGGAGGAGAAGTGCTAGGCAGGGTTTCCCTGACCGTGCAGCACCCACAGCGGCTGGGTCCCCTCCCGGAGCAGTGGACTCAGAGAAGGAAAACTCGCCATCTTGCAAGGAAAGGAGGGTTTTATTGGAGGCCTGACTTTCCACGACAACGGCGAACACTGAACAGCTGTGAGCACCGGAACACCGGCTCCCAATCTGCGCAAACACACGGATTCAAAAGAACTCTTCACTGCACCAAGAAAAGGTCAGATTTCGCGGGGATAAGGTGAGGCATAGAGGGAAGCGCGCGAACTGCGGGAAATGCAGGACCGGGGAAGTCTGTGCCTAAAAAAATCCGCGGCTGTTGGAGTTGCCGAGATCCCTGAATGTGGAAGGGGGTCCTCTGAGCTGCTAACAGAAGGGTTCTCTAAAAAGCAACCCATTTTGGTCTGACGAGGAGGGTCAGACTGAGAGTTTTTCAAAGGAGTGCAGGCTGCTTAGTCTTGTGTGGAGATCCACTGTCCGCACACTTGGGCTTGTTCCGATTCTGATTACTAAGCCCAATACATAGGAAAATGCAGTTGGGGAATACCCTGAGACACTGCAGGGGGAAGTTATTTTTCTGTAACCTGGGGAGCGGAGCTGGGAGTGACCATCGTAGAGGCAGCTCTGAGGCGCACACTTCCACAAACCGGTAGTGAGTGCCATAGGGGGGAAAAAAAAAGGTAGAGAGGCCTGGAAGTCCAGAAACACTACCACCCAGGGGCTGAAACAAAAATTGTCTCTGGTTTAATAAAAAATAATTACGAGAAATTAAGACACCGCCTGCTTAAAAATCAGGACTGGCTTACAACACTGAGGAACAGTGGAACGAAGGGAACTCCAATACAGCCCGGACTGGGAAACAGGCGTACCAAACAGAACAATAGAGGAAGTGAATGACCGCCACTATTGCACATTTTATTCTTCTTATTTTTTATTTTAATTTAATTTTTTATCTTAATTTTTTATATTTTAATGTTTTATTTTTTATTTTTTGCATCTTTTACTTAAGAAACTAAATTTTTTCCCTCACGCGATTTTTACCTTTTTAATTATTACATTTTTATTTTCAATCAGGATTATATTACTATTATTTTACTTTTTTTTAAAGTGTCATTTAATTTTCTCTTTGTTTTATTTTGGGATTAGTGTCCTACATTCTATTTGCATCTTACCTTTAACATCGTTTTACCCTATCTCAATGCTAACTTTATGCCATCACTCTCTTCCTAACCTTTTCCCTTTTGGTCTCCTGTTTATCTTAACCCTTTCTGGCTTTAGATTTTCCCTACTCTTTCAGTTTACCCTCTGCTAAAATTTCACCCTACTTATATATCTAATTTCCAACCCCCTGCTCCAAGTCAATACACATCTCTCTCTACACTACCTTAACTAAAAAAAAAAAAAATATTGTTTTTCTCTCTGGCCTTTTGTTGTTGTTTGCTTAAATGTTGATTAGATTGAATTTGTATGCTTTTTTATGAGATTGTTTTGCTTATTCTTTTTTTGTTTGTTTGGTTCTTTTGCTTTCTTTGTTTTTGTTTATTTTTTACTTCTGTTTTCCCTTGCCTCACTTGATATTAGTTGGTGGTGTAGTTTGTATTAATCTCCAGGTTCGTGTAGCTGGCATTTGCTGGGATTAGTGGTTGTACTATTGGAGTTTACTCCCCATATTTATAGTTTGTTCCCCTTTTCTCTCTTAGTATTGTTCTTGTCTCTCTTGCTTTTCTTTTCTTTTGTTTTGTTTTCTTTTCTTTTCTTTTGTTTTCTTTTCTTTTCTTTTCTTTTCTTTTCTTTTCTTTTCTTTTCTTTTTTTCTTCTTTTTTCCCATGTTCATTTTCACACTCCTTTTTTTGTTCTTTCTTTTTACTCTTCCTATTCCTTTCCTATCCCCTAATTTGTCTTTCTCTGGGGGACACCTTTTTTTTTTCTTTTTTTTTATTGAGGTATTATATGTGTACATATCTTACCATTACCCCCCCCACCCCAAACCCACACATGCCCTCACCCCACAGAGTTTTCCGTCCATTGTTTATGCTTATATGCATGCATACAAGTCCTTCGTTTGATTTCTTATCTACCCCCCCTCTCCCTAACTTTCCCCCTGTAATTTGAAAGTCTGTTTGTTGCTTTAATGTCTCTGTAACTATCTTTTTGTTCATCAGTTTATAATGTTCTTTATTATCCATAAATGAGTGAGATCATGTGGTATTTTTCTTTCATAGACTGGCTTATTTCACTTAGTATAATATTCTCCAATTCCATCCAGGTTGCTGCAAATGGTAAGAATTCCTTCTTTTTTATGGCAGCATAGTATTCCATTGTGTAGATGTACCACAGTTTTCTGATCCAGTCATCTGCTGACGGGCACCTAGGCTGTTTCCAAATCTTAGCTATTGTAAATTGTGCTGCTATGAACATGGGGGTGCATATATCCTTTCTGATTGGTGTTTCTAGTTTCTTCGGATATATTCCCAGGAGTGGGATTACTGGGTCAAATGGGAGTTCCATTTTCAGTTTTTTGAGGAAACTCCATACTGTTCTCCACAGTGGCTGCACCAGTCTGCATTCCCACCAACAGTGCACGAGGGTTCCTTTTTCTCCGCATCCTCGCCAACACTTCTCATTTGTTGATTTGTTGATGATAGCCATTCTGACAGGTGTGAGATGGTACCGCATTGTTGTTTTGATTTGCATCTCTCGGATAATAAGTGACTTTGAGCATGTTTTCATGTGTCTCTTGGCCTTCCTTCTGTCTTCTTTTGAAAATATTCTGTTTAGGTCCATTGCCCATTTTTTTATTGGATCATTTATCTTCCTTTTATTAAGTTGCATAAGCTGCCTGTAGATGTTGGAGATTAAACCTTTATCAGTGCTAGCATTTGCAAATATGTTCTCCCATGCAGTGGGCTTTCTTGTTGTTTTGTTGATGGTTTCTTTTGCTGTAAAAAAGCTTTTTATTTTGATGTAGTCCCATTTGTTAATTTTCTCTTTAGCTTCCATTGCCCTAGGGGCAGTGTCAGTGAAAAAGTTCTTTTGGCATATGTCTGAGATTTTGTTGCCTGTAGATTCCTCTAGTATTTTTATGGTTTCCCGTCTTATGTTTAAGTCCTGTATCCATTTTGAGTTTATTTTTGTGTATGGTGTAAGTTGGTGATGTAGTTTCATTTTTTTGCATGTGTGTGTCCAATTTTCCCAACACCATTTATTGAAGAGACTGTCTTGCTTCCATTGTATGTTCATGCCTCCTTTGTCAAATATTAATTGAGCATAGTGGTTTGGGTCGATATCTGGATTCTCTATTCTGTTCCATTGATCTATATGTCTGTTCTTGTGCCAGTACCAGGCAGTTTTGAGAACAGTGGCTTTGTAATACAGCTTGAAATCTGGTATGGAGATCCCTCCTACTTTATTCTTCTTTCTAAGGATTGCTGCGGCTATTCGGGGTCTTTTTTTATTCCAGATGAATTTTTGGAGAGTTCTTTCTAGGTCTGTGAAATATGCTGTTGGTATTTTGATGGGGAGTGCATTGAATCTGTAGATTGCTTTGGGTAGTATGGACATTTTAATGATGTTGATTCTACCAATCCATGAACATGGTATGTTCTTCCATCTGTTTACGTCTTCCTCTATCTCTTTTTTCAGTGTCCTGTAGTTTTCCGCGTATAGGTCTTTTACCTCCTTAGTTAAGTTTATTCCTAGGTATCTTAATTTTTTTGGTGCGATGGTAAATGGGATTTCTTTTTTAGTCTCTCTTTCTTTAAGTTCACTATTGGTGTATATAAATGCCATAGATTTCTTGGCGTTAATTTTGTATCCCGCTACATTGCCGAATTCATTTATTAAGTCTATTAGTTTTTTGATGGAATCTTTTGGGTTTTTTACGTACAATATCATGTCATCTGCAAATAAGGACAGCTTCAATTCTTCTTTTACAATTTGGATGCCTCTTATTTCTTCTTCTTGTCTAATTGCAATGGCTAATACTTCCAGTACTATGTCAAACAGGAGTGGTGAGAGTGGGCATCCCTGTCTTGTTCCTGTTCTTAGGGGAAATGGTTTTAGTTTTTGCCCATTGAGTATGATGTTTGCTGTGGGTTTATCATATATAGCTTTTATTATGTTGAGGTATGATCCTTCTATTCCCACCTTGTTGAGCGTTTTTATCAAGAAAGGGTGTTGGATTTTGTCAAATGCTTTTTCTGCATCTATTGATATGACTATGTGGTTTTTATCTCTCAATTTGTTTATGTGATGTATCACATTTATTGATTTGCGGATATTGTACCATCCTTGCATTCCTGGGATAAATCCTACTTGGTCATGATGTATGATCTTTCTGATGTATTGCTGGAGCCGATTTGCTAGGATTTTGTTGAGAATTTTGGCATCTATGTTCATGAGGGATATTGGTCTGTAATTCTCTTTCATTGTGTTGTCTTTTTCTGGTTTTGGTATTAGGGTGATGCTAGCTTCATAGAAGGAGCCTGGAAGTGTTCCTTCCTCTTGAATTTTTTGGAATAGTCTGAGGAGGATAGGTTTTAGTTCTTCCTTGAAAGTTTGGTAAAACTCTCCTGTGAAGCCGTCTGGCCCCGGGCTTTTGTTTGCCGGAAGCTTTTTGATGACTGCTTCAATTTCTTCCATAGTTACTGGCCTGTTGAGCTGTTTAGATTCTTCCTGATTGAGTTTTGGAAGGTTGTATTTGTCTAGGAATATGTCCATTTCCTCCAGGTTGTCCAGTTTGTTGGAATAGAGTTGTTCGTAGTATTTTGTAACAATCCTTTGTATTTCGTCAGGGTCTGTTGTTATTTCACCTCTTTCATTTCTGATTTTGTTTATTTGGGTCCTCTCTCTTTGCTTCTTGGTGAGCCTGGCTAGAGGTCCATCAATCTTGTTTATCTTTTCAAAGAACCAGCTCTTGGTTTTGTTGATCTTTTGTATTGTTTCTTTGGTCTCTATGTCGTTTATCTCCGCTCTGATCTTTATTATTTCTTTCCTTCTGCTTACACTGGGCTTTTCTTGTTGCGCTCTCTCTAACTCTTTGAGTTGTTTGGTTAGGTAATTTATTACGATTGTTTCTTGTTTTTTGCAGTAGGCTTGTAGAGCTATGAACTTCCCTCTCAGGACTGCTTTTGCTGTGTCCCATAGATTTTGGATTGTTGTGTTTTCATTGTCATTTGTTGCCATGATGTTTTTTTTATTTTTTCCTTGATGTCTTTGGTAACCCAGTCATGGTTTAATAGTATGCTGTTTAGTCTCCATGTGTTTGATTTCTTTGGGTTGTTTTTATTGTAGTTGATTTCCAGTTTTATGCCACTGTGATCTGAGAAGAAGCTTGATATGATTTCTATCTTCTTGAATTTGGAGAGACTTTGCCTATGTCCTAACATATGGTCTATCTTTGAAAATGTCCCATGTACACTTGAGAAGAATGTATATTCTGTGGCTTTGGGGTGAAATGTTCTGAAGATGTCGATTAATTCCATCTGGTCTAGTGAGTCATTTAGGATTGATGTTTCTTTGCTGATTTTTTGTTTAGAGGATTTGTCCAATGGTGATAGTGGGGTATTGAAGTCTCCTACTATAATTGTATTGCTGTCAATCTCTCCTTTGATATCTTCCAGGAGTTTTTTAATGTATCTTGGTGCTCCTGTGTTGGGTGCATATATGTTTACCTGAGTTATTTCTTCTTGTTGGATTTCTCCTTTTAGTATTATGAAGTGGCCTTCATTATCTCTTGTTATGTCCTTCACTTTGAGATCTAATTTGTCAGATATAAGTATTGCTACCCCAGCTTTTTTTTCATTTCCATTCGCCTGGAAAACCTTTTTCCATCCCTTTACTCTCAGTCTGTATGCGTCCTTTTTTTTGAGGTGGGTTTCCTGTAGACAGCAGATATATGGGTTTTGTTTTCTTATCCAATCTGTTACCCTGTGTCTTTTGATTGGGGCATTCAATCCATTTACATTTAAAGTTATTATTGATAGGCACTTATTTGTCACCATTTTTATTCTATACCCCTGTGTTCCTTCTTTGCTTCCTATTTTTTTTTTTTTTTTACAGCAGACCCTTTAGCATTTCTTTCATTGCTGGTTTGGTGTTGATAAACTCCCTTAGCCCTTTTTTGTCTGTGAAGCTCCTGATTTCCCCTTCAATTTTGATTGATAGCCTTGCTGGGTACAGTATTCTTGGATTGAGACCCTTCCTTTGCGTGACTTTGTATATTTCATTTCATTCCCTTCTGGCTTGATGAGTTTCTGTTGAGAAATCAGTTGTTAGTCTGATGGGGGTTCCTTTGTATGTAACTGTCTGTCTCTCTCTGGCCGCTTTTAATATTCTTACTTTGTCGTTGGTGTTTGCCAACTTAATTATAATGTGCCTTGGCGTCGGTCTTTTGGGGTTCATTTTGCTTGGAACTCTGTGAGCTTCTTGGATTTGTGTGGGTTTTTTCTTCCCTATATCAGGGAAGTTTTCTGTTATTATTTCTTCTAACAGGTTTTCTATTCCTTGCTCCGTTTCCTTTCCTTCTGGTACCCCTATTATCCTGATGTTGTTTTGTTTTGTGTTGTCCCGAAGTTCCCTTAGGCTCTCCTCATGCTTTCTAATTTTTGTTTCTAGAAGCTGTTGTAATTGGGTATTTTTTTCCATCTTTTCTTCTAGCTCACTTATGCGGTCCTCTGCTTCTTCTAGTCTACTCTTGATGCTTTCTATTGAGTTCTTTACAGCAGCGATGTCATTTTTCATTTCTTCTTGGTTCTTCTTCATTTCCTCTTTTTTCTTACTCATATTGTCGAATTTGTCTTTCATCCTTTTCAGCCATCTTACGACCATTTCTCTGAATTCTTTCTTTGATAAGTTGTTTGCCTCTAGTTCGTTTACTTCCTTTTCTGGTGTTGCCTGCTTCTCTTTCCTGGAGGGGCTAATTCTTTGTTTCCCCATGGTCTCTCTTCTCCGGATGTCTGGTTATATAGTTCTCTCTCTCCGGCGTTGATTTAAAGGTACAAAATACAACACAACCAGGCACAACACACAAGGCACCAAACAGAATTGTATTCACGATATTAATAACCTCCAATAAAGGTAATCACCAGAGAAAGACAAATTAGGGAATAGGAGTGGAAGAGGGAGAGTAAAAAGAAAGAACAACAACAACAAAAAAAGAGTGTGAATCTGAACTTGGGAGAAGAGCAGAAAGAAAAAAGAAAAGAAAAATAAGTACGAGAGGCAAGAACAATACTAAGAGAGAAAAGGGGAACAAACTATATATATGGGGAGTAGACTCCACTAGAACAACCACTAATCCCAGCAAATTCCAGCAACACGAGCCTGGAGCTTAATACAAACTGCAACACCAACTAATATCAAGTGAGGCAAGGGAAAACAAAGGTAATAAAAAAAACAAAGACAAAGCAAACAATAGAACCAACCAAACAAACAAAAAGTATAATCAAAACAATCTCATAAAAAAGCATAAAAATTCAATCTAATCAACATTCAAGCAAACAACAACCAAAGGCCAGAGAGAAAAATAATTTTTTAAGGGGAAAGGTTAGGAGGAGAGTGATGGCAAAATGTTAGCGTTGAGATAGGGTAAGGGAAAGATGCAAATAGAATGTAGGACACTAACCCCAAAATAAAAGAAAGAGAAAATCTAATGACATTTAATAAAAAAAAGTAAAATAATAGCAATAATAATGCTGATTGAAAATAAAAGTGTAATAATTAAGAAGGTGAAAATCGAGGAAAAAGAAAAAAAATTTGTTTCTTAAGTAAAAGATGCAAAAAATGAAAATAAAAACATTAGAATAAAAAAATTGAAAAAAAAATTAAAAATTAAAAATAGGAAGACTAAAATGTGCAGCAGCGGCTGTCATTCACTTCCTCTTTTATTCTGTTTGGTATGCCTGTTTCCCAGTCTGGGCGGTATTTCAGTTCAGCTTCGTTCCTCTGCTCCTCCGTGTTGTAAGCCAATCCTGCTTTTTAAGCCGGCTGTGTCTTAATTTCTCGTATTTATTTTTGATTACACCAGAGACAATTAACGTTTTAGCCCCTGGGTGGCAGTGTTTCTGAATTGAATTCCGGGCCTCTCTAGCTTTTTTTTTTTTCCCCTCTATATGGCACTCACTACCGGTTTGTGGAGGTGTGTGCCTCACAGCTGCCTCTCCGATGGTCACACCTAGCTCTGTTCCCAGGTTCCGAAAAAACAACTTCCCCTGCAGTCTTTCAGGGTTTTCCACCTGGGTTTTCCTATGCGTTGGGCTTAGTAAGCAGAGTCGGAAAGAGCTCAAGTGTGCGGACAGTGGGTCTGTGCGCCAGACTAAGGAGCCCGCACTCCTTTGAAAATTCTTAGTCTGATCCTCCTCGTCAGATTAAAATGAGTTGATTTTAAGAGGTCACTTCAGTTAGCAGCTCTGAGGACCCCCTTCCACATTCAGGGATCACGGCAGCTCCAACTGCCGCCGATTTTTCTAGGAACAGACCTCCCGGTTCCCACTGGTCCCATGGCTCGCGCGCTTCCCTCCCACCGCGGGGATTAGAAACCACACCTTATTTCAGGCGAAATCTGACCTTTCCGTGGTTCAGTGAAGGGTTCCTTTGAATCCGAATGTTTGCGCCGATAGGGGACCGGTGTTCTGGTGCTCGCTGCTGTTCAGTGTTTGCAGTTGTCGCGGGAAGTCAGGTTTCCAATAAAATCCTCCTTTCCTTGCAAGATGGCGAGGCGCCTGGTGAGCCCGCAGCTCCGGGAGGGGACCCAGCCCCTGTCAATGCTGTCTCTATGTGGTCTCCACTTATGTCCTTGGTTATCAGGGTTCTCTCCAACTAGTCTTCAATTGATTTTTCAGGAAGTTTTTCTGTATTTTAGTTGTAATTCCAGTTTGGTCCTGGGAGAGTGTCAGTGTAGCTTCCACTTAATCCGCTGCCATCTTGGAATCAGCCGACGGCGATGTTTTTCTGTCCCTCCATCTTTCTCTGTCTCTTTGTCTTTCTCTTTCTGACTGGAAATGGTGCGGACTTCACACTGGCCTGGCTCGGGAAGCACAGAAGGCTTCCTCCTCCCCCATGTAGGTCCGGTCTCTCTGGGGGACACCTTTATTGGAGGTTATTAATATCGTGAATACAATTCTGTTCAATGCCTTGTGTGTTGTACCTGGTTGTGTTGTATTTTGTACCTTTAAATCAACGCAGGAGAGAGAGAACTATATAACCAGACATCTGGAGAAGAGAGACCATGGGGAGACAAATAAACAGCCCCCATAGGAAAGAAAAGCAGGCATCACCAGAAAAGGAAGTAAACGAATACGAGGCAAGCAACCTGTCAGAGAAAGAATTCAGAGAAATGGTCATAAGGTGGCTGAAAAGAATGGAAGACAAATTCGACAATATTTTAGTAAGAACCAAGAGGAAATGAAGAAGAACCAAGAAGAAATGAGAAATGACATCGCTGCTGTAAAGAACTCAATAGAAAGCATCAAGCGTGGACTAGAAGAAGCAGAGGACCACATAAGTGATCCAGAAGACAAGATGGAAAAAAATACCCAAGCAAAGCAGCATCTAGAAAAAAAATTAAAAAACAGGAGGAGAGGCTAAGGGAACTTTGGGACAACATGAAACGAAACAACATCCGAATAATAGGGGTTCCAGAAGGAATGGAAACTGAGCAAGGAATAGAAAACCTGTTTGAAGAAATAATAACAGAAAACTTCCCTGATATAGAGAAGAAAAAACCAACACAAATCCAAGAAGCTCACAGAGTCCCAAGCAAAATGAACCCCAAAAGACTGACATCAAGGCACATTATAATAAAATTGGCAAACACCAACGACAAAATAAGAATCTTAAAAGCGGCCAGAGAGAGACAGAAAGTTACATACAAGGGAATCCCCATCAGACTAGCAACTGATTTCTCAACAGAAACCAGGCCAGAAGGGAATGGAATGAAATATACAAAGTCATTCAAAGGAATTGTCTGAATCCAAGAATACTGTACCCAGCAAGGCTATCAATCAAAATTGAAGGTGAAATCAGGAGCTTCATAGACAAAAAAAGGACTAAGGGAGTTTATCACCACCAAACCAGCAATGCAAGAAATGCTAAAGGATCTGCTGTAAAAAAAAAAAAAAAAAGAAAAAAAAGAAAAAAAAAGAAATAGGAAGCAAAGAAGGAACACAGGGGTATAGAATAAAAATGACGATAAATAAGTACCTATCAATAATAACTTAAATGTAAATGGATTGAATGCCCCAATCAAAAGACACAGCGTAACTGATTGGATAAGAAAACAAAACCATATATCTGCTGTCTACAGGAAACCCACCTCAGAAAAAAAGACGCAAACAGACTGAGAATGAAGGGATGGAAAAAGGTTTTCCAGGCGAATGAAAATGGAAAAAAGCTGGGGTAGCAATACTTATATCTGACAAATTAGATCTCAAAGTGAAGGACATAACAAGAGATAATGAAGGCCACTTCATAATACTAAAGGGAGCAATCCAACAAGAAGAAATAACTCTGGTAAACATATACACACCCAATACAGGAGCACCCAAATAGATAAAACTCCTGGAAGATATCAAAGGAGAGACTGACAGCAATACAATCATAGTAGGAGACTTTAATACCCCACTATCACCATTGGAAAAAATCCAACACTCTTTCTTGATAAAAACTCTCAACAAAGTGGGAATAGAAGGATCATACCTCAACATAATAAAAGCTATATCAGATAAACCCACAGGAAACATCATACTCAATGGGCAAAAACTAAAACCATTTCCCCTAAGAACAGGAACAAGACAGGGATGCCCTCTCTCACCACTCCTGTTTGACATAGTACTGGAAGTATTAGCCATTGCAATTAGACAAGAAGAAGAAATAAGAGGCATCCAAATTGGAAAAGAAGAAGTAAAGCTGTCCTTATTTGCGGATGACATGATATTGTACATAAAAAACCCAAAAGACTCCATAAAAAACTAATAGACTTAATAAATGAATTCGACAATGTAGCAGGATACAAACTTAACGCCAAGAAATCTAGGGCATTTCTATACACCAATAGTGAACTTACAGAAAGAGAGACTAAAAAAGCAATTCCATTTACCATCACACCAAAAAAACTAAGATACCTAGGAATAAACTTAACTAAGGAGGTAAAAGACCTATACACGGAAAACTACAGGACACTGAAAAAAAGAGATAGAGGAAGACGTAAACAGATGGAAGAACATACCATGTTCATGGATTGGTAGAATCAACATCATTAAAATGTCCATACTACCCAAAGCAATCTACAGATTCAATGCACTCTCCATCAAAATACCAACAGCATATTTCACAGACCTAGAAAGAACTCTCCAAAATTCATCTGGAATAAAAAAAGACCCCGAATAGCCACAGCAATCCTGAGAAAGAGGAACAAAGTAGGAGGGATCAAAATACCAGACCTCAAGATGTATTACAAAGCCACAGTTCTCAAAACTGCCTGGTACTGGCACAAGAACAGACATATAGATCAATGGAACAGAATAGAGAATCCAGATATCGACCCAAACCACTATGCTCAATTAATATTTGACAAAGGAGGCATGAACATACAATGGAGTCAAGACAGTCTTTTCAATAAATGGTGTTGGGAAAATTGGACAGATACATGCAAAAAAATGAAACTAGATCACCAACTTACACCATACACAAAAATCAACTCAAAATGGATACAGGACTTAAACATAAGACGGGAAACCATAAAAATACTAGAGGAATCCACAGGCAACAAAATCTCAGACATATGCCAAAAGAACTTCTTCACTGACACTGCCCCTTGGGCAACGGAAGCTAAAGAGAAAATAAACAAATGGGACTACATCAAAATAAAAAGCTTTTTTACAGCAAAAGAAACCATCAACAAAACAACAAGAAAGCCCACTCTATGGGAGAACATATTTGCAAATGCTATCACTGATAAAGGTTTAATCTCCAACATCTACAGGCAGCTTATGCAACTTAATAAAAGGAAGATAAATGATCCAATAAAAAAATGGGCAACGGACCTAAATAGAATCTTTTCAAAAGAAGGCAGAAGGAAGGCCAAGAGACACATGAAAACATGCTCAAAGTCACTAATTATCCGAGAGATGCAAATCAAAACAGCAATGCGGTACCATCTCACACCTGTCAGAATGGCTATCATCAACAAATCAACAAATGAGAAGTGTTGGCGAGGATGCGGAGAAAAAGGAACCCTCGTTCACTGTTGGTGGGAATGCAGACTGGTGCAGCCACTGTGGAGAACAGTATGGAGTTTCCTCAAAACCTGAAAATGGAACTCCCATTTGACCCAGTAATCCCACTCCTTGGAATATATCCTAAGAAACTAGAAACACCGGTCAGAAAGGATATATGCTCCCCTATGTTCATAGCAGCACAATTTACAATAGCTAAGATTTGGAAACAACCTAGGTGCCCCTCAGCAGATGACTGGGTCAGAAAACTGTGGTACATCTACACAATGTAATACTATGCTGCCATAAAAAAGAAGGAATTCTCATCATTTGCAGCAACCTGGATGGAATTGGAGAACATTATGCTAAGTGAAATAAGCCAGTCAATGAATGAAAAATACCACATGATCTCACTCATTTATGGATAATAAAGAACATTATAAACTGATGAACAAAAATATAGATATAGAGACAGTAAAGCATCAAACAGACTGTCAAATTACAGGGGGAAGGTTAGGGAGAGGTGGGGGAGATAAGAGATCAACCGAAGGACTTGTATGCATGCATATAAGCATAACCAATGGACACAAAACTCTGGGGGGTGAGGGCATGTATGGGAGTGGGGTGGGGGGCAATGGTAAGATATGTACACATATAATACCTAAATAAAAAAAGTGAAAAAAAAAAGATTGTCATGTGTTATGCTATAGGTCAGTGGTTCTCTACCCTGGTTGTGCATCAGAATCACCTTGTTACCTAACAGTCAAATAAAGAACCATTTAGGAAAAGAATGAAAGGAATTTCATCACTGAATTCATTGATACTTTCACTTAAGCTATATTTAAGTTTTGTTGCTGTTGTAGTTGTTTTTAGTCTCATTGTATATTTTTATGTTGGGGGCATAGATATTATTTCCTAATTTTATTTTTTCCAATTATTTCTCAATTTGAAAATTTGTGAACTTTATGTTAAATATTTATGACATCCCAAATACAAGGTTTATTTTCAGAAAATCTAGCATAGAATGGATGTTTAAGATTATGTAGCTGCATGGTTGGTGTTGCCCAGTGGTTTGATTCCAAGTCAAGGCACATAGCCAGGTTGTGAGCTCAGGTTCGATCCCCAGCAGGGTGTGTGTAGGAGGCAACCAATCAATGTTTCTTTCTCATCATTGATGTTTCTATCTCTCTCTCCCTCTCCCTTCCTCTCTGAAATCAATAAAAATATATTAAAAACAAAAACAAAAACAAAAAAAACCTCCCAAAAACAAAAGTCCGGGACCAGATGGCTTCACCATTGAATTCTACCAAATGTTCAAAGAACTAAAACCTATCCTTTTCAAACTCTTCCAAAAAATTGAAGAAGAGGCAACACTTTCTAACACATTCTACGAGGCCAATATAACCCTGATACCAAAATCTGGAAAATATAACACACACACACACACACACACACACACACACACACACACACACACAAAAAAAAACAAAAAACAAAAAACAAAAAACAAAAAAAACTACGGACCAATATCTCTGAAGAACACAGATTCAAAAATCCTAAACAATGATAGACATTCTGACAGGTGTGAGATGGTACCTTGTTGTTTTGATTTGCATCCCTCAGATGATTAGTGACTTTGAGCATGTTTTCATGTATCTCTTGGCTTTCTGAATGTCCTCTTTCAAAAAGTGTCTATTTAGATCCTTTGCCCATTTTTTGATTGGATTGTTTATCTTCCTTTTGTTAAGTTGTATGAGTTCCCTGTAAATGTTGGAGATTAAACCCTTATCTGAGATAACATTGGCAAATATGTTCTCCCATGCAGCGGGCTTTCTTGTTGTTTTGTTGATGGTTTCTTTTGCTGTGCAGAAGCTTTTTATTTTAATGTAGTCCCACTTGTTTATTTTCTCCTTAGTCTCTCTTGCCCTAGGATCTGCTGGAGAGGATGCGGAGAAAAAGGAACCCCCATTCACTGTTGGTGGGAATGCAGACTGGTGCAGCCATTGTGGAAAACAGTATGGCGTTTCCTCAAAAATTTAAAAATGGAACTGCCATTTGACCCAGTAATACCACTTCTAGGAATATATCCTAAGAAAACAGAAACACCAGTCAGGAAGGATATATGCACCCCTATGTTCATGGCAGCACAATTTACAATAGGTAAGATTTGGAAACAGCCTAAATGCTCATCAGCAGATGAGTGGATTAGATAACTATGGTACATCTACACAATAGAATACTATGTTGCTGTAAAAAAGAAGGAATTCTTACCATTTGCAGCAGCATAGATGGAACTGGAGAGCATTATGCTAAGTGAAATAAGCCAGTCAGTGAAAGGAAAATACCACATGATCTCACTCATTTATGGATAATAAAGAACATTATAACCTGATGAACAAAAAGATAGATACAGAGGCAGAGAAGCATTGAACAGTCTGTCAAATTACAGCGGGAAGGCTGGGGATAGGGAGAGGTAAGAGATCAACCAAAGGACTTGTATGCATTCATATAAGCATAACCAATGGACGCAAGACACTGGGGGCATGGAGTGAGGGAATGTGCCGGGGAACAGGGGAGGCTGGGGGAAGGTCAATGGGGGGAAATAAAGGAGACATATGTACTACTATTTGTAAATACTTTAAACAATGAAAAAATATAATGAAAACACACAAAAATCATAAACAAAATTCTAGCTAATAAAATAAAACAGTACATCCTAAATATAATACATCATGATCAAGTGGGATTCATTCCAGGGGCACAAGGATGGTTCAACATTTGCAAATAAATTAATGTAATGCACTACATTAACAAAATAAAGCATAAAAATCATATGATCTTGTAAGTAGATGTAGAAAAAGCATTTGATAAGATACCACATCCATTGATAATTAAAACACTCAATAAAATAGGAATAGAAGAAAAGTACCTCAACATAATAAAGGCCATGTATAATACTCCCTCAGCTAATATCATATTCAATGATGAAAAAATGAAATCTTTTCCTCAGTTGTCCACTCTCACCACTCTTACTCAACATAGCCCTGGAAATCCTAGTCAGAGCAGTAAGGTAAGAGAAAGAAATAAAAGGCACCCAAATAGGGAAAGAAGAAGTCAAATTGTCACTTTTTTTGTGGACTACACATTCTATACAGAAAACCCCAGACTCTAACAACAACAAAAAAACTATTAGAAACAATAAACAAACACAGTCAAGTTGCAGAATCCAAAATCAAAGTGCAAAAATCTATTGCCTTCCTGGATACCAACAACAAAACTTCAGAGAAAGAAATGGAAAAAACAATTCCTTTTGCAATCCTTTTAAACCAAAGACCTAAATATAAGGCCTGAAACTGTAATTTACATAGAAGAAAATATAGGTACCAATCTTAATAGACTTGGGTCGTAGAAAACATTTTATGGACTTGACCCCATGGCAAGGAAGGTAAAGGCAAAAATAAGTGAATGGGACTGTATCAAACTGAAGAGCTTCTGCATAGTAAAAGAAACGGACAACAAAACAAACAGGCAGACAACCAGATGGGAGATGATATTTGCAAACAGTAGCTCCGACAAAGGTTTAATTTCCAAAATATATAAAGAACTCGTAAAACTCAACCCCAAACAAACAATCAATCCAATCAAAAAGTGGGCTGAGGCCCTAGCTGGTTTGGCTCAGTGGATAGAGCATCAGCCTGCCAACTGAAGGGTGCCAGGTTCGATTCCAGTCAAGGGCACATGCCCATGTTGTGGGGCTCAATCCCCAGTAGGGGGGCGTGTAGGAGGCAGCCAATCAATTATTGTCTGTCATCATTGATGTTTCCTTCTCTCTCTACCTTTCCCTTCCTCTCTGAAATCAATAAAAAGAAAAGTGGGCAGAGGACCTGAAAATATACCTCTCCCAAGAAGCAATTAGATATATGAAAAGATGTTCAACCTCACTGGCAATTAGGGAAATGCAAATTAAAACTACAATGAGTTACTATCTTACACCTGTTAGAGTGGCCATTACCAACAAGACAAGTAATAACAAATATTGGAGAAGTTGTGGAAAAAAGGGAAACCTTATTTACTGCTGGTGGGAATGTAGACTGATATAACCACTATGGAAAGCAGTCTGGGGATTCCTCAAAAAATTAAGAATAGAGCTATGATATGATCCAGCAACCCCATTCCTGGGTATACTAGTATACCATTAAAATTCAAAATTATTTATCCACAAATATATATGTACCCCTGTGTTCATTGCAGCATTATTCATGGTGGCCAAGACATGGAACAACCAAAGTGACCCATGATAGTGGACTGGATAAAGAAGATGTGGTACATATACACAATGGAATACTACTCAGCCATAAGAAAGGATGAAATAGTGCCATTTGCAACAACATGGATGGACCTTGAAAACATTATGCTAAGTGAAATAGTCAGAAAAAGATACTAACCATATGATTTCACTCATATGTGGGATATAAAACTGAAACTTATGAACACAAACAGCAGTATGGTGGTTGCCAGAGGAAAGGTGGTGGTGGGGGGAGTAGGGGGTCCTAATGTGAGGTGACAGGAGAATATTTGAATTTGGGTGGTGGGCACATGGTACAATATACAGATTTTGTAACATAGAATTCCACACATGAAACCTATATGTTCATGTTGACCAATGTCACCCCAACTAATTTAATAAATAAATAAATAAAATAACATAAATTAATTGGAAAAAATAAACTAGTTAGGTTTATTTTGGTGTGTTGAGATTATGTGGGAAGCATTGACAAATAAGAAATAACAGTCAGGCTGATGTGGCTTCGAGGTTGGGTGTTGTCCCAGAAACCAAGAGTTCACTTGTCGGATTCCCAGTCAGGGTGCATGCCTGGATTGTGGCCTCGATCCCCAGTAGGAGGCATGCAGAAAGCAGTTGATTGATTATGTTCATCTCTCCCCCTCCCTTATTCTTTCTCTAAAAATTAATTAAAAATATTTAAAAGTAAAAATAACACTGATCCTTCTTAATGTTGTATTTATATAAGTAAATGTAATAATTGTTCCAGAAATTATATGAAACTGCTAGAAATCTGAGATGTCCTGACATCAGGTGTCTATCATCAAAACTGAGGGACACACTAAAATGAATGAACATGTGTATCAGATTGTGGCACATGAGTCTCATGCCCTCACAGTGACAAAGAAATTATTTCCCACTTGGGGATTACCTTTCACAATCTCTAGTGATCGAGACACCTATATCAAACAGCAAATCATGTGAGCCTTGATGGACAGCCCTGCAATTTTCTTGGAATTATCACTAACCCAGTCACCCTCAAATATCAGGAAGGTCAACAAAACTAAGGGAAAAAACACCTGGATTTAAGAAGAAGAAGTCTAATTCCACAGGACAAAATGAACTGGTAAAAATGGCTAAAATTTTTATGAGAAGAAACTTGTTTCTCTTAAACTACCTATGAATTAGCAGTTTGTTAAATTATGCCATTATAAGCAGAACTAAAACATTTATTTTATTTTTTCTACCTGATTCCTCCAGAATTAGGACCCATTCAGTGACTGAATATTATTATCTTCATGGAAACATGCTTGTTTGTGTAAGTCCGATATGAATGTGATGTAACGTCTCTTTATAACAGGACAGAATTGGAAACTGGTTTTATTACCAAGACTTTGACTGGAATATCATATTTGAGAGAGATGCATAGACTCAGATCATGACCAGCTGACTTTAAGGCATGAAGAGTGATGTATGGAAGCCAATAAAAACTCTCAAAAATATTGACCTGGTAGCTTGCTCACCTGGTTACCAGCAGCTTTACTATGCGAGTAAAGAATGTCACTTCTTGGCAATTGCAGGAACCTCAGGATGTTTTGGGGACCTCAAGAAGAGAGAAATCTACCTAAATCTATATGTATTGGGGACAACATCTGTTGCCTTTTCAGGCCTCGGGAGGCCTTTTAAGGTTCAGTCTGAAGGTTCTTGATGAAAAAATTGCAGAAAAGTTGATTTAAAAGAGCCTGTGTGGATAGTACTCTCAGTGTCCTTGATCTGTCTCTTGCTTCAACAGTGTTTGGATGGAATTGACCCAGGGACACCCTTTCTTCCAGCCTCCGGCCACTCTCCAGCGTCTTATCCAGTCACCACTTTCAGAACCACCTCCTAGACCAGCTAACATACCATTTTTTGTTTGTTTGTTTTTACCTTAACTCCTTATTGCCGAACAACCATAAGCTCCCGAATTCTTCAGAATTATTCCACCAAGGTGGATGCTGCGGTCAACCACCTGGTCAACCTGCACCTGGGGACCTTCTATACCTCCCTCCCTCTGAAGTTCTATTTTTACTGGGATAATGTGGCTCTTGAGAGAGTGGGATACTTCTTTTGAGAGTTGGTGGGAAGAAGTGTGAGGGTGCTGAGCATCTCTTAAAATTGCAAAACCAGCGTAGTGGCTGCATCCTGTTCCAGGACGTGCTGAAGTCTTCCCAAGATGAGTGGGACAAAACGACACCATGAAAACCACCATGGCCTTGGAGAGGAACCTGAACCAGCCCCTTTTGGAGTTGCATACCCAGGGTTCTACCCATGTAGACTCTTATCTCTGTGAATTCCTGGAGAACCACTTCCTGGATGAGGTTCACTCATCAAAAAGATGGGCGACCACCTGACTAACCTCCACAGGCTGGCTGGCCCCCAAGCTGGGCTGGTTGAGTAACTCTTTGAAAGGCTCACCCTCAAGCATGACTAGGAGGCTTTGGAGCTCAGAGGCCTTTGAGGAGCCCCTCTGCAATCCCCTGATGTCTGGCTTTTGCTTGAGCCTTTCCCTGAAATTACAAGCCATTCTTTTAACCACCGTGAAGCCCTCTCATGCATTGGAACAAATGGAAACAAAGTTTTTGCAGCAAAATAAATAAATAAATAGCCTGTGTGGTCGTCAATCATTATTCTTTTTTTTTTGGTGCGGGGGGGTGGGGAATGACTCATAAACATAAGAATATTTTTATACTTTGTTTCACATATCTTAGTAGATATTTCTCCAACTTTGGTTTTCTTTTCTTTCTTTTTCTTAATTGATTAAGGTATTACATATGTGTCCTTATCCCCTCATTGCCCACCCACACCCCCACTCATGCCCTTACCCCCCTGTTGTCTGTGTCCATTGGTTAAGCTTATATGCATGCATACAAGTTCTTTGGTTGATCTCTCACCCTTACCCCACCCTCCCCAAACTTCCCTCTGAGGTTAGACAGTCTGATCAATGCTTCTCTGTCTCTGGATCTGTTTTTGCTCATCAGTTTATGTTGTTCATTATATTCCATAAATGAGTGAGATCATGTGACATTTATCTTTCTCTGACTGGCTTATTTCACTTAGCATAATGCTCTCCAGTTCCATCATGCTGTTGCAAATGGTAAGAATTCCTTCTTTTTTACCGCAGCGTAGTATTACATTGTGTAGATGTATCACAGTTTTTTAATCCACTCATCTGCTGATGGGCACCTAGGCCGTTTCCAAATCTTAGCTATGGTGAATTGTGCCCCTATGAACATAGGGGTGCATATATCCTTTCTGATTGGTGTTTCTAGTTTCTTGGGATATATTCCTAGAAGTGGAATCACTGGGTTAAATGGGAGTTTCATTTTTAGTTTTTTTGAGGAAACTCCATACTGTTCTACACAGTGGCTGCACCAGTGTGCATTCCCATGAGCAGTGCACAAGGGTTTCTTTTTCTCTGCATCCTTGCCAGCACTTGTCGTTTATTGATTTGTTGATGATAGCCATTCTGAAAGGTGTCAGATGGTACTGCATTGTCATTTTGATTTGCATCTCTCAGATGATTAGTGACTTTGAGCATGTTTTCATATGTCTCTTGACCTTCCTTCTGTCTTCTTTTGAAAAGTATCTTTTTAGATCCATTGCCCATTTTTTGATTGTGTTATCTTCCTTTTGTTAAGTTGTATAAGTTCCCTGTAAATGTTGGAGATTAAACTCTTATCCTACATAATAAAATGGTAATATGTAAATTACCATCACTCCGCTACGCCCACGATTGGGCCAGCAGGAGGCACAGGGGGTGGGACTCAGGGTGGCCGGGGTAGCTGATTGGGCCAGCAGGACGCTGAGCTCGTGGCGCCAGTGGCGCCGCGAGCTCAGCGTCTGTGCCATGGCTGCGCCGGAGGCTTTCGGAAGGCCTGGTGCACCAGCGGATAGACAGCCAGCTCCCCCGCGATCAAAAGCCAAAGCGGGGGAGCTGGCTGTCTGTCTGCTCTGGCACAAGGCCTTCCGAAAGCCTCCGCCGCGCCGGAGGCTTTCAGAAGGCCTGGTGCACCAGCGGACAGCCAGCCAGCTGGTGCACCAGGTGCATGATTAAATCATGCACTGGACCTCTAGTCAGTGATAACGTTGGTAAATATGTTCTCCCATGCAGTGGGCTTTCTTGTTGTTTTGTTGATGGTCCTTTGATGTGCAAAAGCTTTTTATTTTGATGTAGTCCCATTTGTTTATTTTCTCTTTAGATTCCATTGCCCTAGGAGCAGTATCAGTAAAAAAAATTGCTTTGGCATATGTCTGATATTTTGCTGCCTTTGCATTACTCTAGTATTTTTATGGTTTTCCGTCTTATGTTTAAGTACTTTAAACATTTTGAGTTTAGTTTTGTGTATGGTATAAGTTGGTGGTCTAGTTTCTTTCTTTCTTTCTTTCTTTCTTTTTTTTTTTTTGCATGTGTCTGTCCAATTTTCCCAACATCATTTATTGAAGAGACTGCCTTGACTCCATAGTATGTTCTTGCCTTCTTTGACAAATATTAATTGAGCATAGTGGTTTGGGTCGATTTCTGGGCTCTCTATTCTATTCCAATGATCTATATGTCTGTTCTTGTGCCTGCACCAGGCTGTTTTGAGAACAGTGGCTTTGTAATACAGCTTGAAATCTGGTATTGAGATCCTCCCAACGTTGCTCTTCTTTCTCAGGTTTGCTGCAGATATTCAGGGTCTTTTTTTTTTATTCTGGATGAATTTTTAGAGAGTTCTTTCTAGGTCTGTGAAATATGCCATTGGTATTTTAATGAGGAGTGCATTGAATCTATCGATTGCTTTGGGTAGTATGGACATTTTAATGCTGTTGATTCTACCAATCCATGAACAGGGTATGTTCTTAAATCTATTTATGTCTTCCTCTATCTCTTTTTTCAGTGTCCTGTAGTTTTACACATACAGGACTTTTACCTCCTTAAGTTTATTACTAGGTATCTTAATTTTTTTGGTGCAATGGTAAACGAGATTGCTTTTTTAGTCTCTCTTTCTGTAAGTTCGCTATTGGTGTATCGAAATGCCATAGATTTCATGGCATTAATTTTGTATCCTGCTACGTTGACGAATTCATTTATTAAGTTTAATAATTTTTTGATGGAGTCTTTAGGGTTTTCTTTGTACAGTGTCATGTCATCTGCGAATAAAGAGAGTTTTACTTCTTTTCCAATTTGGATGCCTTTTATTTCTTCTTCTTGTCTGATCGCAATGGCTAGTACTTCCAGTACTATGTCGAACAGGAGTGGTGAGAGTGGGCATCCCTGTCTTGTTCCTGTTCTTAGGGGAAATGGTTTTAGTTTTTGCTCATTGAGTATGATGTTGGCTTTAGGTTTGTCATATATGGCTTTTATTATGTTGAGGTATGATCCTTTAATTCCTACCTTGCTGAGAGTTTTTATCAAGAAAGGGTGCTGGATGTTTTTCAAATGCTTTTTCTGCATCAATTGATATGACTATGTGATTTTTCAAAAGTAAATCTTTATTGTTCAGATTATTACAGTTGTTCCTCTTTCCCCCCATAGCTCCCCTCCACCCAGTTCTCACCCCACCCTCTGCCCTTATCCCCCCTCCACTGTCCTCATCCATAGATGTATGATTTTTGTCCAGTCTCCTCCTGCACCCCCACACACTCCCTTCCCCTTGAGATTTGTGAGTCCACTCCCTTTCTATGCCCCTGATTCTATTACTTTTACTAGTTTATTCTGTTCATCATATTTTTACTCACTTGATTTTTAGATTCACTTGTTGATAGATATGTATTTGTTGTTTATAATTTTTATCTTTACCTTTTTCTTCTTCTTCCTCTTCTTAAAGAATACCTTTCAGCATTTCATATAATACTGGTTTGGCGATGATGAACTCCTTTAGTTTTTCTTATCTGTGAAGCTCTTTATCTGACCTTCAATTCTAAATGATAGCTTTGCTGGGTAGAGTAATCTTGGTTGTAGGTTCTTGCTATTCATCACTTTAAATATTTCTTGCCACTCCTTTCTTGCTTGCATAGTTTCTGTTGAGAAATCAGCTGACAGCCACGCGCCCCTGGATCCGGGGGAAGCTAGATCCCGGGTCTGGGTGAGGCTGTGCCCCTGGATCCGGGTGAGGCTGGGTCCCAGGCCCGGGTGAGGCCACGCGCCCCTGGGTCCGGGTAAGGCCACGCACCCCTGGGTCCAGGTGAGGCCATGTGCCCCTGGGTATGGGTGAAGTTGAATCCTGGGTCTGGGCGAGGCTGTGTGCCCCTTTATCTGGGTGAAGCTGGGTCCCGGGTCCGGGTGAGGCCGTGTGCGCCTGGATCCGGGTGAGGCCACGCACCCCTGGGTCCGGGGGAACCTAGATCCTGGGTCCGGGTGAGGCCACGTGCCCCTGGATCTGGGAGAGGCTGGGTCCCGGGCCCGGGTGAGGCCACGCGCCCCTGGGTCCGGGTAAGGCCATGCGCCCCTGGGTCCGGGTGAAGCTGGATCCCGGGTCCGGGTGAGGCCGTGCTCCCCTGGATCCGGGTGAGGCCACGTGACCCTGGGTCTGGGAGAGGCCACACGCCCCTGGGTCTGGGTGAGGCCACGCGCCCCTGGGTCCGGGGGAAGCTAGATCCCGGGTCCGGGCGAGGCCATGTGCCCCTGGATCCGGGTGAGGCCACGCGCCCCTGGTTCTGGGTGAGGCCATGCGCCCCTGGGTCCGGGTGAAGCTGATCCTGGGTCTGGGCGAGGCCGTGTGCCCGTGGATCCGGGTGAGGCTGGGTCCTGGGTCCGGGTGAGGCCGTGGGCCCCTGGATCCGGGTGAGGCCACGCGACCCTGGGTCTGGGAGAGGCCACGCGCCCCTGGGTCTGGGTGAGGCTGCACGCCCCTGCATCCGGGTGAGGCCACGCGCCCCTGGGTCCGAGGGAAGCTGGATCCAGGGTCCAGGTGAGGTCGTGTGCCCCTGGATCTGGGTGAGGCTGGGTCCCGGGCCCGGGTGAGGCCACGTGCCCCTGGGTCTGGGAGAGGCCACGCGCCCCTGGGTCCGGGTGAGGCCACGTGCCCCTGGGTCCAGGTGAAGCCATGCCCCTGGGTCCGCCCGAGACCAAACCAGAGGGAGTCGGACCTGCATTACCACCATTTGTCCACCATCCAGAGCTGTGGGGTCAGTGCCGACATGTACACATAAGGAACTGGTGGACATTGAAATTGGGTCTCAAAAGAACTGTTGGTCCAGAAAGAAACTCACTACAGACTGATTCATTTGCCTGTCAGCATAACTATTATTGCTCGTCTCACATTCAGTTCTTATAAGTATATCTCTAGTGACACATGATCTCGCTCATCTAGGGGAAATGATGAACAACATAGACTGATGAACAAGAACAGAACCAGAAACAAGGAGGCATCGATTGGACTATCGGGCCTCAGAGGGAGGATAGGGGAGGGTGGGGGTAGGGGGGAGAGATCAACCAAAGGACTTGTGTGCATGCATATGAGCCTAACCAATGGTTAAGTTCAACAGGGGGTTGGGCATTCATGGGGATGGGTGTGGGATGGGAATGGGGGGATGAGGACAAATATGTGACACCTTAATCAATAAAGAAATTAAAAAAAAAGAAAAGAAATCAGCTGACAATCGTATGAGTACTCCCTTGTAGGTAACTAATTGTTTTTCTCTTGCTGCTTTTAATATTCTCTCTTTGTCTTTTGCTCTTGGCATTTTAATTATGATGTGTCTTGGTGTGGTCCTCGTTGGATTCCTTTTGTTTGGGGTTCTCTGTGCTTCCTGGACTTGTAATTCTATTTCTTTTGTCAGGTAGGGGAAGTTTTCTATCATTATTTCATCAAATAGGTTTTCAATATCTTGCTCTCTCTCTTCTTCTGGCACCCCTATGATTCGGACGTTGGTACACTTTGAAGTTGTCCCAGAGGCTCCTTACACTATCTTCATATTTTTGGATTCTTTTTTCTTTTTGCTTTCCCGGTTGGGTGTTTTTTGCTTCTTTGTATTTCATATCTTTGACTTGATTCTTGGGATCCTGTAGTCTGCTGTTGGATCTCTGTATATTATTCTTTATTTCAGTCAGTGTATGCTAAATTTCTAGTTGGTTCTTTTTTATATCATTGAGGGTCTCACTAATTTTCTTGGAGGTTTCTAGAAGATTCTTGAGTAACCTTATAACCGTGGTTTTGAACTCTATATCCAGTAGTTTGCTTTCCTCCATTTCTTTCATTTGTGACCTGTTTCTTTGTCTTTGCATTTTGGCTGATTCCCTGTGTTGATAGAGTGGCTTTGTGTGCTAGGTGTCCTATAGGGCCCAGTGGCTAAGTCTCCCAAATTACCTGAGTTGGACACTCTTGGTGCACCCCTTTGTAGGTTGTGTGAACAATCTTGTTGTAGTTAAGCCTTGATTGCTATTGGTATCACTGGGAGGAATTGATCTCCAGGCCAATTGGCTTTGGGGATCAGTTTTGTCTACAATGGGAGAACTTCTGTGCTGGAGACACCGTTATGGGGCAAGACTTGCTTCAGTGGGGCTTTGGTGCTCACCGAGTCTGCCCCTGAGTGTGTCTTTTATGGATGTGAAGAGTTGTAATATGGATGGTCTCACTCTGACCACTGGGTACACTGGCTCTTGGATCTCCATGGAGGTGCAAAGTTAGCCACTGCCTGAGGCCACCCAGCAGGAGCTATAGAGAGATCTGCAGATTCCTACTCTTTGTGTGGGGTTTGGAGGTGCTGGCCCAGCTGTGAAGCACTGCAAGCTGCTGTTCAGCCATGGGCCTTCTTTTGGAGGCTCTGGGGCTCTCTGACCCAGCTGCAGTTTGCTAGGTTTTAGATTGCAAAAGTCCAGGCCATTCATATGCACAAACCTCTGCGCACAGCTTGTGTGGGGTTATAAATTGGATGGGGGGGGTCTCATGGAATCTTCAGGGTGGAGCAAACAGCAATGGCTGACCATCAGCCCTGCCCTGAAGAGGTCCCTGGGTCTCTGTGTCCCGTGGCACCATGCGGGAACAATTATTGCTGCAACCATCTGTGAGAGAATGCCACCCTCCTGTTCCGACCAGATGCCAGACATTCCAGTTTCTCCCTGTATGAGTGGGTCCCCAGAGTCTTGCCCAGAACTGGACTTCAGAGCTTTGGGAGCTTGTATCTCCCTCCCGACCGAAAAAGACAACAGCGTACCCAGTTGTCAGCCTGCTTCCACACTCACGTCCGTACCTCCACACTTCACTTCTGCACCTCCCCACCTCCTCCCAGTCTCAGTGTGCTTTTCTCTTTCCTTCTAGTTGTATACATTCCAGTCAGCCAGCCTTCCAGTCATTCTGGATGATATCCATTTTGTCGTTTAGTTGTAGTTTTGATGTGGTTGTGTGAGGCAGCAAGTTCAGGTGTTTACCTATGCTGCCATCTTGGTTGCTCTGTGACTATGTGATTTTTATCTCTCAATTTGTTTATGTGATGTATCATGTTTATTGATTTGAGGATATTGTACCATCCTTGCATCCCAGGGATAAATCTTACTTGGTCATTGTATATGATCTTTCTGATGTACTGCTGGATCCGATTTGCTAGAATTTTGTTGAGGATTTTGGCACCTATGTTCACAAGGGTTATTGGCCTGTAATTCTCTTTGATTGTGTTGTCTTTATCTGGTTTTGGTATTAGGGTGATGCTGGCTTCATAGAATGAGCTGGGAAGTGTTCCTTCCTCTTGAATGTTTTACAGTAGTCTGAGGAGGATAGGTTTTAGTTCTTCCTTGAAAGTTTGTTAAAACTCCCCTGTGAAGCCATCTGGCCCCGGGCTTTTGTTTGCTGGAAGCTTTTTGATGACTGCTTCAATTTCTTCCATAGTTATTGGCCTATTGAGATTTTTAGATTCTTCCTGATTGAGTTTTGGAAGTTTGTATTTTTCTAGGAATATGTCCATTTCCTCCAGGTTGTCCAGTTTGTTTTAATAGAGTTATTCATAGTATTTTTTAACAATCTTTTGTATTTCTGTGGGGTCTGTTGTTATTTCACCTCTTTCATTTCTGATTTTGTTAATTTGGGTCCTCTCTCTTTGCTTCTTGGTGAGCCTGGCTAGAGGTTCGTCAATGTTGTTTAACCTTTCAGAGAACCAGCTCTTGTTTTCATTGATCTTTTGTATTTTTTTTGGGGGGGGTCTCTATGTCATTTATTTCTGCTCTGATCTTTATTATCTCCTCCTTCTCACTCTGGGCTTTTATTGTTGCTCTCGTTCTAATTCTTTGAGTTGTAGAGTTAGATGATTTACTACCATTTTTTCTTGTGTGTGTGTGTTTTTTTTTCTTTTGAGGTATGCCTGTAGAGCTATAAACTTCCCTCTCAGCACTGCTTTCATTGTGTCCCATAAATTTTGGATTGTTGTGTTTTTATTGTCATTAGTTTTTAGGATGTTTTTAATTTCTTCTTTGATCTCTTTGGTAACCCAATCATTCATATATATATATATATATATATATATATATATATATATATATATATATGGCTAATATGCAAAGTGTCCCCTCAGGAGTTCAACCGGGAGACTGGGAGTTCAATCACTCACTATGACATGTGCTAACCACTTGAGGGCGGCACAGTTTGAAGGAAGGCCCCAGCCAGCAGCCAGGGAAGGAAGGCCCTAGCTGGCAGCCAGAAAGCCCCAATCAGCCCTGATCATTGGCCAGGCCTGGGGACCCTACTTATGCATGAAGTTTGTGCACCGGACCTCTATTTGTTTAATAGCATGCCATTCAGCTTCCAAGTGTTTGAATTTTTTTGTAGCGTTTTTATTGTAGTTTATTTCTAATATTATGCTATTGTGGTCTGAGAAGATGCTTGATATTATTTCAATCTTCTTGAATTTGGGGATACTTTGCTTGTGACCCAATATGTGGTCTATTTTTGAAAATGTCCCATGTGCACTTGAGAAGACCTGATATTACATGGCTTTGTGTGAAATGTTCTAAAGATGTCAATTAAGTCCATCAGATCTAGTGAGTCTTTTAGGACTGCTGTTTCTGTGCTGATTTTTTTGTCTAGAGAATTTATCCAGTGATGTCAGTGTTGTATTAAATTCCCTTACTATGATTGTATTGTTGTCAATCTCTCCCTTGATATCTTCCAGAAATTTTTTTTTAAAGTATTTGTTTGCTCCTGCATTGGGTGCATATATGTTCATTAGGGTTATATCTTCTTGTTGTATTGATTCCTTTAGTATTATGAAGTGGCCTTTCTTATCTCTTGTTATGGCCTTCACTTTTAGGTCTGTTTTGTTGGATATAAATATTGCTACCCCAGCTTTTTTTCATTTCCATTTGCCTGAGAGACATTTTTCCATCCCTTCATTTGCAGTCTGTGTGTCACTTTTTCTGAGGTGGGTGTCTTGTAGACAGCATAAATATGAGTCATATTTTTGTTTTTTTATCCATTCAGCTACTCGATGTCTTTTGATTGGAGCATTTAGTCCATTTATGTTAAAAGTTATTATTGATAGGTACTTGTTTATAGCCATTTTTATTTTTTGTGCCTGTGTTCCTTCTTCCCTTTTTATTTCTTCTTTTTACAGCATTCCCTTTAGCACTTCTTGCATTGCTGGCTTGGTAGTGATAAACCCTTTAGTTTTTTTTTTTTTTTTTTTTTTTTTTTTTTTTTTTTTTGTCTGTGAAGCTCCTGATTTCCCCTTCAGTTTTTAATGGTAGCCTTGCTGGATAGAGTATTCTTGGATTCAGTCCCTTGCTTTGCATAACTTTGTAAATTTCCTTCCATTTGTTTCTGGCGTGATGTGTTTCTGTTGAGAAATCATTTGATAATCTAATGGGAAATCCCTTGTACGTAACTTTCTGTCTCTCTGTTTCAGCTTTTAAGATTCTCTCTTTGTCCTCAACATTTGCCATCATAATTATGATGTGTCTTGGTGTGGTTCTTTTCAGGTTCACCTTGTTTGGGACTCTCTGTGCTTGTGTGACTTTTTTCTTCCCCACATCAGGGAAGTTTTCTGACATTATTTCTTCAAATAGGTTTTCTATCCCTTGTTCCTCTTCCTGTTGTTCTTTCACCCCTATTATTTGTATGTTTCTTCATTTCATGTTGTCCCATATCTCCCTTAGGCTCTCCTCCTGTCTTTTAATTTTTTTCTTGAATTGCAGTTCATTTTGGGTGTGTTTTGCTTCCTAGTCTTCTAATTTTCTAACTCAGTCCTCCATTTCTCCTAGTCTACTGTTGAAACTTTCCATGGTGTCTTTTATTGCAGCTATATCACTCTTCATTTCTTCTTGATTTTTACATATGTTATTGATTTTTTTCATCCATCCAATTTATGAACTGTATGACCCTTATTCTGAATTCTTTTTCTGACATATTGCCTGCCTCCGTTTCACTTAGCTGCTTTTCTGGGGATTACTCCTTTTCTTTCCTTTGGGGGTTTCTTTGTCTACCCTTTTTCTTCTCACTGACGTATCTATACGTTGAGTTGTGCAGGGGCTGGTCCTTGGGTGGCAGGCCTCCTTGGGCTGCAGTTGCTCCCCGTGCAGTCATGGCAGTGGCTTCACCTCAGTTGGCAGCGACTCCTCTCGTGGGTACTGTTCGCAGCAGTGATGTCTCCTCTGGCTGATGTGGGGAGGCTGTTCACACAGCTGCTGCTTCTCAGATGGGGGTGTGTTGCTCACGAGGCTGTTGCTCCTTGGATAGGGGCAGGCTGCATGCGGCTGCTGCTCCTCGGACTGGGGATGGGCTGCTTGTGCGGTTGTTGCTCCTTGTATAGGAGTGAGCTGCATGTGTGGCTTCTGCTTCTCAGATGGGGGTGGGTCGCTCATCCAGCTTCTGCTTGTCAGAAGGTTGTGGGCTGTTTGTGGCTGCTGCTCCTTGGATTGGAGCGGGCTGTACAGGGCTGCCACTCCTCGGATGTTAATCATTATTCTTTTTGGCTTTATACAAATAACTAGTGGATTAGCCCTAATTTGGCTATCTTTGACAAAAAATGAGGGTGATTTTAGAGAGAAAAATTCTTTCAATACAAACTATAATATACCCTTGTAGATATTCAATTTTAATGCTCTTCATTGTCTTTTGAGTTTGTATGTTTATTGTTTTTAAGATTTCTACCAATAAACAGGACTGGATCCTGAAGTTTTCTAATTTTGTTTTTTTTTTAATATTTCGCTGAAAACCTCCAAACTAACATTTTTAGTTTTCCATCTTTTGACTTCTAACCACTGAGAACTAAAACTGCCCTTTTTTCCCCAAGACAATGCAAGCTAAAATGGGACAAGTTGTGTGGGAAGAGATTAAACCAAATAATTTGTATGTATGCATGCATAAACCAGGGATAACCCAGGGACACAGGCAATAGTGTGGTGAAGGCCTCCTGGTGGGGGTATAGGGATGTGTGGAATAGAAGGGATTAAAGGAGAAAAAAGAGGACATCTGTAATACTTTCAAAAATGAAGATACATTTTTTAAAAAGTGTGACAAGTTGATGGAAGTAGATGTTAGAGAAATCACCACAAGGGTCACCTATGGACAATTGTCATGCCTGTTGCAGAAAGATTGGCTGAGTCATTCAAGGGGCAGGCCAGGAGAATCTATCAGACTCTCTCTGCCTGCCTTAACTTCATGTTAAGGTGAATCGAGGTGGACTTCAAACTGTCAAGTGCCTGCTTTCAAAAATCAGAAACTGGGATTATAGTCTGCTCTTATCATTAACCTTTGCTTTTCTTTTGTTCCATAGAGATGCCTCTTACTATATACCTGATTGCTTGCATCAGAAGCTTAACTTTGTATAACCAACTTCCAAGATGAGACACAAATTTAATTGAAATGAAGAACTTTTCTCAGGACTGAAACTGGTTTGATTGCAGAACTGTGGGGACTCAAGACAAGTCACCCCAGAATGTGTCTCTGGTATGTGGATTGTTTTGAGCTAAAGGAAACTTTGGCTTTGAGCTCCAGAGGAACTTCTGTTCCTCCCTAGCACTACCTAGAAGAACTTGAATAGTGGGCCTGGCTTATAATAAGACAACATCATCCACAGTGTCTTTTTGAATCACCTATATGGCAGGGAAATCTTTTATTTACTAAACATCTGCTCTTATTATCATCCTGCAATGACCTTTTCAAGATCCCAAAGGTGCATGACCTCATTGTCCTTAGCTGGGGATGTCTTATATACCTGGTTTCCTCTATCCATCTCTGAACCTCTCATGCATATGGGGTCTGTGACTTTCTCATGTATGCAGGATTCTCATACATATGTATGTATTAAATTCAGTTATGTTCTCTTGCTGATCTGTCTCATGTCTATTTGATTATTAGACCAGACAGAAGAACCAGTGATATTTTACAATAATTACATTGTAGAATAATATCATGTAAGGATATTCTTTGCTCTAGGTCATGGCAATTCAATTTGAAAATAGCTGTCAATTATTTAGTTACTTTGCCGAAACCGGTTTGGCTCAGTGGATAGAGCGTCGGTCTGCGGACTGAAGGGTCCCAGGTTCGATTCCGGTCAAGGGCATGTACCTTGGTTGCGGGCATGTCCCCAGTGGGGGATGTGCAAGAGGCAGTTGGTCGATGTTTCTCTCTCATCGATGTTTCTACCTTTCTATCCTTCTCCCTTCCTCTCTGTAAAATATCAATAAAATATATTTAAAAAAATTATTTAGTTACTTTGTTTTGCCCTTTTTGGGGCCCAAAACCTTCATAACATTTAAAGTATATTTATTAATTTTTATTTGATAAGGCTTTCCATGCAATTTCAAGTATATTAGATCTGTTTTAAAAGATTTCCTTTAAGAAGAAAGAATAAATTTCTTGTATTACTCCGGGCCCTTGGAGCTTTCCAAGAATCATCTCTGTTAAGACCTTGAAATTTTAACATGGAAAAAACCCATCAAATATATATATCCATATATGATTTAAAGATAATAATATTTTTTATAATTATCCTAAGATATCAATTAGATTTTAAACTAGTTTTTGCATATAAAACTTTTTGTTGGGATCACAGAATTAATCCTCTTTTTAATTAGACCAATAATAAGCAACTTATTTTGAATTCCTAATTATTAGAGAAAACACAACATTT
This sequence comes from Cnephaeus nilssonii, assembly GCF_951640355.1. NCBI lineage: Eukaryota > Metazoa > Chordata > Mammalia > Chiroptera > Vespertilionidae > Cnephaeus > Cnephaeus nilssonii. The sequence goes on along the minus strand of NC_137071.1, from coordinate 40,157,896 downwards.
TTATTTTCTCAAAAATAAGTTCTTATACTTTAGGCATTTAAATTACCACAACTATATAATTTCTCCTAATTTAATTTGCACTTTGAACCTGTAAAGCTGGCAAGTCAAATATTTACCATTTTGTCATTTCAAAATATCTAAACCTTTAACTTTATTATTTATATAATTAAGCAAACTTCCAAGAAAATGTTTTGCTGCAAGTTTGGAGGAAGTTTGTAGCCATTCAAATGCAAATTACCATATTCCTTAGCATACTGGGAGAGTGGGCTTCCATATTGGATCTCCACGTGTCTCCCTTTTCTTCCCCACCCTGCTTACTCTGGGGGAAGCATCAGCAACAGATCTGGCCACACATTTTTTCATGCTTAATTGATAAAGACAGATCTCAAATTTTTTCTTTCTTTTTTGCTTTCCGAAGTAATAACTAACACCCAATTTGGCCAAGATCTGCATTTCTCTGCGAGTTCTTTTATAACTTTTAAACGAAACCTTAAGTAATCTCATTGTGGGGGAGCAGATAGCCTTGCCCTCTCCTGCCACCTGTGAACTTCTCCGCACCAGAGGCGGTTTCAGCACTGGAGTTTCATTTCTTACTACAGATTTTAAACTCCAAATATCAATCAAGATTCCAATTTGAACAGGAAACCACATTCTTTAAGCATGCAAACCAAAACTCTATAATAAAGTTTTCTTTATATTTATAATCTAATTTTTCCCCATTAACCTGGCTGAAAAAGATGTTCCCACCCTACTTATAGTTCACGACTCTGCAGCTGGCCGTGGGCTTTTGTGTGCGGTGAACTTCCCTCACCTTTTTCCAGTGAATTATCCACACCTTTTCTCGGTGTAATTTTTTCCTTCCTTCACTCTTAGGTGAAAAATACCTTCTCCCCCAGAAGTCCCTCGGTAGGCGTCTGAATGTAGGAATCCCTTTCACGTCCCACGTGGTTCAGGGTTCTGGTTCAGGGTTCGAGTTCTAGAGAAGGGCCACACAAAAATGAAAAGAGACTTGAAGAAATGTAATTTGGCGATATGGGGAGCCAGTTGGTAGTCCAACACTAGCGGGAGAACTACTGAGTGCTCTGGCCCTGCCATCCCTTTTATTGAGGCTTTGGGGAAAACATCTTAGGCAAGATAAACAGAAACTTACATGTAGCCCTTAGGCAGGAAATAACAGAAACTTACATGTAGCCCTTATGCAGGAAATAACAGAAAATTACATGTAGCCCTTAGGCAGGAAATAACAGAAACTTACATGGGACAAACAAAGGTGGAGGCTGCTTCAGCTAACAATGTCTCAACTAAAGGGTGAGTGGTTAGAGCAATTAAGGTTGTTGACCAGCCTTCCTGGCTTCCTGTCAACATCTCTCTTTTAGTGAAACTGATTGGTTTCCGGCAAACCAGGAGGATAGAAGAAAGTTTGTTCATCCCCGATACTTACTATGTGTATCTATATGATAAATGTTTATTTCTTGAACTAAGCCTGTGGTTTACCTCTTAAAACCAGTAATCCAATGTAATTTATTAATTAATTTATTTTAGAAAATCTTTATTTTTTTTGCCACAAAACATTTTTAATATAATAGGAAATATCAGAGGGCATCACTCCTAGTAAGCATAAGTATTGAATCATTAGATTTGTTTCAGTTAATAAATATATACATTTATATTTACTAAGCTATAATGTAACCTATTTCTTACTGGAAGTCACAGTAAAAAAATTGTAAACCCATTGAATTAGAGGTGGAGAGATTGAAAGGATACCAGGGAGTAGACTGCTACATATGTGTAGCCTGGACTGCTTAAGGATGAAGAGATGTGCAAGTACTGGAGTAAGCCTTAAGAGGAGAAGCAGAGACAAGGAGAGAAAGCCTCATATTACAGTACAGGGCCCACTAGAGGTTTGTCATATAAGGCTTTTATTATGTTGAGGTATGATCCTTCTATTCCCACTTTGCTGAGAGTGTTTATCAAGAAAAGGTGTTGGATTTTGTCAAATCCTTTTTCTGCATCAACTCATATTATGTGATTTTTGTCTCTCAATTTGTTTATGAGACGTATCACATTTTTTGATTTGTGGATATTGTAACATCCTTGCATCCCTAGAATAAATTCCACTTGGTCATGGTGTATGACCTGTCTAATGTAATGCTGGATTAGATTTGCTAGAATTTTGTTGAGGATTTTAGCATCTATGTTCATCAGAGATATTGGCCTGTAATTCTCTTTCTTTGTAGTGTCTTTATCTGGTTTAAAGATTAGGGTAATTCTGGCTTCATAGAAAGAGCTTGGAAGAGTTCCTTCCTCTTGAATTTTTTTTGAAATGGTCTGAGGAGGATAGGTTTTAGTTATTCTTTGAATGAAAACTACCCTGTGGAGCTGTCTGGTCCAGGACTTTGGTTTGCTGGATGTTTTTTGATGACTGCTTAAATTTTCTCCATAGTTATCAACCTATTCAGATTTTTTATGCTTCCTGATTTCGTTTTGGAAGGTCATATTTTGCTAGGAATATGTCCAATTCAATTCTTCTAGGTTGACCAGTTTGTTGGAATAGAGCTGTTCATAGTTTTTGTTTGTTTGTTTGTTTGTTTGTTTTTTACAATTCATTGTATTTCTGTGGGGTCTGTTGTTATTTTGCATCTTTCATTTATGATTTTGTTTATTTGGGTCTCTCTCTTTGCTTCTTGGTGAGCCTAGCTAGAGATTCATCAATCTTGTTTATCCTTTCAAAGAACCAGCTCTTGGTTTCATTAATTTCTTTTTGTCTCTATGTCATTTATTTCTGCTCTGATCTTTATTGTTTCCTTCCTTCTTCTAACTGTGGGCTTTTCTTGTTGCTCTCTTTCTAATTCTTTAAGTTGTAGAATTAGATAATTTTTACCAGTTTTTCTTTCTCCCCCCCCCCCACACACACATTGCATTTTATTATTTTCTAAAAGAGGTCTTTGCTCCTTTAGAAAAATGAAATGAGGGGAGACAGCCCACTGAAGGGGGTTTAAATTGGAAGAACCCCCCTCCCTTGCCAGAAACAGTCCTGAACCTGTATGTGCCTTTCTGGAGGGAAGTCTACATTTTACCTGGGGAGGGAGGGGTTTACTTGGGCTTGATCAGGTGACAACACAAATCAGTGTCCCTTGGGTTTCAGAGCTGTGCATGGCTTTTTAAAAAAATTTCTTTATTGATTAAGGTATTACATATGTGTCCTTATTCCCCCATTTACCCCCCCCCCAATGCATGCCCTTACTCCCCTGTTGTCCGTGTCCATTGATTAGGCTTATATGAATGCATATAAGTCCTTTGATTGATCTCTCCCCCTTACCCCCACCATCCACTACCTTCCCTGAGGTTTGACATTCTGTTCGATGTTTTTCTGTGTCTGGATCTGTTTTTGTTCATCAATTTATGTTGTTCATTATATTCCATAAATGAGTGGGATCATGTTATATTTATCTTTCTCTGCCTGACTTATTTCACTTAGCATAATGCTCTCTAGCTCCATCCCTGTTGTTGCAAATGGTAAGTATTCCTTCATTTTTACTGCAGCATAGTATTCCATTGTGTAGATATACCACAGTTTTTTACTCCACTAATCTGCTGATGGGCACTTAGGCTGTTTCCAAATCTTAGCTATGGTAAATTGTGCCGCTATGAACATAGGGGTGAAAATATCCTTTCTGATTGGTGTTTCTAGTTTCTTGGGATATATTCCTAGAAGTGGGATCACTGGGTCAAATGGGAGTTCCATTTTTAGTTTTTTTAAGGAAACTCCATACTGTTCTCCACAGTGGCTGCACCAGTCTGCATTCCAACCAGCAGCACAAGAGGGTTCCTTTTTCTCGGCATCCTCGCCAGGACTTGTCATTTGTTGATTTGTTGATGATAGCCATTCTGATGGTAGCACATTGTTGTTTTGTTTTGCATCTCTCAGATGATTAGTGACTTTGAGCATGTTTTCATATGTCTCTTGGCCTTCCTTCTGTCTTCTTTCGAAAAGTATCTATTTAGGTCAGTTGCCCATTTTTTCATTGGGTTGTTTATCTTCTTTTTGTTAAGTTGTATGAGTTCCCTGTAAATGTTAGAGATTAAACCCTTATTGGTGATATCATTGGCAAATATGTTCTCCCATGCAGTGGGCTTTCTTGTTGCTTTTTTGATGGTTTTCTTTGCTGTGCAAAAGTTTTTGTGCATGGCTTTTTGGGTGTCGAATGTTGGGTGAGATACTACATACTTACTCCCTTCTCCCCCCTGACTGAATATGTTGAAAGTTTTTAAGTTCAGATAATGAAGTTGACCTGGTGTACGGGTGTCTTTTTCAGAGTCTCTCATCAGCAGCCACAGGAAGCTGAGCGCCAGGCACGCAGCAGTTTCCCTGCCCCGCTGACGGAGGTCCTGACTGCCTGGTGCTGGCCCCCAGGCTCCACACTGGCCCGTTTTTAAAAATCAACATGACCCACTTCCATCCCTCTCCATCATATCCTGAGCCACAGTGGTGGGTGTTTTTGTTGGTGCTTTACCATTTCCCTCCATTATGGTGGAAGATCACATTCTTCTAGAGGTATCTCTTTGGGTCCCCCCCAATCATTTTTAGGCAAAGAGAACAGGAGTTTCTGGGCTGCGGGGCATCGTTCTGTGGTCTAAATTTCGCTCTCACAATCCAGATGCGCTTAATTCCAGGCTGGTTCGTGTGCGGAGGTGGTAGAGATGGCTGGCCCCTCCTTCCCACCATGACAGGGAGTCACAGGAAAACTGTGGGGCTGGTTCTTCTGACACCTGTGTCGCTTCCCCCTTCGCATGACCCCTAACTCACACCCTCATCTAATAAGGCCCCATTAGTGTGTTTCCCTTCTCCTGGCAAATTTGCATCATTATCCACTGCCTTTTTCCTAGGATCAAATTGCGGTGATGGTTTCCCCAGTCAGCGTCCCCTAATTCTCTCAATTCTATCATACACACTCACTACGAAGTTTGCCCTCAAATTATTGTGTCATGATAAACATGTCCAGACAAGAGGAAAGGACATACTTTCCACAGAGAATCAGAGGAGGTTGGGGATGAAGTGAAGACAAGGCAGGCCCTATGGAAACATGAAGATAGTTTTATATTGCAGAGTTAGTTCCCCAACAGTCAGAATTTGTCCCTGAAAAAGGTTAAACCTTGTAACACCTGCTTCAAAAAACCAAAACAAAATAATTGGCGGGGGGGGGGGGGGAAACAAAACAAAAGAAAACCCAAAGAACCTCTAAGCCTAAGGGCTTAAACATTAGAGGCGTAGCCTTTTCTCTATTTTTTATATTTATATGAATATAATTCATGCTTCATGCTAAATACATTATTTACCTTACAAGAACTTTATTTTTGAATAAAAAAGTTTGTGTTTTTATGTGTTTTTTTTCCTTTTTCTTTTAGAAGGTATCCATGCATTGTGGATCAGAAATTTCTGCTGGCTACAACGGGCTGACTGTGGAAATCACTGGTTTTTGCAAAGATGGATCCTGACATTATTTGCAAACTCCATTTTGAGGGCAGTATGGGAGTTTTCTTTTGTCTTTTTGCCACATTTTCCTTTTTGTGTGTGTGTCCATCAATGTGCCTTTCATCTTTTAAAAATAGACCACAATACTAATGGCAGGTTCCATAGCTTTTTGCTTGTTTGTTTTGACTTGGATCAAATAGTTTTGACAGACAGAAAAAGATTTGTACCATTATTTCCTTCCTTGACAGCTATTGTAATTTCTTGGACTTGATTTTCACTTGGGCAGTTAAGAAAACAGCCTGTTTGTGGCTTTTTTCTCACTCTCATGTGAGTGTGTGTGTGTGTGTGTGTGTGTGTGTGTGTGTGTGTGTGTGTGCAGGGACAACCCTTCAGGCTTATGGCTTGTGGAACATTCTCTTAATTTAAGATAGAATAGAATTCAATGATTAGGAACATCACTAAAAACTGGCCCCATTTCCTTTCCTTAGTCATTGATACCAGTTTCTGATGGTCCAGTGTCCACTGCAAGACATCAGGAGGCTGGCCCAGGACTTTTGTTTGCTGGATGTTTTTTGATGACTGCTTAAATTTCCTCCATAGTTATCGGCCTATTCAGATTTTGTATTCTTCCTGATTTCGTTTTGGAAGGTCATATTTTGCTAGGAATATGTCCAATTCAATTCTTCTAGGTTGACCAGTTTGTTGGAGTAGAGCTGTTCATAGTATTTTTTTTTTTACAATTCGTTTTATTTCTGTGGGGTCTGTTGTTATTTTGCATCTTTCATTTGTGGTTTTGTTTATTTGGGTTTCTCTCTTTGCTTCTTGGTGAGCCTGGCTAGAGGTTCATCAATCTTGTTTATCCTTTCAAAAAACCAGCTCTTGGTTTCATTGATTTTTTTTTGTCTCTATGTCATTTATTTCGCCCTGATATTTATTATTTCCTTCCTTCTGCTAACTGTGGGGTTTTCCTTCCTTCTGCTAACTGTGGGCTTTATTATTTCCTTCCTTCTGCTAACTGTGAGGTTTTCTAATTCTTTAAGTTATAGAATTAGATAATTTATTACCAGTTTTTCTTGTTTTTGTTTCTTATTTTTTGAGGTAGGCCTGTAAAGCTATGAACTTCCCTCTCAGGACTGCTTTCACTGTGTCTCATACATTTTGGATTGTTGTGTTTTTATTGTCATTTGTTTCCAGGATGTTTTTTATTTCTACTTTGATCTCTTTGGTAACCCAATGACTGTTTAATAACATACTATTTTGCCTCCAAATTTTTGACTTTTTGTGATTGTTCTTATTGTAGTTTATTTCTAATATTATGCTATTGTGATCTGAGAAGATGCTTGAAATGATTTCAATCTTCTTGATTTTCAATAGAGTTTGCCTGTGTCCCAAAATGTGCTCTATCTTTAAAAATGTCTCATTTGCACTTGGGAAGAATGTATATTCTGTCATCTTGGTGTGAAAAGTTCTGAAGATGTTGATTATCAGGTGTACCGGTTAATAATGCAGATTTTGTAATCAAAGAAAACACGATAATTTCAAGAGAAACAGCAAAAGTGCTTTATTCAAAGTAATGTCCATCACTAGCTACACATTTCCCTCATCTTTCAGGTAATTTGTGGATACTATCCCAATAGAACTTTCCTTGTTTTGAAGCAAACCATTCAGAATCCTAATTTCCCACTTCTTCATACATTTTGAAGTACTGCTCAGAAAGTCCGTGTGCCATCGATTGGAAAAAGTGGTAATCTGAAGGAGCAAGGTCTGCTGAATATGGCAGGTGGGTTAATACTTCCCAGGCAAGATCTTTTAACATGTCTTTAACTGGTTTTGAAATGTGTGATGTTGTATTATCATGAAGCAAAATTACTTTGCCGTGTCTTCTGGCCCACTTTGGTCGTTTTACAATCAAAGCATGGTTCAGATAGATTATTTGTTGTCAGTAGCAATCAGTATTAATGGTTTCACCAGGTTTTAGAAGTTTATAATACACCATACCTTCCTGATCCCACCAAACACAGAGCATTGTCTTCTTTCTGAAGTGATTTGGCCTTGCAGTTGATGTTGATGGTTGACCTGGATCAACCCATGATTTTGTGCATTTGGATTCTCAAAATAAATCCACTTTTCATTGCCAGTCACAATTTGATGCAAAAAGACTTTTGTGCAGTTGAAGCAACATTTTACCGATGACTTTTTGGTTTTCCATTTGTCTTTCGTTCAGTTGATGTGGCACCCATTTTCCTTACTTTAAAATCGTTCCCATTGCTTGTAAATGATCTGAAATTGTTTGCTGAGCAAGGTTTAATCTTTCTGCAAGTTTGGTTTTGAGTTTGACACTAATCTTCATCCAATAATGCTTGTAATTGTTGGTCTTCAAACTTTTTCGGTTGACCTGGACATTCTTTGTCTTTCACATCGAAATCATCACTTTTAAAGCATTTAAACCAGCGTTCACAAGTATCTTGAGATGGAGCATGTTCACCATAAGCTTCCCGAAGTATATGATAATTTTCAGCAGCACTTTTCTTCAAAATAATGAATTAAAACTTCCCACAAAGCTCTCTTTTTTTGGCACAAAATTCGACATTTTTAATTGTAAAAATATCTATGATGTTAACACCTTCAGAAAATTTGATGTATGAAGTTTTGAAGCCTGTTGTCAATACAACAAAATAGCATACATATCAAATCACATATACTGTATATTAACATATGTGTAATTCCATCTATTGAAAAACATCCGCATTAGTAACTAGTACACCTGGTAAGTTCATGTGATCTAGTGAATCATTTAGGATTGCTGTTTTTTCACCTATTGTTTGTCTAGAAGATTTATATAGTGATGTCAATGGGGTATTAAATTGCCCTACTATGATTGTATTACTTTCAATCTCTCCCTTGATATCTTCCAGAAGTTTTTTATGTATTTGGGTGCTTCTCAATTTGGTGCATATATGTTTACCAGAGTTATTTCCTTTTGTTATATCTATCCCTTTAGTATTATGAAGTGGCCTTCCTTATCTCTTGTTATTGCCTTCACTTTGAGGTTTATTTTGTCAGATATAAGTGTTGGTACCACAGCTTTTTATTTTCATTTCCATTTGCCTGAAAAATATTTTTCCATCCCTTCACTTTCAGTCTGTGTGAGTCCCTTGTCTGGGTTGTGTCTCTTGTAGACAGCATATATATGGTTCATTTATTCTTATCCATTTAGCCACTTTATGTGTTTTGCTTGGAGCATTTAGTCCATTCATGTTTAAGGTTATTATTGATAGGTACTTGTTTGTAGTCATTTTTGCTCTTTATGCCTGTGTTCCTTATTCCATTTTTATTTCTTCTTTTTACAACAGTCCCATTAGCATTTCTTGCATTTTTGGCTTGGTGGTAATAAACTCCCTTAGACCTTTTTTTTGTCTGTGAAGCTCTTGATTTCCCTTTCAATTTTGAATGATAGCCTGGCTGGTTAGAATATTCTTGGATTCACTTTGTATACTTCATTCCATTTCCTTCTGGCTTATTATGTTTCTTTTGAAACATAATTTGATAATCTAATGGGAGATCCTTTGTAGGTAACTCTCTGTTTCTCTCTTTAGCCTTTGAGGTTCTCTCTTTTTCATTAATGTTTGCCATTGTAATTACAACGTGTCTTGGTGTGGGTCTTTTTGGGTTCATATTGTTTGGGACTCTCTGTGCTTGTATGTCTTTTTATTTCCCAAATCAGGGAAGTTTTCTGTAATTATTTCTTCAAATAAGTTTTTTAATCCTTGCTCCTCTTCTTGTCCTCCTGGAACCCCCTATTATATGTATACTAGAGGAGGGTCCCTCAGCCTGGCCTGCCCCCTCTCACAGTCCGGGAGCACTCAGGGGCAGGAGGCAACACAACAATCAGGGGAAGGTGACGCCTCCATCACACCTCTGCTGCTGCCACTGCCGGCAGTGCAAGCCTTGGCTGGCCCTGGTTATCTGAGCCTTGGGTGGCTCTGGGCAGCTGGGAAGCCACCATCTGAGGCTTGCCTGTGCCTTGAGTATCGGCTGGGCAGCCGCCATCTGAGGCTTGACTGTGCCTTGTGCCGGCCCTGGGCGGCTGGAGGGCTGAGAGGACTGGGGGACTCCAGAGGCAGGTGTGTACAGCTGTGTGCCTGTCACCCTGGTGGGGCTGAGGGTACTGGGTGCAGCCATCTTGTGGCCGTGGGCATCGCCATCTTTGAGGGCATGGCAGTCAATTACCATATTCCCTCCTTATTGGCTGTGAGCACCACCATCTTTGAAACAACATGAGGGTCAGTTAGCATATTTCCTCTTTATTAGATAGGATTACTTCATTTCATGTTGAACCAAAGCTCACTTAGCCTCTCCTGCCTTCTAATTTTTTTTCTCCAATTGCTGTTGAGGTTGGGTGTGTTTTTCTGCCCTATATTCTAACTCACTAATTTGGTCCTCTGCTTCTCCTAGTCGACTAATGGAAACTTCAATTGTGTTTTTTATTGTATCTGTATCACTTTTGATTTCCTCTTGATTCTTACATAAGTTGATTTTCTCATCTAGCTGCTTTAGGAACTATATGACCCTTACTCTGAATTCTTTTTCTGACCTATGGCTTGCCTCTGTTTCATTTAGTTCCTTTTCTGGCGATTCTTCCTTTCCTTTCCTTTGGTGGCTGTTTATTTTTCTTCCCATTTTTGCTCTTTCTTCAGGCCCCGGGCACACTGCTTGGGGTTTGAGAGGTTGAATATCTCTCAGGACAACGGTCCAGAAATCATTGGCCTATAGGCTGTGTCTGCCTTTAATCTCACATCTATATAGTCTCTTCTGCATTTTATTCCCTTTTCCCATGCATCTGGTGCCTCAGTTGTCTACTTCAGATGCTCAGGGTGGTGGGAGCGGGTGCACAGTTCCTCTGATGTGTGACTCCCTGTGAGGACCCAGAGCCCTCTGGCATGCAATTTGCTGTGCAGCCATGACACCTGAGGCAGGGTGGCACCCTATGTCCCTCTGGCAATGCACTTGTGGCAGGGCCCTGCTGCCCTTGTCTGGGCACACTGGCTTGCTTGGGGTCATCCTGGCAATACTTTCCTATGGCCCGGAGTGTGGCATGTGCTAGGTTGCTTTGGGTATCCCCGACAGGACTCTCCCAGGGGCCAAGGAGAAGTGGGTGCATGTTGCTCTGGGTCACACAGTCCTGGCTTTCTTGTAGCCTGGTGTGAGACCTGTGCTGGGTTGCTCCAATTTGCCCCTCCTCAGCATAAGGCCTTTGCGGGTTGCCCTGTGTCACTCAGATCGCGCTCCCCTGTCATCTGGAGTGAGGTGAGCATTGGGTTGTTCTGGATGTCCCTGGCAGGACTGTCCCAGGTGCTGTGGTGGAGTGGGCATGGGTTGCTCTGGGTTGCACAGTCAGAGCTCCTCTGTGGTGTGTCCTGGGTTGCTCCAGGTCACCTCGACAGCAGGTCCTGGTGCTGGGGGTGGAGCGGGTGCAGGGTGGCTCTGGGTCAGGCTAGCAGCATGGTTCTTGGGTTTGGGGTGGTGGTGAGGAACAGGGTGCCCCCTGGCTTGCATTCACTGTGGTGTCTTGGAGCCAGATCCCAGGATGCTGTGTCCCAGCAGGCTGGTGAGGAGGCCTGGTGCAGGAGCTCACTCTTGCAGCACGCACCCCGCAGACCTCTGGGAACTTACTGGGAGTTACTGTACCACTCACTGCGAGGGCACAGTGGTGTTTCCATGAAGGTCATGGCTGGCATGCAGCGTTCTCTAGGTGTCCTCTGCCCTTCCTTGTCAAAAACTGTCTCCTCAGCTGTGTCTAACTTAATAATTCAGGATGGATGTTCTCTGATTTAGTTGCTTTTCTGGCCTGGCCCTAAGAGGAGGTGCTCAGCACTGCTGCCTATTCAGCTGCTATTTTCTATACTCTTGTTCTTTATTTTACTTATAATTTTTATGTGATTGTGGGAGGCTATAAGTACAGGTGTTTACCTACACTGCTATCTTGGTTATGCACCTAAAGTAATTTTAAAAATGGTATGAAATTTGGCTACATAAACAAACCTTGAATAAGATTGTGAAATATTTACACATGGTTGTTTTTTGGTAGTGGGGTTGAGAGCAGGTATACTCCATACCTATCAGTGAGACTGAAAGCTTTTCCCTTAAGATCAGAAATAGGACAAGGATGACCATTCTCACAACTTCTATTGAACAATATACTGGAGGTTCTAGCAAATACAAAAAGTTAAGACAAACTCAAGAGATTAAAAAAACAACAACCACATATGACAAAATTCAACACCCCTTCATGATAAGAACACTCTACAAATTTGGAATAGAAAAGAACTTTCTCACCTGGTAGAGTATGTATATTTAAAAAAAAAAACATGGCTAGCATTATACTAATGGTCTTAAAGCCTGAAAGCTTTCCCCCTAAGACCAGGAACAAGACAAGCATGCCTGCTCTTATCACTTCTATTCAACATTTTGCAGGACTTCTAGTGAGGGCAAGGAAATGAAATAAAATAAACCCAGAATGCCAAAGATGAATTCAAACTATCCCTACTTTCAGATGATACAGTCTTAAATACAGAAATTTCTAATCCTAAGGAATCCTCTAAAAAAAAAAAACTATTAGGACTATTAAATCAGTTCAGTTTAGCAAGGCTGCAGGATTAAAGATCAACATACAAAAATAATTATCTTTCTATATGCTAAAAATAACCCCAAAATGAAATCAGGAAAATAACTTTTATTTAAAACAGTATAAAAAAGAATGAAATCCTTTAAAAAATTTTTAACAAAAGAGCCCAGTCATTTGGCTCAGTGAATAGAGCATCAGCCAGGCAGACTTAAGTGTCCCAGGTTCAATGATTCTGATCAAGGGCTCATACCTCAGTTGCAGGATCAATTCTCGCCCCTGGTTGAGGCACTGGTGGGAGGCAACCAAATGATGTGTTTTTCTCACATCAATGTTTCTCTTTCTCTGTCTCTCCTTCTCCCTCCCACTGTCTCAAAAATAATCAGTGGAAAAATATTCTTGAGTGAGCATTAACAACAAAAACTAACAAAAGATGTGTGAAACTTATGCACTAAACACTTCATAGTGTTTTATAACATACTAGAGGCCCAATGCATGAAATTCGTGCAAGGGGCTCGGCCCTCACAGCCACAGCGGCTTCGTCCGGAAGGTCGTCCAGAAGGTCGTTTGGCTGTCCAGTCTAATTAGCATATTATGCTTTTATTATTATAGATTAAATGAAAATAAATAGAACAATATCCTGTGCTCATGTACTGGATGACTTAATATTGTTGGGGTAATACTCCCCAAATTGTTCTGCAGCTTCCACAATATACTAGTATATCAAAGGGAAAGAGAGAATGGATTTCTTACTTCATGTCTCAATTAAAACTGCTTGAAAAAGCAATGTTTTATATACTATGGACATGTATTACTTTAATAAAAATATAAACTTAAAGGAAGATTTAAACATTATAATTAATAAGGTTAATTATAAGCATATATCAAATTTTTATCCACAGAATTTTTACCTCTTGAAATCATTCATGCAACAGCATTTAATAGTTTAATAATAAGACTTATTTTATCACTCTATGTGGGGACTACTCATGCTCTTTAATTTTTGAAAATGTTTTTCTTTATCATTGCATTTATGGAACCAGTTGCATATCTCAATCAAGTCATATTGAAAATAATGATCAACTACTACATTCATTATTCTTTTGTCTGTGTTTTACCAAATATATTTGTACTGGCTGTCTAAAAAAATTAATATACAAATCATATATCTAAGTAGTAACTTAAAGAGAAATATTTATTGTGAATTTTAAAAATTACACAACCCAAAATCATTTAAAAATTGTAAAGTACAAAGAAGAAAAATGAGGAGAAAAAAGTCATATTAAATATTATAACCCTCAAATAGCTTTTCTTGATTTTTCAGTGTCTAGCATATTCACAAATCTTTATGACATTTGTATAAGATATAAACAATTTGGAAAACAGAAAGGAAATCTGTCCAATATGTAAATTATAGTTTATTTCCCCAGTAATAATGCGTTCTTTATACTGAATGCTCTAATCATGTTATGTTTGATAACTTAAATGGTGGTGATTAGGTTGAAAATTAAGATTACTGCAATAAATCTGTATAAATTATGAGTAAATGTTCTCACTGCAACATTTTACAGATTTTTTTTCTATCTAATGTATCTCATCTATATGGATATTTGTATTTTATTTTATTTTTTAAATATATTTTATTGGTTTTTCTACAGAGAGAAAGGGACAGGGATAGAGAGCTAGAAACATCGATGAGAGAGAAACATCGGTCAGCTGCCTCCTGCACACTCCCCACTGGGGATGTGTCCGCAACCAAGGCACATGCCTTTGACCGGAATTGAACCTGGAACCCCTCAGTCCACAGGCCAATGCTCTTTCCACTGAGCCAAACCAGCCAGGGCTGTATTTTATTTTTTATAACAAAAATGTTGGGTTACTCTAATTGGTTACAATTTGTCTCTTTCATTTACTGATTAGATACATCTCACACATAGTTTTCCTAAGTCCTTAGCACATACATAAAAACTGGTCATCTACTAGACCACAAAGAAGGCCCAAGTCTTAATTATAAGAAACCCTACCGAGCACATTTTCTGAACAGGGAAAGAATCAAACACAAATTTAATGACCCAAGCTTTTATTTTTTTTAAAAAATGGAAAACAGTACTCCTGTGATTTTTGGCTTCAAAGACAGGAAGAAAGTCAGGAGGGCATGGCAGTTGGAACTCCCGTGACACAAGAATGGGGCTGTGCGCAAGTCTTGTGTGACGTCATGGAAGCTCCTAGAGAAAAACAGCCACTGCTTTCTAAGCCACACTAAGGGGCGCTGTGTGGGAACCTCTGGGGCAGTGGTACACCGGATCACTGGAAGATCTTCCTATAGCCATGAGCAGTAAGGAATATTTCAAGTGTGGACGCTCTGGCCACTGGGTCCGGGGATGCCCTAGAGGAGGACAAACTCCAGGGCGAAGAGCTAGAGGCCGTGGCAGAGGTTGTCAGTGCAGTTCTGCCACTCCATCTGATATCTGTTACCGCTGCGGTGAATCTGGTCATCACGCTAAGAACTGTGACCTTCACGAGGACATCTGTTACAACTGTGGGAGAAGTGGCCACATCGCCAAAGACTGTGTTGAGCCTAAGCGCTCAAGAGAGCAGTGCTGTTACACTTGTGGCAGACCAGGCCATCTGGCTCGTGATTGTGACCGTCAGGAAGAGCAGAAATGCTACTCTTGTGGTGAATATGGTCACATTAAGAAAGACTGCACCCAAATCAAGTGCTACCGGTGTGGCAAGACCGGCCATATGGCCATCAACTGTACCAAGACAATGGAGGTCAACTGCTACCGCTGTGGAAAGCCCGGGCATTTAGCCCGGGATTGCCTCATTGAAGATACCGCTTAAATTTTTCCTTTGTGCCCGCCCCCCTCCTTTTTGCTGATTGATAATTGCAGTATTTTCTCTGAAACCTCTTCATTGACCAAAGGTTGATAAATGGAGACTACCTCTAGGCCAGTTAACTTTAATCACCATCTCAAAGGAGGAAAGGGCTTGTAGATATCTTATAATTAACGTTTCTTATAATTAACGTTTCTGCACCACTAGTGAATCCGCCTATTGAACAGTTATTCTGAGCCTAAGGCAATTTCTAGGTCCTTTCGATGTATTTTTATTTAAGCTTTAATTAAGACCTACTGTGTGCCAGCTACTATTGGAGGAGTTTGGGATACATCAGTACATAAATCAGACCAAGTTTGAGAACACAGACCTAGAATCTATGAAGCAAAATATGTAGTGTCTCAAATGAAGATAAATTGCTACAGAGAAAAAGAACACCAGGTAAAAGGATAGAAATTATGTGTGTTGGTCGGGGGGGGGGAGGGGGCACATGTGATTCTGTTTCAGATACAAAGGCACCCTGAGGAGGCGACATTTCCTCAGAGATTCATTGCATAAATAAAGCTGATTCTAGAAATGACTGTGATCTTGACAAAGTAACTCTAATTTATTATGTATTGATTGCTTTTAATTATCTGACTTCATTACCTTTTAAGTAACATTAAAAGACACCTTTATCTGATCTTACCTAGTTTAATGAAACCAGAAAAATATGTATAATGTGTATAAAGAGCTTACAGGGAGAGAGAGCAATGAGAAAAAAACCAACTAAATAAAAAAAAACCTAAGCAGCAAATTGTGGACATAAATATTTTGATGGCAAAATTTAGATTTCTATACTTTAAAAATCTAAGACCATAAAAATTAAGTAATTTCAAAAATACACATATTCATAGATACAATATTATATTTATATTTAGGAGTTTTTGGAAAAAATGTGTTTTCACAGATATGAAAATGTTCAGTTTCATATGCTGAAATCTATTTTTAAAAATAATATCTGAAAAACAACTGAATTTCTATAAAATATAAAAGGCACTTTTAAACAGTAAATAAAACCTGGGATAGGAGGAGGAAACTATTGTGCCAAGAAAGAATTGAAATTGTAATGAAAATAATTTAGAAAATAACAATGATGACAATACTACATATCAAACCTATAATAAAATATAATTTATAACAGAAAGAATATTGTAGAATGTAAAATTTTTGGTCCATAAACTTAAATGGTACAAGAAATGTCACTGAAGTCACATAAACATTTAAACCTGTACATAATTTTTTTTTAGTTTATTTGAGCTAAACAATTACTAGGAAGCAAAATCTCAATGGATTGAGATTATGCTTCAGGGAATGGCAGTTTTTCACCATATTTTATACATTACAATAAAAAGAGAAGACATAAATGGGTTACATAAAACTCAATGCTGATAGATTAGGGAGGCAGGAGAAAGCAAAGTGGGGAAACCTCTGGGACTGGATAAAAAGTAAAACGATAGACATAAGTTTCTTTTACATAGTTGGAAACAGGATAGTTAACAGTCAAAAATTAACTGAATAACAATGAGGGAATTTGTGGTCTCTGCAGAACGGTCTCTTAAAAATGTATCTTCATACTTTATATTTTATATTATCAAAACTATATAATTTCTTTCCAATTTAATTAGAATTTGTAACTTTTAGAAACCTCAATTTCCAATGATAACCAGAAAAGTAAGCAGCCAGCATTCCCTATATTGACTTTTTTTAAAAATTGATTTTTGTTAGAAAGAGGAAGAGAGGGAGAGGGAGAGGGAGAGGGAGAGGGAGAGGGAGAGGGAGAGGGAGAGGGAGAGGGAGAGGGAGAGGGAGAGGGAGAGGGAGAGGGAGAGGGAGAGGGAGAGGGAGAGGGAGAGGGAGAGGGAGAGGGAGAGGGAGAGGGAGAGGGAGAGGGAGAGGGAGAGAAGAGAAGAGAAGAGAAGAGAAGAGAAGAGAAGAGAAGAAAGAGAAACATCTATCAGTTGCATCCTGCACACAACCCAACCAGGGATGGAACCTGCAACCTAGGTATGTGCCCTGACCTGGAATAGAACCCAAAACCTCTTGGTGTATGGGATGATGCTCCAACCAACTGAGCCACACCAGCCCAGGCTCCCTAGATTGACTTTAATGAACACAATTATAATCTTTAGAAACTTAAGTTCCTCTCTATTTTTTTTTTCACAAAAGAAGACTGTATATATTGTTTGGGGATATATATGTGTATACATATATATTTATGTATGTATTCTTTTTTTCTATTTATTGTTTAAAGTATTAAAATAGTAGTACATATGTCTCCTTTTTCCCCCAATGGACCTTCCCCCAGCCCCCCCTCCCCCCCGGCACATGCCCTCACACCCTCACCCATGGTTATGCTTATTACCATTTGCAACAGCATGGATGGAACTGGAGAGCATTATGCTATGTGAAATAAGCCAGTCAGTGAAATAAAAATACCACATGATCTCACTCATTTATGGATAATAAAGAACATTATAAACTGATGAACAAAAATAGATACAGAGACAGAGAAGCATCGAACAGACTGTCAAATTACAGTGGGAAGGCTGGGGAGGTTTAGGGGGCAGGGGGATGTAAGAGATCAACTTAAGTTCCTCTATTGATAAACACACTTATTTTCAAGAAACTTACAAAGCACTAGACATTTATTAACAGCTTCAGATCCACTCCACAGCCTATCTGCAACAAAAGCCCAAAGCAGGCAAACCCATGACTTGTCTAGAAATTAATATTTGAGTATTTCAAGTTTCAAAATATCTAGATATTCAATAGCTTTAATCAAATTTATTAATTTAGAAATGAACAGCTGAGATAAATTAAATTGATTTGATTAGATATGGCTAAGGTGCTATGTTTTTTTTTAAATTTCTTTATTGATTAAGGTATCACATATTTGTCCTCATACCCCCATTCCCATCCCACACCCCTCCCCACACATGCCCCCACCCCCCTGTTGTCCTTAACCGCTGGTTAGGCTCATATGCTTGCACACAAGTCCTTTGGTTGATCTCTCCCCTATACCCCCACCCTTCCCTACCCTCCCTCTGAGGCCAGACAGTCTGATCCATGCCTCCTTGTTTCTGGGTCTGTTCTTGTTCATCAGTCTATGTTGTTCATTATTTCCCCTAGATGAGTTATAAATACACTTATAAGAACCGAAAATGAGACAAGCAATAATGGTTATGGTGACAGGCAAATGAATCAGTCTGTAGTGAGTTTCTTTCTGGGCCAACAGTTCTTTTGAGACCCAATTTCAATGTCCAACAGTTCCTTATGTGTACATGTCAGCAGTGACATTACAGTTCTGGATGGTGGACAAATGGTGGTAATGCAGGTCCGACTCTCTCTGGTTTGGTCCTGGGCAACCTGCAGTGATGCACAGCTGCTAACTGCTAGTATGGGAAGGCCACATCAGTGTCTTCCATCTCTGGACTGCTTCTCTTCTGTCTTCATGGCTGGAGTAGGTCTGTCGATTCCTCTCTATTGCTGGAATCCACATGGTCTCGGAGTTGTTTTCTGAAAATATACAAACATATTCTCAACGAAAAGTTAATAAAGGAATATTTACTATAAATTTGACTTGGGATCCTATTTCATTTTTTGCCCAAATGATTTTCCTCTGGCTTGTTTTGTCACCTTGTGTATTTTTCATGGGTGTCTTGCTTTTAGCCTTACAATTAATTTTCTAAAGTATTAATTTTCTAGATGTAATTTACTTGCAGGATATTTTTCCTTACATGATATTCCTCTACTACCCCCTCCTTTTTTGATTTAAATGTTAGGAGGCTTTTGAGAATTTTATAATGTAGTCTTGATGACTTTTAAATTTTAATTTTTTGCACTATAATATTACTGTTTTAGGTTCGTTACATGGTACACAATTTTAACATGAGATGAAGTACCAATAAAAATTTTAGTTAACACTTTAGGAACACCTTTTTGTCCAGTACTATTAATTTTTCTAGAATATTCACTTGTTTCAACTAGCCAATTTAAATTTTCCTGAAAACTTGACTACTATTTTACTGTCAAATTTATTACTCTAACAACAATCTTATTTTACCCTGTAAATATTGGTGGAAGGGATTATTTGCCTTCTTGAGTAGGTCCTAACCATTCCTGGTGGTAGGCTGGATTTAGATATCATAAACCCACTTCCCCACACCATGGGTACAAGACAACTCAAACAATTCTTGTTGGAGTGAGAGGGCAGCTGCTGTCGGCCAAGTCTCTGTTGGTCACCTGAGTCCTGATCTGAGCTGGGCATGAAAAGCACGAAGCAGCCATGGTGGCAGGAGACCTCACTCAGAAGGGGCTAGGTTTCAGGCCCCTGCAATGTTAGCGGGGTGAGGGTCTGTGCCCAACCTCTGTTGATCCCCAGATTCTCTCCTGATGGCCCCTCTTCGACTGTGCCTGTCTTAGGTTGTTCCTTCCTTGAGGAATCTTACCCGTCTCTGGCTAACCAGCCATCCTCCGGGACCAAGCAGGGTGACGTGAGGTTCAGTTTTGTCTCCTTGGTAGCCTATGCCCCCGTGGCCTCCATGCCCAGCACCTACCTTGGAATCCCCTAGCCTGCTGGTGGGGCTCCAGCACTGATCACATATCTTGTGGAACCCGGGTTTCTTCTCCAGGGAGGGCTCGGTTAGCCCCACGGGGTGAGAGACAGATCCATGGCACCAGTCATCACGAGACTTCAACCTCGACATGGACAGAGAGCTCATGCAACAGCTGTGAGCAATTGAATTGTGAGAAGAGGGTCTCTCTTGGCCTAAAGGGTAAGAGGGACCAATATAGAGTGCTCAAGTGCCTTCCCAGGAGGCCCTCTACACAATGAAAAGGATTAAATCCTTACATGTCCTTTTTAAATTGCTGCCAGACATTCAAAGAATTAGTTTGTAAGTTTGGTTGGGATAATTGTATATTATGCTGTTGTAATTCTAAAGTATCAAGAGATGTGTTAAGTTTGTCTCCAAGCACCAAACAGATGATTTTTTTTTTATACCCAAGGGTGCGAGGAACTATTATAAGTACTGGGGGTGATCCAAATCTGGGGAAAATTTTAATGATAGTGTAGAATAATATCATGTAAGGATATTCTTTGTTCTAGTCCATGGCAATTCCCTTTCAAACTCGCTGTCTATTTCTTTTTATATAGACAAGGTTTTAGTTACATTTTCTGCACCTCTACCAGGGGCATGTAGTGATAGTAGTGACACCCTTTCTTTGGTGTCCACACAAGCCAGAAACCTCTCTTTAATTGTACACACAAAGGGGCATTGTTTTGATTTCGTGTCATACAAAAGGGAAGCTGGGTGGACACCCCTGTGTATTTATACTTTCTTGCCCCACCCATGGACCTCCTGGATGTCCAGGGTGTTTGGTATTATTGGTAACTACATAAGTCAGGGGATCAGCCCACATAAGGGGTCTTACCAATGAAGGGTCAGGAGCATAAGACCAAAATACTTACCCTCTTGTCCCAGGTAAAATTACTGTACATCGGATGATTGCTAGTGTGGCTAGAAAGGCGTTCTCAGGCATTCTTGGGTTTCTGGTTACCTCACAGTTTCTTCCCTGAGGTTTGACATTCTGATTGATGTTTCTCTGTTTCTGGATCTATTTTTCCCCCCCATCAGTTTATGTTTTCATTATATTCCACAAATGAGTGAGATCATGTGATATTTATCTTTCTCTGCCTGGCTTATTTCACTAAGCATAATGTTCTCCATCTCCATCCATATTGTTGCAAATGGTAAGAGCTCCTTCTTTTTCACCGCAGTGTAGTATTCCATTGTGTAGATGTACCACAGTTTTTTAATCCACTCATCTGCTGATGGGCACTTAGGCTGTTTCCAAATCTTAGCTATGGTGAATTGTGCTGCTATGAACATAGGGGTGCATATTCCTTTCTGATTGATGTTTCCATTTCTTGGGATATATTCCTAGAAGTGGGATCACTGGGTCAAATGGGAGTTCTATTTTTAGTTTTTTAAGGAAACTCCATACTGTTCTCCACAATGGCTGCACCAGTCTTCATTCCCACCAGCAGTGCACAAGGGTTCGTTTTTCTCCACATCCTTGCCAGCACTTGTCATTTGTTGACTTGTTGATAATGGCCATTCTGACAGGTGTGAGATGGTACCGCATTGTTGTTTTGATTTGCATCTCTAATGATTAGTGATTTAGAGCAGATTTTCATAAGTCTCTTGGCCTTCCTTCTGTCTTCTTTCGAAAAGTGTCTATTTAGATCAGTTGCCCATTTTTTGATTGGGTTGTTTATCTTCTTTATGTTAAGCTGCACGAGTTCCCTGTAAATGTTGGAGATTAAACCCTTATCGTTGACATCATTGGCAAATATGTTCTCCCATGTAGTGGGCTTTCTTGTTGTTTTATTGATGGTTTCCTTTGCTATGCAAAAGCTTTTTATTTTGATGTAGTCCCATTGGTTTATTTTCCTTTTAGCTTCCATTGCCCTAGGATCAGTATCAGCGAAGAAGTTCTTTAGGCATATGTCAGAGATTTTTCTGCCTGTAGATTCCTCTAGTATTTTTATGGTTTCCTGTCTTATGTTTAAGTCCTTGATCCATTTTGAGTTTATTTTTGTGTATGGTGTAAGTTGGTGGTCTAGTTTCCTTTTTTTGCATGTATCTGTCCAATTTTCCCAACACCATTTGTTGAAGAGACTGTCTTGACTCCATTGTATGTTCATGCCTCCTTTATCAAATATTAATTGAGCATGGTGATTTGGATCGATTTCTGGGTTCTCTATTCTATTCCATTGATCTATATGTCTGTTCTTGTGCCAATACCAGGCAGTTTTGAGAACAGTGGCTTTGTAATACAGCTTGAAATCTGGTATCAAGATACCACCTACTTTGTTCCTCTTTCTCAGGATTACTGTGGCTATTCGGGGTCTTTTTTTTTTTATACCAGATGAATTTTTGGAAAGTTCGTTCTAGGTCTGTGAAGTATGCCCTTGGTATTTTAATGGGAAGTGCATTGAAATTATAGGTTGCTTTGGGTAGCATGGACATTTTGATGATGTTGATTCTAGCAATCCATAAACATGGTATATTCTTCCATCTGTTTATGTCTTCCTCTATCTCTTTTTTCAGTGTTGTGTAGTTTTCCGCGTATAGGTCTTTTACCTCCTTAGTTAAGTTTATTCCTAGGTATCTTAATTTTTGTCGTGTGATGGTAAATGGAATTGCTTTTTTAGTCTCTCTTTCTGTAAGTTCATTATTGGTGTATAGAAATGCCATAGATTTCTTAGTATTTATTTTTTATCCTACTACTCTGCCGAATTCATTTATTAAGTTTAGTAATTTTTTTATGGAGTCTTTAGGGTTTCCTATGTACAGTATCATGTCATCTGTGAATAAAGAGAGTTTTCCTTCTTCTTTTCCAATTTGGATGTCTTTATTTCTTCTGCTTGTCTAATCACAATGACTAGTATTTCCAGTACTATGTTGAACAGAAGTGGTGAGAGTGGGCATCCTTGTATTGTTCCTCTTCTTAGGGAAAATGGTTTTAGTTTTTGCCCATTGAGTATGATGTTGGCTGTGGGTTTGTCATATTGGCTTTTATTATGTTGAGGTATTATCCTTCTATTCCCAGCTTGCTGAGCGTTTTTAAGAAAGGGTGTTGGATTTTGTCAAATACTTTTTCTGCATCAATTGATATGACTATATGGTTTTTATCTCTCAATTTGTTTATGTAATGTATCACGTTTATTGATTTGCGAATATTGTACCATCCTTGCATCCCGGGATAAATCCTACTTGGTCGTGGTGTATGATCTTTCTGATGTATTGCTGGATTCGATTTGCTAGAATTTTGTTGAGGATTTTGACATCTATGTTCATGCGGGATATTGGCCTGTAATTCTCTTTCATTGTTTATCTTTATCTGGTTTTGGTATTAGGATGATGCTGGCTTCATAGAAGGTGCTTGGAAGTGTTCCTTCTTCTTTAATTTTCTGGAATACTCTGAGGAGGATAGGTTTTAGCTCTTCCTTCAATGTTTTATAAAACTCCCCTGTGAAGCCGTCTGGCCCCGGGCTTTTGTTTGCTGAAAGCTTTTTGATGTCTGCTTCAATTTCTTCCATAGTTATCCACCTATTGAGATTTTTAGTCTCTTCCTGAGTAAGTTTTGGAAGGTTGTGTTTTTCTAGGAATGTGTCCATTTCCTCTAGGTTGTCTAGTTTGTTGGAGTAGAGTTGTTCATAGTATTTTTTGCCAATCCTTTGTATTTCTGTGAGGTCTGTTGTTATTTCACCTCTTTCATTTCTGATTTTGTTTATTTGGGTCCTCTCTCTTTGCTTCTTGGTAAGGCTGGCTAGAGGTTCATCCATCTTGTTTATCCTTTCAAAGAACCTGCTCTTCGTTTTGTTGATCTTGTGTATTGTTTTTGTGGTCTCTATGTCATTTATTTCTGCTCTGATCTTTATTATTTCCTTTCTTCTGCTCACTGTGGACTTTTCTTGTTGCTCCCTTTCTAATTCTTTGAGTTGTTGAGTTAGATGATCTATTACCATTTTTTCTTGTTTTTTTTGAGGTAGGTCTGTAGAGCTATATATTTCCCTCTCAGGACTGCTTTCATTGTATCCCATAGGATTTGCAATGTTGCGTTTTTATTGTCATTAGTCTCCCGGATGTTTTTAATTTCTTCTTTGATCTCATTGATAACCCAATCATTGTTTAGTAGCATGCTATTCAGTTTCCAAGTGTTTGAATTTTTTGGAATGTTTTTATTGTAGTTTATTTCTAATATTATGCCATTGTGGTCTGAGAAAATGCTTGATATGATTTCAATCTTTTTGAATTTGGGGAGACTTTGCTTGTTACCCTATATATGGTCTATTTTTGAGAATGTCCCATGTGCACTTGAGAAGAATGTATATTCCATGGCTTTGGGGTGAAATACTCTGAAGATGTCAATTAGGTCCATCTGATCTAGTGTGTCATTTAGAATTGCTGTTTCTTTGCTGATTTTTCCAGAGGATATATCCATTGATGTCAGTGGTGTATTAAAGTCCCCTACTATGATTGTATTGATGTAGATCTCTCCCTTAATATCTTCCAGCAGATTTTTTATGTATTTGGGCGCTCCTGCATTGGGTGCATATACGTTTACCAGAGTTATATCTTTTTGCTGGATTGCTCCCTTGAGTATTATGTAGTGGCCTTCCTTATCTCTTATTATAGCCTTTAATTTGAGGTCTATTTTATCTGATATAAGTATTGCAACACCAGCTTTTTTCTCATTTCCATTTGCTTGAGAAATGTTTTTCCATCTCTTCACTCTCAGTCTTGTGAATCTTTTGCTCTAAGGTGGGCCTCTTGTAGACAGCAAATATATGGGTCATGTTTTCTTATCCATTCAGCTATCCTTTGTCTTTTGATTGGTGCTTTTAATCCACTTATGTTTAAAGTTATTATTGATAAGTACCTATTTGTTGACATATTTTTCCTTAGTGTTTGTGTTTCTTCTTGCCTTTCTCTTTCTTCTTTTTACAGCAGCCCCTTTAGCATTTCTTTCATTGCTGGCTTGGTAGTGATGAACTCTCTTAGCCCTTTTTTGTCTGTGAAGCTTATGGTTCCACCTTCAATTTTGAATGATAGCCTTGCTGGGTATAGTATTCTTTGATTCAGTCCCTTGTTTTGCATCACTTTGTATATTTTATTCCATTCCCTTCTGGCCTGGTGTGTTTCTGTTGAGAAATCAGTTGATATTCTGATAGGATATCCCTTGTAGGTAACTTTCTGTTTCTCTCTGGCAGCCTTTAAGATTCTTGCTTTGTCGTTGGTGTTCTTCAATTTAATTATGATGTGTCTTGGTGTCGGTCTTTTGGGGTTCAACTTATTTGGGACTCTGTGTACTTCTTGGACTTGGATAGTTTTTTTCTTGCCAATATCTGGGAAGTTTGCTGTCATTATTTCTTCTAATAGGTTTGCTATTCCTTGCTTCTCTTCCTCTCCTTCTTTTACCCCTATTATTCGAAGGTTGTCTCATTTTGTGTTGTCCCGAAGCTCCCTTAGGCTCTCCTCTTGCTTTTTAAGTCTTCTTTCCAGTTGCTGCTATGTTTGTGTGTTTTTTCCTACCTTGTCTTCTAATTTGCTGATGCGGTCCTCAGCCTCTTCTACTCTACTCTTTAAGCCTTCCATTGTGTTCTTTATTGCAGCTATGTCGTTCTTCATCTCCGCTTGGTTTCTTTTTATGTTGGTGACATTTTCATTCAGCTTCTTATAGTTCTCATTGAGTTGTGTGTATTTGTCATCCATCCGTTTAAACATCCTTATAACGAATACTCTGAATTCTTTCTCTGTTAAGCTGCTAGCCTCAAGTTCATTTAACTCCCTTTCTGGTGATTCCTCTTTTTCCTTCCTTTGGGAATTTCCTTTTTTTCTCCCCATGTTTTCCTGTAATGTTTTAATTGTAGATCGGCTTGCTTTGCTACCCTGGTTCTTTTGGGGATGGTGCTACTGGTGTAATCTCACTTCTCCTCGGTTTGGTAATCTAGTGTAGCTCCCTACTTGAGCTACTTGGGTTCTCTTGATGTAGGCCTGCATGCTTGAGAGGCACAACTGTGGTGTCTAGAAGTCAGCAGCTATGGAGTGGAGTATCCCAGTTTTTGCTGTCTTGCACCCTTAGTTGAAATTGTGCGTGTCCAGTGGGGACTCACAGTGGGACCCAGGGACCGTCTGTTGGGAGAGCTCCCAGTGGCTCCCACTAGCACCCTGTGTGTAGATGGGCTCAGGGTGCCTGCCTGTTGTACATTCGCTTCTGTGGAGCTGTGTTTGCAGGCGTAGAGCTCTGATGCACTCTGAGGGGCCGTGGCACTGAAGTTAAACAGCTAGGGTGTATGTGGGAAGTTATTCAGGAGAAAGGAGTTCAGAGTTTCTGCTGTGGGACAGCGCGTCCTTGCCTGTACCGAATCACACCCATCAGGGCCTCAAAGCAGCTCCCCAGAGGACCCTGTGGATATATGGGCTCAGGGCGCCTTCCCTTGCTGTGGCTGTGAGTTTGCCCTCCCTTGATTGTGCGGGAACTGGTGGCGCGTCCGCTGGTGCAAAGCTCTGTTGCACCCTGGCACTGAAATTGCACCTCAGGGATGTCCGTAGGCAGTTATTTAGGAAGAGGCAGTTAAGAGATTCTACTGCAGGGTCGTGCACCCTTGACTGTGCAGTATCATCCCCTCAGGGGCTCTTAGTGGTTCCCAAGCTCTGCCTGGGTGGTGTAGTTCCTGGGTGCCTATGGGCTGGGGATGCTTAGAATCCTGAGTTCCGGCGCTGGGGAGGGTGAGGGTGTACTTACTACTTTCAGCGGCGCACTTTTGGAGGTGGAGGTCTCAGGGTTTGCGCATCTGCAGCTGGGGAGGCAGGTCTTCTACCAGAGTGGTTGTAGTGACCAGGTTTGCTTCTAAGACCAGACTGGGTGGTGGTAAGGTTAGGCTTCTAGTTTCTAGCAGTTACATTATTAAAGATGGCGGGGTCTCTGTGCCACTGGTGTCCTCCCAGAGTGTTTGCAATGGCCGCGGTGTTTTGCCAACCAAGACTGACTGGATTGGAAGCCCCCTGGAAGAACTACAGGGTCTATCTGTCCCTATTTCACTCACACACACACCCACACACGTCCACACACACCTCTATCACTCCTTCACTCGATCACACACTCACCCTCCCTACCTTCCTGCCTGTCGCCATCTTCCATCCTCTGTTTGATGGCTCTTTTAAGTTCATCCCACAAATGCTCAATTGGATTGAGATCTGGTGATTGGGAGGGGCCACCTAAACAAGGTAAAGTCTCCCTCATGTTCTTGAAACCACTCCTGCACAATATGAACACTGTGGCATGGCACATTGTCTTGTTGGAAGAAGCCAACTCCATTGGGATACTCCAGCAACATGATAGGGTGAACTTGATCAGCAACAACACTTAGGTATGTTGTGCTATTCAGACGTTGTTCCACATGAATTAAAGGGCCCAAATCATGCCAGGTAAACATGCCCCAAACCATAACACTGCCCCCACCAGCTTGAAGGGTTGTACTCATGCATGTGGGGTGCATGCTTTCATGCTGTTTCCACCAAATTCTCAGTCTGCCATCAGCGTGATGCAACTGGAAACATGATTCATCGGACCACATGACTTTTTTCCAATGCTTGACTGTCCAATCCTTGTGTTCCTGTGCAAATTGGAGACGTTTTATCTTGGTAACTGCAGATAGCAAAGGTGTTCGAACAGGCCTTCGGCTTCCATATCCCATACGATGCAGTGTAAGGCTAATTTGCCTACAAACATCAGGTGGTCAGAATAATCTGGCCACTAAGTGTAAATTTGAAGTAATGGTTGAAAAGTTTCCTAATCTGGGAAAGAAATAAACTCCAGGTCCAGGAAGCACAGAGACCCAAAGAAGATGAACTCAAAAGAGATCTACGCCAAAACACTATGATCAAAATAAAATAAGGATAAAAAGATATTTTTAAGACAGCAAGAAGGATATAACAAATCACATATAAGGGAAACCCCATGAGGCTATCAGTTAATTTTTTAAAAATATTATTTACAGGCCCAAAGGGCATGACACAAATTATTTAAACTGCTGAAAAACAAAAAAGGGGAACTGTAATCTGTAATAATATATTTGGCAAGGTTATATTTTAGAAATGAGATATAAAGAGTTTTCCAAACAAGCAAAATATAAAGAAGATTGCCACCACTAAAATGCCTTTTAAGAAATTTTAGTGGCTCTTCTTTATGCAGAAAACAAACCAGAAAAAAGAAAATACAGGGAAGAAAAGAAAATCTCACTGGTAAAGGGAAATATATAAAAAACACATTAAATCAACCTCTTAAAAGCTAATATGATAGTTAAAAGACAAAAAAAATAGGAAATTAAATATAACTACAATAAATAGTCAAGGGATACACAAAAGAAAAAGTTATAAAAAACATAAAGCATGGAGGAGGGAATACAAATGTTGACCTTGTAGAATGGTTTTGAACTTAACTGCCTATGAGCTAAAATAGACTGCTATAAGAACATTATGGTAACTGAAAACCAAAACCTACAAAAATACAGAAGAAAATAAGAAAGAAAACCTAAACAAACACTAAAGAATACCAGCAAATCAAAAGGAAAGAGATCAAGCTAAGAATAAAGGAACACTGAACAACAAAATCAACCTAAAAAACAATGAACAAAATGGAAAATCAATAATTACTTTAAATGTAAATTGACTAAATGATTCAATCAAAAGACATATGATGGCAGAATGGATAAAAAAAATAAAAACAAGACCCATGTATGTGCTGCCCATAAGATAACCACTTCAATAGAAACACACACAAATTGAGAATGAAAGGATGGGAAAAGATAGCCCATGAAAATAACAAAAAGAACGCTGTGGTAGCAATACTCATATCAGACAAAATGAACCTTAAAACAAATAATGTAAAAAGAGCCAAAGAAGTACATTACATAATTATGAAAAGGTCAATCAGAGAAGAGGCTATAACATCTATACTAATAAAAGCCTAGGTGGCATATCGGGCTTGCATCATCACAAGATGGTCGCCCCATGTCATCACAAGATGGCCACCACAAGATGGCTGGCAGGGGAGAGCAGTTAGGGGTGACTGGGCCTGCAGGGGAGGGTAGTTAGGAGCAACCAGGCCTTCAGGGAAGGGCAGTTGGGGGCAACCAGACCTGCAGGGGAGGGCAGTTGTGGGTGATCGGGCTGGCATGGGAATAGTTAGGTGTCAATCAGGCTGGCAGGGGTGTGGTTTGAGGGTGATCAGGCTGGCAGGCAGGCTAGTGGTTGGGAGCCAGCAGTCCTGGATTATGAGAGGGATGTCCGACTTCCGGTTTAGGCCTGATGGGATCGGGCCTAAACCATCAGTCGGACATCCCACGAGGGGTCCTGGATTGGAGAGGGTTCAGGCCAGGCTGAGGGGGCTCACCCCCAATGCACAAATTTCATGCACTGGGCCTCTAGTATGAAATATAACACAACAATAAAAAAGAATGAAATCTAGCCATTTGAGAAAATGTGGATGGACCTAGAGGGCATTATGCTAAGTGAAATAAGTCAGAAAAATATAAATACTTTATAGTTTCACTTATGTGTGGAATCTATAAAAACAAAACAAATGAGTAAACAAAACAAAACAAAACAAAAACAGACTCATATAAACAGATCAAACTAATGGTTGCTAGAAGGGGCGAGAGTGGGTTATAGGTGAAAAGGTTAAAGGGGAAAATAATCAACAATCCTATCTAATAAAAGGGTAATATGTAAATTGTCCCCTCAACTGAGAGTTCGACCAGGAGTTTGACTGGAGTTCGACCAGGGGGCAGGGCTGGCCCACCAATCGCCAGTGGCCCCACCCCTGGCCAGCCGGCCAGATTGACCCTGCTTGGGCAGGCCAACCAGACCCCACCCATGCACGAATTCATGCACTGGGCCTCTAGTATTATAAGTTTTCATGATAAGAGATGATTACTAGACTTAGTGTGGTGATCCTATTGTAAGAAGTATAAATGACAAATAACTAAAGTTTTACACCTGAAACTCATAGAATATTCTATACCATCTACACTTAAATATCAAACATAAAATACTTGAAAAGCAAGAAAAATTCTCAAATTAAAATACATATAGTAACAAAAATCATGTTTTATATACTTCAAATAATGTCTTTGAGTCCAATTTTGCTGGAATCTTATTATACGATATATTTTTTAAATTACATTTTTATTGATTTTACAGAGAGGAAGGGAGAGGGATAGAGAGCTAGAAACATTGTTGAGATGTCGATCAGCTGACTCCTGCACACCCGCTACCAGGGATTGAGTCCACAACCAAAGTACATGCCCCTGACTGGAATCGAACCCTGGATCCTTCAGTCCATGGGCTGATGTTCTATTCACTGAGCCAAACCATTTATGATGATATGATATTTAAAATATCTACATCTTTTGATGTTGCCTGTAAATATGCCAGGAGTTAGTATGCTAGCTCTCTGATTTTCAACAGCTTTACAGATAAAGACATTATAATCATTTTTGATCATGTAGCTCATATAGTAACTGTTTGGTTTTGAGGGCTAAGTTCAGCTGCCAATTTGCTTGCATGTCTTCTAACCAATTAATTCAGATGGATTAAAAAAATCTATTATAAGAAATACATAGAAGGAAAATATAGAAGTTTCAAGTGACCTCTCCAAATAATATCCCACACAATTACTTTTTCACATAAAATTATTAATAATTAAATTAAAATCTATTAACAAAATTGCTGAGATGGTTATGATAAAATAACCATACCCGAATGCAAGTTTTCTAAATTGTGTTCCTTATTCATTTTCATTATTTTATTCTTTACTAGAGTCCCAATGCATGAAAATTCATGCACTTGAGGCGGTCCCTCAGCCTGGCCTGCCCCCTCTCACAGTTCCGGAGCCCTCAGGGGTGGGAGGCAACCTGGTGATCAGGGGAAGGCGATGCCCCCAATCACACCTCTGCTGCTGCCACTGCGAGCAGTGTAAGCCTAGATCGGCCCTGGTTACCTGAGCCTCGGGCAGTCCTGGGAGGCTGGGCAGCAGCCATCCGAGGCTTGCCTGCACCTTGGGCTGGCCCCGGTAGGGCAGAGGGTACTGGGCGCCACCGTCTTGTGGCTGTGAGCACCGCCATCTTTGAGGACGGGGCAGTCAATTAGCATATTCCCTCCTTATTGGCTGTGGGTGCTTCCATCTTTGCGACTGCATGAGGGTCAATTAGCATATTCCCTCTTTATTATATAGGATTGATTAAAGTATTACATATGTCTCCTTTTCCCCCCAGTGACCTCTATCAAACCACTCCCACCCTCCAGCACATGCCCTCACCCCCCTAGTGTCTGTGTTCATTGGTTATGCTTATATGAATGCATACAAATACTTTGGTTTATCTCTTACCCGCCCCCATCCCAGCAACAGGCCTTCCCTCTGAGGTTTGACGTCTGTTCGATGCTTCTCTGTCTCTGGATTTATTTTTGTTCATCAGTTTAATATTGTTCATTATATTCCACAAATGAGTGAGATCATGTGGATATTTATCTTTCTCTGACTGGCTTATTTCTCTTAGCATAATGCTCTCCATGTCCATCCATGCTGTTGAGAATGGTAAGAGTTCCTGCTTTTTTACAGCAGCATAGTATTCCATTGTGTAGATGTACCACTATTTTCTAATCTACTCATCTGCTGATGGGCACTTAGGCTGTTTCCAAATCTTAGCTATGGTAAATTGTACTGCTATAAACATAGGGGTGCATATATCCTTTCTGATTGGTGTTTCTAGTTTCTTGGGATATGTTCTTAGAAGTGGGATCACTGGGTCAAATGGGAGTTCCATTTTTAATTTTTTGAGGAAACTCCATACTGTTCTCCACAATGGCTGCACCAGTCTGCATTCACACCAGCAATGCACCAGAGTTTCTTTTTCTCCACATCCTCGCTAGCACTTGTTGTTTGTTGATGACAGCCATTCTGACAGGTGTGAGATGGTACCTCACTGTTGTTGTTTTTTTAATTTATTTATTGATTAAGGTATCACATATTTGTCCTCATCCCCCCATTCCCAGCCCACACTCCTCCCCACACATGCCCCCACACCCCTGTCCTTAACCGCTGGTTAGGCTCACATGACTGCACTCAAGTCCCTTGGTCGATCCCTCCCCTCTACCCCTACCTTCCCCTACCCCCCCTCTGAGGCCCGACAGTCCTATCCATGCCTCCCCATTTCTGGGTCTGTTCCTGTCCATCAGTCCATGCAGTTCATTATTTCCCCTAGATGAGTGAGATCATGTGCTATTAGAAATACACTTATAAGAACCGAAAATGAGACAAGCAATAATGGTTATGCTGACAGGCAAATGAATCAGTCTGTAGTCAGTTTCTTTCTGGGCCAACAGTTCTTTTGAGACCCAATTTCAATGTCCAACAGTTCCTTATGTGTACATGTCAGCACTGACATTTCAGTTCTGGATGGTGGACAAATGGTGTTAATGCTGGTCTGACCCTGTCTGGTTTGGTCCTGGACAACCTGCAGTGATGCACAGCTCTTAACTGCTAGTATGGCAAGGCGACGTCAGCATTTCCATCTCTGGACTGCATCTCTTCTGTCTTGATGGCTGGAGTAGTCCTGTCAATTCCTCTCTGTTGCTGGAATCCACATGGTCTCAGAGTTGTTTTCTGAAAATATACAAACATATTCTCAATGAAAAGTTAATAAAGGAATATTTTCTATAAATTTGACTTGGGATCCTATTTCATTTTTTGCCCAAATGATTTTCCTCTGGCTTGTTTTGACACCTTGTGTGTTTTTCATGGGTGTCTTGCTTTTAGCCTTACAATTAATTTTATAAAGTATTAATTTTCTAGATGTAATTACTTACAGGATATTTTTCATTACATGATATTCTTCTACTATCCCCGCCCTTATTGTTTTAAATATTAGGATGCTTTTGAAAATTTTATAATGTAGTCTTGATGGCATTTAAATTTTAATTTTTAGCACTATAATATTACTGTTTTAGGTTCATTACATGGTACACATTTTTATCATGAGATGAAGTACCAATAAAAATTTTAGTTAACACTTTAGGAACACCTTTTTGTCCAGTACTATTAATTTTTCTAGAATATTCGCTTGTTTCAACTAGCCAATTTAAATTTTCCTGAAAACTTGACTACTATTTTACTGTCAAATTTATTACTCTGACAACAATCTTATTTTACCATGTAAATATTAGTGGAAAGGATTATTTGCCTTGTTGATTAGGCCCTGAGCATTCCTGGTGGTAGGCTGGATTTAGATATCGTAAACCCCCTTCCCCACACCATGGGTACAAGGCAACTCAAACAATTCTTGTTGGAGTGAGAGGGCATCTTCTGTCGACCAAGTCTCTGTTGGTCACCTGAGTCCTGATCTGGGCTGGGCATGGGAAGCACGAAGCAGCCATGAGGGCAGGAGACCTCCCTCAGAAAGGGCTAGGGTTCAGGCCCCTGCAATGTTAGCGGGGTGAGGGTCTGTGCCCCACCTCTGTTGATCCTCAAATTCTCTCCTGATGGCCCCTCTTCGACTGTGCCTGTCTTAGGTTGTTTCCCTTTTGAGGAATCTTACCCATCTCTGGCTAACCAGCCATCCTCCGGGGCCAAGAAGGTGATGTGAGATTCAGTTTTGTCTTCTTGGTAACTTATGTCCCCATGGCCTCCATGCCCAGAACCTGCCTTGGGATCCCCTCGCCTGCAGGTGGGGCCCCAGCACTGATCACATATCTTGTGGAACCCAGTTTTCTTCTCCAGGGAGGGCTCAGTTTGCCCCACTGGGTGAGAGACAGATCCATGGCACCAGTCATCACGAGACTTCAACCTCGACATGGACAGAGAGCTCATGCAACAGCTGTGAGCAATTGAATTGTGAGAAGAGGGTCTCTCTTGCAATAAAAGGTAAGAGGGACCAATATAGAATGCTCAGGTGCCTTCCCAGGAGGCCCTCTACACAATGAAAATGATTAAATCATTACATGTCCTTTTTAAATCGCTGCCATTCAAAGAATTAGTTTGTAATTTTGCTTGGGATAATTGTACATTATGCTGTTGTAATTCTAAAATATCAAGAGATGTGTTAAGTTTGTGTCCAAGCACCAAACAGATGATTTTTTTTTTATCCCCAAGGGTGCGAGGAACTATTATTAGTACTGGGGGTGATCCAAATTTGGGAAAAATTTTAATGATAGTGTAGAATAATATCATGTAAGGATATTCTTTGTTCTAGTCCATGGCAATTCCCTTTCAAACTGGCTGTCCATTTCTTTTTATATAGACAAGGTCTTGGTTACATTTTCTGCACCTCTACTGGGGGCAAGTAGTGATAGTAGTGACACCCTTTCTTTGGTGTCCACACAAGCCAGAAACCTCTCTTTAATTGTACACACAAAGGGGCATTGTTTTGATTTCGTGTCATACAAAAGGGAAGCTGGGTGGACACCCCTGTGTATTTATACTTTCTTGCCCCACCCATGGACCTCCTGGATGACCAAGGTGTTTGGTATTATTGGTAACTACATTAGTCAGGGGATCAGCCCAAGTAAGGTGTCTTACCCATGAAGGGTCAGGAGCATAAGACCAAAATACTTACTCTGTTTTCCCAGGTAAAATTACCGTACTTCTGATGATTGCTAGTGTGGGTAGAAAGGCATTCTCAGGCATTCTTGGGTTTCTGGTTACCTCACAATTTCTTCCCAGAGGTTTGACTTTCTGATTGATGTTTCTCTGTTTCTGGATCTATTTTTATTTCCCCATCAGTTTATGTTGTTCATTATATTCAACAAATGAGTTAGATCATGTGATATAGCTCTTTCTCTGCCTGACTTATTTCACTAAGCATAATGTTCTCCAGTTCCATCATGCTGTTGCAAATGGTAAGAATTCCTTCTTTTATACCGCAGCATAGTATTCCATTGTGTAGATGTACCACAGTTTTTAATCCACTCATCTGCTGATGGGCACTCAGGCTGTTTCCAAATCTTAGCTATGGTGAATTGTGCTGCTATGAACATAGGGGTGCATATATCCTTTCTGATTGATGTTTCTGTTTTCTTGGGATATATTCCTAGAAGTGGGAACACTGGGTCAAATGGGAGTTCCATTTTTAGTTTTTTAAGGAAACTCCATACTGTTCTCCACAGTGGCAGCACCAGTCTGCATTCCCACCAGCAGTGCACAAGGGTTGCTTTTTCTCCACATCCTTGCCAGCACTTGTCATTTGTTGACTTGTTGATAATGGCCATTCTGACAGGTGTGAGATGGTACCACATTGTTGTCTCTTCCTGAGTAAGTTTTGGAAGGTTGTGTTTTTCTAGGAATGTGTCCATTTCCTCCAGGTTGTTTAGTTTGTTGGAGTAGAGTTGTTCATAGTATTTTATGCCAATCCTTTGTATTTCTGTGGGGTCTGTTGTTATTTCACCTCTTTCATTTCTGATTTTGTTTATTTGGGTCCTCTCTCTTTGATTCTTGGTGAGTCTGGCTAGAGGTTCATCAATCTTGTTTATCCTTTCAAAGAACCAGCTCTTGGTTTTTGTTGATCTTGTATATTGTTTTTTGGGTCTCTATGTCATTCATTTCTGCTCTGATCTTTATTATTTCCTTTCTTCTGCTCACTGTGTTCTTTTCTTGTTGATCCCTTTCTAATTCTTTGAGTTGTTGAGTTAGATGATCTATTACCATTTTTTCTTGTTTTTTTGAGGTAGGCCTGTAGAGCTATACATTTCCCTTGCAGGACTGCTTTCATTGTGTCCCATCGGATTTATAATGTTGAGTTTTTATTGTCATTAGTCTCCATGATGTTTTTTATTTCTTCTTTGATCTCTCTGGTAACCCAGTCATTGTTTAGTAGCATGCTATTCAGTTTCCAAGTGTTGGAATTTTTTGGAATGTTTTTGTTGTAGTTTATTTCTAATATTATGCCATTGTGGTCTGAGAAAATGCTTGATATGATTTCAATCTTTTTGAATTTGGGGAGACTTTGCTTGTTACCCAATATGTGGTCTATTTTTGAGAATGTCCCATGTGCACTTGAGAAGAACGTATATTCCATGGCTTTGGGGTGAAATACTCTGGAGATGTCAATTAGGTCCATGTGGATCTAGTGTGTCATTTAGAATTACTGTTTCTTTGCTGATTTTTTGTCCGGAGAATTTATCCATTGATGTCAGTGTTGTATTAAAGTCCCCTACTATGATTGTATTGATGTCGATCTCTCTCTTGATAACTTCCCGGAGATATTTTATGTATTTGGGCGCTCCTGCGTTGGGTGCATATACATTTACCAGAGTTATATATTCTTGCTGGATTGCTCCCTTTAGTATTATGTAGTGGCCTTCCTGATTTCTTATTATGGCTTTTACTTTGAGGTCTATTTTATCTGATATAAGTATCACAATCCAAGCTTTTTTCTCATTTCCATTTGCCTGAGAAATGTTTTTCCATCCCTTCACTCTCAGTCTGTGTGGATCTTTTGCTCTAAGGTGGGTCTCTTGTAGACAGCAAATATATGGGTCATGTTTTCTTATCCATTCAGCTACCCTATGTCTTCTGATTGGTGCATTTAATCCATTTACGTTTACTTTTATTATTGATAAGTTCCTGTTTGTTGACATATTTTTCCTTAGTGTTTGTGTTTCTTCTTGCCTTTCTCTTTCTTCTTTTTACAGCAGCCCCTTTAGTATTTCTTGCATTGCTGGCTTGGTAGTGATGAACTCTCTTAGCCATTTTTTGTCTTGAAGCTTCTGATTCCACCTTCAATTTTGAATGATAGACTTGCTGGGTATAGTATTCTTTGATTCAGTCCCTTGTTTTGCATCACTTTGTATATTTTATTCTATTCCCTACTGGCCTGGTGTGTTTCTGTTGAGAAATCAGTTGATATTCTCATAGGAGATCCCTTGTAGGTAACTTTCTGTTTCTCTCTGGCAGCCTTTAAGATTCTTGCTTTGTCGTTGGTGTTCTTCAATTTAATTATGATGTGTCTTGGTGTCGGTCTTTTGGGGTTCAACTTATTTGGGACTCTGTGTACTTCTTGGACTTGGATAGTTTTTTTCTTGCCAATATCAGGGAAGTTTTCTGTCATTATTTCTTCTAACAGGTTTTCTATTCTTTGCTTCTCTTCCTCTCTTTCTTTTATCCCTATTATTCGAAGGTTGTTTCGTTTTGTGTTGTCCTGAAGCTCCCTTAGGCTCTCCTCTTGCCTTTTAAGTCTTCTTTCCAGTTGCTGCAGTGTTTGTGTGTTTTTTCCTACCTTGTCTTCTAATTCGCTGATGCGGTCCTCAGCCTCTTCTACTAAGCTCTTTAAGCTTTCCATTGTGTTCTTTATTGCAGCTATGTTGTTCTTCATCTCCGCTTGGTTTCTTTTCATGTTGGTGACATTTTCATTCAGCTCCTTATAGTTCTTATTGAGTTGTGTGTATTTGTCATCCATCCGTTTAAATATCCTTATAACGAATACTCTGAATTCTTTCTCAGTTAAGCTGCTAGCCTCAAGTTCATTTAACTCCCTTTCTGGTGATTCCTCTTTTTCCTCCCTTTGGGAATTTCCTTTTTTTCTCCCCATGTTTTCCTGTAATGTTTTAATTGTAGATCCGCTTGCTTTGCTACCCAGGTTCTTTTGGGGATGGTGCTACTGGTGTAATCTCTCAGTTCTCCTGGGTTTGGTAATCTAGTGTAGCTCCCTACTTGAGCTACTTGGGTTCTCTTTTTTTTTTCTCAATTTTCTTATTAAGGTATTATATGTGTACATATCTTACCATTGCCCCCCCCCACACACCCCACTCCCATATATGCCCTAACCCCCCAGAGTTTTGCATCCATTGGTTATGCTTATATGCATGCATACAAGTCCTTTGGTTGATCTCTTATCTCCCCCACCTCTCCCTAACCTTCCCCCTGTAATTTGACAGTCTGTTTGATGCTTTACTGTCTCTGTATCTATCTTTTTGTTCAATTTTATAATGTTCTTTATTATCCATAAATGAGTGAGATCATGTGGTATTTTTCTTTCATTGACTGACTTATTTCACTTAACATAATGTTCTCCAATTCCATCCAGGTTGCTGCAAATGATGAGAATTCCTTCTTTTTTATGGCAGCATAGTATTCCATTGTGTAGATGTACCACAGTTTTCTGATCCAGTCATCTGCTGATGGGCACCTAGGCTTTTTCCAAATCTTAGCTATGGTGAATTGTGCTGCTATGAACATAGGGGTGCATATATCCTTTCTGATTGGTGTTTCTAGTTTCTTCGGATATATTCCCAGGAGTGGGATTACGGGGTCAAATGGGAGTTCCATTTTCAATTTTTTGAGGAAACTCCATACTGTTCTCCACAGTGGCTGCACCAATCTGCATTCCCACCAGCAGTGCACGAGGGTTCCTTTTTCTCCGCATCCTCGCCAACACTTGTCGTTTGTTGATTTGTTGATGATAGCCATTCTGACAGGTGTGAGGTGGTACCGCATTGTTGTTTTGATTTGCATCTCTCGGATAATTAGTGACGTTGAGCATGTTTTCATGTGTCTCTTGGCCTTCCTTCTGTCTTCTTTTGAAAAGATTCTATTTAGGTCTGTTGCCCATTTTTTTATTGGATCATTTATCTTCCTTTTATTAAGTTGTATAAGCTGCCTGTAGATGTTGGTGATTAAACCTTTATCAGTGATGCCATTTGCAAATATGTTCTCCCATGCAGTGGGCCTTCTTGTTGTTTTGTTGATGGTTTCTTTTGCTGTGAAAAAGCTTTTTATTTTTATGTAGTCCCATTTGTTAATTTTCTCTTTAGCTTTCATTGCCCTAGGGGCAGTGTCAGTGAAGAATTTCTTTTGGCATATGTCTGAGATTTTGCTGCCTGTGGATTGCTCTAGTATTTTATGGTTTCCCGTCTTATGTTTAAGTCCTGTATCCATTTTGAGTTTATTTTTGTGTATGGCGTAAGTTGGTGATCAAGCTTCATTTTTTTTGCATGTATCTGTCCAATTTTCCCAACACCATTTATTGAAGAGACTGTCTTTATTCCATAGTATGTTCATGCCTCCTTTGTCAAATATTAATTGAGCATAGTGGTTTGGGTCAATGTCTGGATTCTCTATTCTGTTCCATTGATCTATATGTCTGTTCTTGTGCCAGTACCAGGCTGTTTTGATAACAGGGGCTTTGTAATACAGCTTGAAATCTAGTATTGATATCCCTCCTACTTTATTCTTCATTCTCAGGATTGCTGTGGCTATTCGGGTCTTTTTTTATTCCAGATGAATTTTTGGAGAGTTCTTTCAAGGTCTGTGAAATATGCTGTTGGTATTTTAATAGGGCGTGCATTGAATCTATAGATTGCTTTGGGTAGTATGGACATTTTAATGATGTTGAGTCTACCAATCCATGAACATGGTATGTTCTTCCATCTGTTTATGTCTTTCTCTATCTTTTTTTCAGTGTCCTGTAGTTTTCCGTGTATAGGTCTTTTACCTCCTTAGTTAAGTTTATTCCTAGGTATCTTAATTTTTTTGGTGCGATGGTAAATGGGATTGCCTTTTTAGTCTCTCTGTTTGTAAGTTCACTATTGGTGTATAGAAAGGCCATAGATTTCTGGGCGTTAATTTTGTATCCTGCTACATTGCCGAATTCATTTATTAAGTCTATTAGTTTTTTCACGGAGTCTTTTGGAATTTTTATGTACAATATCATGTCGTCTGCAAATAAAGACAGATTTACTTGTTTTTTTCCAATTTGGATGCCTTTTATTTCTTCTTCTTGTCTAATTGCAATGGCTAATACTTCCAGTACTATGTCAAACAGGAGTGGTGAGAGTGGGCATCCCTGTCTTGTTCCTGTTCTTAGGAGAAATGTTTTTAATTTTTGTCCATTGAGTATGATGTTTGCTGTGGGTTTATCATATATAGCTTTTATTATGTTGAGGTATGAGCCTTCTATTCCCACCTTGTTGAGAGTTTTTATCAAGAAAGGGTGTTGGATTTTGTCAAATGCTTTTTCTGCATCAATTGATATGACTATGTGATTTTTATCTTTCAATTTGTTTATGTGATGTATCATGTTTATTGATTTGTGGATATTGTACCATCCTTGCATTCCTGGGATAAATCCTTCTTGGTCATGGTGTATGATCTTTCTGATGTACTGCTGGATCCGATTTGCTAGAATTTTGTTGAGGATTTTGGCATCTATATTCATGAGGGATACTGGTCTGTAATTCTCTTTCATTGTGTTGTCCTTGTCTGGTTTTGGTATTAGGGTGATGCTGGCTTCATAGAAGGAGCTTGGAAGTGTTTCTTGCACTTGAATTTTTTGGAATAGTCTGAGGAGGATGGTTTTTAGTTCTTCCTTGAATGTTTGGTAAAACTCTCCTGTGAAGCCATCAGGCCCCGGGCTTTTGTTTTCCGGAAGCTTTTTGATGACTGCTTCAATTTCGTCCATAGTTATTGGCCTATTGAGCTGTTTAGATTCTTCTTGATTGATTTTTGGAAGGTTATATTTTTCTAGGAATAGGTCCATTTCCTCCAAGTTGTCCAGTTTCTTGGAATAGAGTTGTTCATAGTATTTTGTAACAATCCTTTGTATCTCAGTAGGGTCTGTTGTTATTTCACCTCTTTCATTTCTGATTTTGTTTATTTGGGTCCTCTCTCTTTGCTTCTTGGTGAGCCTGGCTAGAGGTCCATCAATCTTGTTTATCCTTTTAAAGAACCAGCTCTTGGTTTTGTTATTCTTTTGTATTGTTTCTTTGTTCTCTATGTCATTTATCTCCGCTCTGATCTTTGTTATTTCCTTCCTTCTGGTTACAGTGGGCTTTTCTTGCTGCTCTTTTTCTAGCTCTTTGAGTTGTAGGGTTAAGTAATTTATTACCACTGTTTCTTGTTTTTTGCAATAGGCTTGTAGAGCTATGAACTTCCCTCTCAAGACTGCTTTCGCTGTGTCCCATAGATTTTGGATTGTTGTGTTTTCATTGTCATTTGTTGCCATGATGTTTTTTATTTCTTCCTTGATCTCTCTGGTGACCCAGTCCTTGTTTAATAGCATGCTGTTTCGTCTCCATGTGTTTGATTTCTTTGGATTGTATTTATTGTAGTTGATTTCCAGTTTTATGCCACTGTGATCTGAGAAGATGCTTGATATAATTTCTATCTTCTTGAATTTGAAGAGACTTTGCCTGTGACCCAGCATATGGTCTATCTTTGAAAATGACCCATGTGCACTTGAGAAGAATGTATATTCTGTGGCTTTGGGGTGAAATGTTTTGAAGATGTCAATTAATTCCATCTGGTCTAGGGAGTCATTTAGGATTGCTGTTTCTTTGCTGATTTTTTGTTTAGAGGATTTGTCCAGTGGTGATAGTGGGGTATTAAAGTCTCCTACTATGATTGTATTGCTATTAATCTCTCCCTTGATCCTCCAGGAGTTTTTTTATGTATTTGGGTGCTCCTATATTGGGAGCGTATATGCTTACCAGAATTATTTCTTCTTGTTGGATTTCTCCCTTTAGAATTATGAAGTGGCCTTCCTTATCTCTTGTTATGTCATTTACTTTGAGGTCTATTTTGTCAGATATAAGTATTGCTACCCCAGCTTTTTTTTTCATTTCCATTTGCCTGAAAGATATTTTTCCATTCCTTCACTTTCAATCTGTGTGAGTCTCTTTTTCTGAGGTCGGTCTCTTGTATACAGCATATATATGGGTCATGTTTTTTTATCCATTCAGCTACTTGATGTCTTTTGATTGGAGCATTTAGTCCGTTTACATTTAAAGTTATTACTGAAAGGTATTTCTTTGTAGTCATATCTATTTTTGTGTCTGTATTCCTTCTTACCTGTTTATTTCTTCTTTTTACAGTATTCCCTTTAGCAATTCTTACATTGCTGGTTTGGTGGTTATAAACTCCCTGAGCCTTTTTTTGTCTGTGAAGCTCCTGATTTCCCCTTCAATTTTGATTGATAGTCTTCCTGGATATGGTATTCTTGGATTCAGTCCTTTGCTTTGCAACACTTTGTATACCTCCTTCCATTCACTTCTAGCTTGTTGTGTTTCTGTTGAGTAATCATTTGACAATCTGATGGGTGTTCCTATGTAGGTAACTCTCTCTCTCTCTCTTGCCGCCTTTAGGATTCTCTCTTTATCATTTATATTTGCCATTAAAATTATGACATGTCTTGGTGTGGGTCTTTTGGGGTTGATCCTGCTTGGGACTCTCTGTACTTGCGTAACTTTTATCTTTCCCATATCCGGGAAGTTTTCTGTCATTATTTCTTCAAATAGATTTTCTAATCCCTGCTGCTCTTCTTGTGCTTCTGGCAGCCTTATTATACGCATGTTACTTCGTTTCATGTTGTCCCGAAGCTCCCTTAGGCTTTCCTCCTGCTTTTTAATTTTTTTATCCAATTGCTGTTCAGATTGAGCTTGTTTCTGTACCTGATCTTCTAACTCACTAATTCGGTCCTCTGCTTCTTGTAGTCTACTGTTGAAACTTTCCATGGTGTTTTTGATTGTAGCTATATCACTTTTCAGTTCTTCCTGATTCTTGCATAAGTTGTTGATTTTCTCATCCATTCGATGTATAAATTCCACGACCATTACTCTGAACTCCTTTTCAGTCATGTTGCAAGCTTCAGTTTCATTAATTTCCTTTCTTGGTGACTCCACATTTTCTTTCCTCTGTGAGTTATTTTGTTTCCCCATTCTGGCTATTACCAGAAAGCTCAAGCTTCCGTTTGCTTGGACCTGGGCTGTGTGCTGTGGGGACTTCGCTCCACCCGAGTTTCACTGATGTGCTCTGACACTAGGACGTGTGGCTGCCTTTGGTTGGCGGGAACCAGACTTGCCCAGGGTCAGTGTTCCCAGTGTTCCGTGTGGTCTCGTGTGCACACTTAGAATCAGGGGCCCTGTCTGCACCACACTGTTGGTATGTGCCGAAAATGAGATCCTTAGCATGTGCCAGGAGTCAGAGTTTCCCTGTGTCTGCACCAAGACTCGAGTGTCAAAGTCTCTGTTGCCTTGTGCAGTTTCTCGTTGAGAATCAGGGTCCCTGTGTGTGCATGCACCAACTATTGGGGTTGCTGGCTCTTAGTGTGAATGCGCTGTGAGTCAGGGATCCCAGGCAGCTGTGTCCAGCGTGCCAAATTCCCTGAAGTGTAGCTGCGTTCTGTGTGTGCTCTCTCTACTGAGCCAAACCGGCTAGGGAGCACACTCTCAAATTCCTGAAGGTGAGCTGGCTCTGTGCACTCTCCCAGATTCCCAGAAGGTGGGCGGAGTTTTTCCTGCGCGCCAAATTCCCCAAAGGGAAGCCCCTCTGTGCACACTCTAAGATTCCGCGGAGGGGGAGCTGTGACCCGCAAGCCAAATTCCCACAAATTCCCCGAAGGGGAGCCCTCTGTGTACACTGACAGATTTCCCCGACTGGGAACTGCTTCTCTCCCGCGCGCGCCAAATTCCCTACAGGGGAGCGCGTCCCTGTGCAAAGCTCGGCAGCTTGGGCGAGGCGCGAGTCTATCAGTTACTATGGCACTTTCCGCGCGCCTGTGGGCGCTCAGCAGCTTGGGCGAGGGGCAGGCCTATCAGTTACTATGGCGCTATCCGCACGCCTGCGGGGAGGGGGATAGGCTCTTTGACTCACGGAAATCTGCGGGGAAGTCTGGATTCTTGTTGTTTGTTGGTCTGAAGCTGTGATAGCAGTTCTCTGTCCCCAGTGGCTGCAGGGTCCTGGTTTGTGTCAGAAGCCAGGATCCGAGTCTCAGGCAGCTCTGTTTCTCAAGATGGCGTGGTCTCGGCGTCCGTGCCAGCCGCCGAGAAGTGTCCGCTTTGTGCGCGGGGCTCCGCCTCTACGACTGCCCGGTTAGGGAGCCCCTTGGAAGACCTGCAGAATCTAACTGACCCTAGCTCATTCACACACACACACCTCACACGTCTACACTCTCCTCTATGGGTTCCTCACTCATACTCTCTCTCTCACTACCTTCCTGCCGGTCGCCATCTTTTTTCCTCTACTGGGGTTCTCTTGATGTAGGCCTGCATGCTTGAGAGGCACAACTGTGGTGTCTAGAAGTCAGCAGCTATGGAGTGGAGTGTCCCAGTTTTTGCTGTCTTGCACCCTTTGTTGAAATCGCGCGTGTCCAGCGAAGACTCATAATGGCACCAGGGAACTGTCTGTTGGGAGAGCTGCCAGTGGCTCCCACTAGCACCCTGTGTGTAGATGGGCTCAGGGTGCCTGCCTGTTGTACATTCGCTTCTGTGGAGCTGTGTTTGCAGGCGCAGAGCTCTGATGCACTCTGAGGGGCCGTGGCACTGAAGTTAAACAGCTAGGGTGTATGTGGGAAGTTATTCAGGAGAAAGGAGTTCAGAGTTTCTGCTGTAGGACAGCGCGTCCGTGGCTGTACCGAATCACACCCAGCAGCGGCTCAAAGCAGCTCCCCCATGGATCCTGTGGATATATGGGCTCAGGGTGCCTTCCCTTGCTGTGGCCGTGAGTTTGCCTCCTCTTGAGTGTGCGTGAACTGGTGGCGTACCCTCCAGCGCAACGTTCGACGCACTCTGAGGGACCCTAGCACTGAAGTTGCACCTCAGCGGT
The DNA here is from genome assembly GCF_951640355.1 of Cnephaeus nilssonii. Lineage (NCBI taxonomy): Eukaryota > Metazoa > Chordata > Mammalia > Chiroptera > Vespertilionidae > Cnephaeus > Cnephaeus nilssonii. The sequence goes on along the minus strand of NC_137071.1, from coordinate 40,113,761 downwards.
GTCAGTGGGCAGTTATTTAGGAAGAGGCAGTTCAGACATTCTACTTCAAGGCCATGCACCCTTGACTATGCAGAATCACCCCCTCGTGTCTCTCAGTGGTTCCCAAGCACTGCCTGGGTAGTGGAGTGCCTGGGTGCCTATGGGCTGGGGATGCTTAGAATCCTGAGTTCCGGCGCTGGGGAGGGGGAGGTTGTACTTACTGCTTTCAGCGGCGCACATTTGGAGGTGGAGATCTCAGGGTTCGCGCATCTGCAGCTGGGGTGGCAGGTCTTCTACCAGAGCGGCTGTAGTGTCCAGGTTTGCTTCTGAGACCAGACTGGGTGGTGGCGAGGCTAGGATTCTAGTCTCAAGCAGTTTTGTTCTTCAAGATGGCAGGGTCTCTGTGCCGCTGGTGTCCTCCCCGGAGTGTTTGCAGCTGCCAAGGGGTTTTGCCCTCTAAGACTGCCTGGATTGGAAGCCCCCTGGAAGAACTGCAGGATCTAACTGTCCCTATTTCACTCTCACACACACCCACACATGTCCACACACACCTCTATCACTCCTTTACTCGATCACACACTCTCAGTCCCTACCTTCCTGCCGGTCGCCATCTTCCCTCCTCTTCTCATTATCGTTTTGATTTGCATCATTCCCATCACTGTATCTACACAGCACTGTTCTTTATTAAATTAAAGCTAATTAAAAAAAAACTAAGGAGCTGTCTGGATTAAAAAAAATTTAACAGATTTAAATGTTTTATGTTAGAGCATAAAATTAGAGGTCACTGATTAAAAGAAATTGCAAAACTTTCTTGTGATTTTGTTAATGCCAAAATGTTCTACACATTTCGATTCTGTTTAAAATTTAAAGTGCTTTTGTAAAGACAGAATATTGTCAGTTTTTATTGTGTTGTCATGCTTTGTTTTAGAATTAAGTCCTAAAGTTTGTTTATATCCAGGTGTATTTTTTAGTTTTTGTCCATTGAGTATGATGCTTGCTGTGGGTTTATCATATATAGCTTTTATTATGTTGAGGTATGATCCTTTTATTCCCACCTTGTTGAGAGTTTTTATCAAGAAAGGGTGTTGGATTTTGTCAAATGCTTTTTCTGCATCAATTGATATGACTATGTGATTTTTATCTCTCAATTTGTTTATGTGATGTATCACGTTTATTGATTTGTGGATATTGTACCATCCTTGCATTCCTGGGATAAATCCTACTTGGTCATGGTGTATGATCTTTCTGATGTACTGCTGGAGCCAATTTGCTAGAATTTTGTTGAGGATTTTGGCATCTATATTCATGAGGGATATTGGTCTGTAATTCTCTTTCATTGTGTTGTCTTTATCTGGTTTTGGTATTAGGGTGATGCTGGCTTCATAGAAGGAGCTTGGAAGTGTTCCTTCCTCTTGAATTTCTTGGAATAGTCTGAGGAGAATAAGTTTTAGTTCTTCCTTGAATGTTTGGTAAAACTCTCCTGTGAAGCCATCAGGCCCCGGGCTTTTGTTTGCCGGAAGCTTTTTGATGACTGCTTCAATTTCGTCATAGTTATTGGCCTATTGAGCTGTTTAGATTCTTCTTGATTGATTTTTGGAAGTTTATATTTTTCTAGGTATATGTCCATTTCCTCCAGGTTGTCCAGTTTGTTGGAATAGAGTTGTTCATAGTATTTTGTAACAATCCTTTGTATCTCAGCGGGGTCTGTTGTTATTTCACCTCTTTCATTTCTGATTTTGTTTATTTGGGTCCTCTCTCTTTGCTTCTTGGTGAGCCTGGATAGAGGTCCATCAATCTTGTTTATCCTTTCAAAAAAAACCAGCTCTTGGTTTTGTTGATCTTTTGTATTGTTTCTTTGTTCTCTATGTCATTTATCTCCGCTCTGATCTTTGTTATTTCCTTCCTTCTGGTTACACTGGGCTTTTCTTGCTGCTCTTTTTCTAGCTCTTTGAGTTGTAGGGTTAAGTAATTTATTACCACTGTTTCTTGTTTTTTGCAATAGGCTTGTAGAGCTATGAACTTCCCTCTCAAGACTGCTTTCGCTGTGTCCCATAGATTTTTGGATTTTTATGTTTTCATTGTCATTTGTTTCCATGATGTTTTTTATTTCTTCCTTGATCTCTCTGGTGACCCAGTCCTTGTTTAATAGCATGCTGTTTCGTCTCCATGTGTTTGATTTCTTTGGATTGTATTTATTGTAGTTGATTTCCAGTTTTATGCCACTGTGATCTGAGAAGATGCTTGATATAATTTCTATCTTCTTGAATTTGAAGAGACTTTGCCTGTGACCCAGCATATGGTCTATCTTTGAAAATGACCCATGTGCACTTGAGAAGAATGTATATTCTGTGGCTTTGGGGTGAAATGTTTTGAAGATGTCAATTAATTCCATCTGGTCTAGTGAGTCATTTAGGATTGCTGTTTCTTTGTTGATTTTTTGTTTAGAGGATTTGTCCAATGGTGATAGTGGGGTATTAAAGTCTCCTACTATGATTCTATTGCTATTAATCTCTCCCTTGATATCCTCCAGGAGTTTTTTTATATATTTGTGTGCTCCTATATGGGGAGCGTATATGTTTACCAGAATTATTTCTTCGTGTTGGATTTCCCTCTTTAGTATTATGAAGTGGCCTTTCTTATCTTTTGTTATGGTATTTACTTTGAGGTCTATTTTGTCAGATATAAGTATTGCTACCCCAGGTTGTTTTTTTTTTTTTCATTTCCATTTGCCTGAAAGATATTTTTCCATCCCTTCACTTTCAATCTGTGTGAGTCTCTTTTTCTGAGGTCGGTCTCTTGTATACAGCATATATATGGGTCATGTTTTTTTATCCATTCAGCCATTTGATGTCTTTTGATTGGAGCATTTAGTCCGTTTACATTTAAAGTTATTACTGAAAGGTATTTGTTTGCAGTCATATCTATTTTTGTGTCTGTGTTCCTTCTTACCTGTTTATTTCTTCTTTTTACAGTATTCCCTTTAGCAATTCTTACATTGCTGGTTTGGTGGTGATAAACTCCCTGAGCCCTTTTTTGTCTGCGAAGCTCCTGATTTTCCCTTCAATTTTGATTGATAGTCTTGCTGGATATAGTATCCTTGGATTCAGTCCTTTGCTTTGCAACACTTTGTATACCTCCTTCCATTCACTTCTAGGTTGTGTTTCTGTTGAGTAATCATTTGACAATCTGATGGGTGTTCCTTTGTAGGTAACTCTCTGTTTCTCTCTTGCTGCTTTTAAGATTCTCTCTTTATCATTTATATTTGCCATTGAAATTTTGACATGTCTTGGTGTGGGTCTTTTGGGGTTGATCCAGCTTGGGACTCTCTGTACTTGCGTAACTTTTATCTTTCCCATATCCGGGAAGTTTTCTGTCATCATTTCTTCAAATAGATTTTCTTCACTCGACCCGAGTTTCACTGAAGTGCTCTGACACTAGGACGTGTGGTTGCCTTTGGTTGGTGAGAACCAGGCTTGCCCAAGGTCAGTGTCCCCAGTGTTCCGTGTGCACACTTAGAATCAGGGGCCCTGTCCGCACCACACTGTTGGTATGTGCCGAAAATGAGATCTTTAGCATGTGCCAGGACTCAGTGTTTCCCTGTGTCTGCACCAAGAATCGAGTGTCAGAGTCTCTGTTGCCTTGTGCGGTTTCTCGTTGAGAATCAGGGTCCCTGTGTGTGCACGCACCAACAATTAGGGCCGCTGGCTCTTAGTGTGAATGCGCTGTGAGTCAGGGATCCCAGGCAGCTGTGTCCGGAATGCCAAATTCCCTGAAGTGGAGCTGCATCCTGTGTGTGCTCGTCATACTGAAGGCTTCACAGGAGAGTTTTACCAAACATTCAAGGAAGAACTAAAACCTATTCTCCTCAGACTATTCCAAGAAATTCAAGAGGAAGGAACACTTCCAAGCTCCTTTTTTTCCCCATTTGACCTTCCCCCAGCCTTCCCTAACCCCCAGCACATGTCCTCACTCCCCTCCCAGTGTCTTGTGTCCATTGGTTATGCTTATATGCTTGCATACAAGTCCTTTGGTTGATCTCTTACCTCCCCCACAACCCTCCCCAGCCTTTCCGCTGTAGTTTGACAGTCTGTTCGATGTGTCTCTGCCTCTGTATCTATTTTTGTCCATCAGTTTATAATGTTTTTTTTATTATCCATTAATGAGTGAGATCATGTGGTATTTTTCTTTCACTGACTGGCTTATTTCACTTAGCATAATGCTCTCCAGTTCCATCCATGCTGTTGCAAATGGTAAGAATTCCTTCTTTTTTATAGCAGCGTAATATTCCATTGTGTAGATAAGGCGTCCTCAAACTACCACCCGCGGGCCACATGCAGGTGTTTTTGCTGTTTTGTTTTTTTACTTCAAAATAAGATATGTGCAGTGTGCATAGGAATTTGTTCATAGTTTTTTTTTAATCTATAGTCCGGCCCTCCAACGGTCTGAGGGACAGTGAACTGGCCCCCTGTTTAAAAAGTTTGAGGACCCCTGGTGTAGATGTACAACAGTTTTCTAATCTACTCATCTGTTGATGGGCACTTAGGCTGTTTCCAAATCTTAGCTATTGTAAATTGTGCTGTTATGAACATAGGGGTGCATATATCCTTTCTGATTAGTGTTTCTGTTTTCTTCTGATTTATTCCTAGAAGTGGGATCACTGGGTCAAATGGGAGTACCATTTTTAATTTTCTGAGGAAATGCCATACTGTTTTTCACAGTGGCTGCACCAGTCTGCATTCCGACCAGCAGTGAAGGAGGGTTCCTTTTTCTCCACATCCTCGCCAGCACTTGTCACTTGCTGATTTGTTGATGATAGCCATTCTGACAGGTGTGAGGTGGTACCTCATTGTTGTTTTGATTTGCATCTCTTGGATGATTAGTGACTTGGAGCATGTTTTCATATGTCTCTTGGCTTTCTCAATGTCCTCTTTCAGAAACTGTCTATTTAGGTCATTTGCCCATGTTTTGATTGGGTTGTTTATCTTCCTTTTTTAAAGTTGTATGAGTTTCCTGTAAATGTTGGAGATTAAACCCCTATCAGAGATAACATTGGCAAATATGTTCTACCATGCAGTGGGCTTTCTTGTTGTTTTGTTGATGGTTTCTTTTGCTGTGCAGAAGCTTTTTATTTTGATGTAGTCCCATTTGTTTATTTTCTCCTTAGTTTCCATTTCCCTAGGAGCTGTATCGTTAGTTTTAAAGAATCAGAGCATACAAAGGGCATGGAGCACATCTGGGGTTTAAGGATGATTATTGCAGTGATAATTCAAGCAAAAGATGCTTAAGGAATGGTAAATTCAGGGTGTCAAGCTCAATCCACTTGTTTAATACTCATCCCCATCTAGAAATTCTCCTACTATGTTTAAATCTTGAAATTCTGAGATTTGGTTTTATTGAGTGAGGCGCCTTCATTGCTTTAGGCATTCTTGACTTGACCCCACCCATTTTTGGAGTCTGTTACTTTCCTATTGAGGTCCCAACATGCTTTTCTGGTTACTGACCAGCAAGTAGATTTGACTCCCTAGTGTTCTCATGGGAAAACTGTTTGTCTCCTTTGCTAACCAGGTAACTTTTCCAAAGCAGAGTTCAAAGGGTTTGCTTCTACATGATATCTCTACTCCCACTCACTCCCATGTCAATACCCATATGGCTAGCACATAGAAAGTTTTCAATAGATGTTAACTTATACCCTCAGGACTGAGAAGGGCTCCTGGCGGCTAAAAACAAACAAACAAACAAACAAACAGAAACCCCACACAAAAACAGCAAGAACAAAAACAAAAAAACAGAGCCTAGCAGTCATTTCCACACAGGAGCCACTCATGCAAACTATACTTCAGGGAGAAACCTGCACTGACTGGTGTGCCTGTGAACTGAACTTCCTGCCTGCACTGTGTTGCTGCCATATGAGCCAGCCCTTATAAAGTAGTTCCTGGAGTCCTAGTCGAACCAATAGAACTTGGATTTCCCATTCAATCAGAGCTGCACAGCTCTGGCCAATCCGAGTGGCTGTACTCTGTCCAATCAGGACATGCCTTTAGGATCTATCAAACTTTGAGGATTTGGCGTCCTCATTTGCATGAGGATGAATCAATCAGGAACCAGGGGCAGGGACTTTCCTTCATATAAGCCATATCCCTTCTGGCTCTGAGAGCACATTTTCCACTGAAGACTGCATTTCCCCAGCTGAAACTGAAACATTGAAGATGGCTCACCAGAGCAGAGCAGACCTGTGTGGAGTAGACAGAGTGGAGCAGAGCTGCTTAGCTGAAGAGGGGCCTGGCCCCAGGTTCAGCTCACAGCCTGTTTTCACAGCTGTGCTGTAGCACTATTGAGCTGTTCCACAGTAGTGCTGTTTTCACAGCTATTCTTTATCAATATTTGCACTGAATAAAGTTTCCTTCTTCACCATACCCCAAATTGGGGATTCCTGTTGATGTTGAATTGGCACCAGCAATAATCAATTGACACTTATGGTAGGTACTGTGGATCATAAATACCCACCGATGTAAGCAACACCTCACCCTGTGCCAACTAGATCTACTCATATGAGAAGAGCTTGGGGCCCTTGCTTGATAGCTCAGTTGGTTAGAGTATCCTCCTAATATGCCAAGGTTGTGGGTTTGATCCCCAGTCAGTGCACATGCAGGAGTCAACCAATGAATGCATAAATAAGTGGAACAAAAAATTCAATGTTTCTCTCTCCCTTTCTCTTTCTCTCTCTCAAAAGTCAATAAAAAATAAAAATAAAAAAGAAGAGCTTGGAAGTGTTTTAAACAAATATTTTTATTTACTGTGTGAATACATATATATTCTAATCTACTCCCATTTCCCATGCTCCCACCCACTACATTACCTCCTACCCTATGCTCCCTCCCCAACCCATCCCAGAATCCAAATTTAAACATTAAATGAGGGTACAGAGGAATAGGGACATTAGTAGAGCATATTTAAAGCACAGTAACAAGAAAATTAGTAATGCAGGTATCCCTGTTGGGATCACAAAATAATGTCCATTCTTCTATTGAACAAGGTGAGACTTCTCTCATTCTCCTTTGTCATGATGTCCCCTTGCAATTTGTCAATATCTCTGCAGGGAGAATTATTTTCTGTACCATTTAAACACTGCCATTGCAGCTTGCATACAGAAAATGTGGCAAATTCACAATATTCTTCTCTGGGAGTCTTCAGTCCCGCAGCCCACACTAAACTACATATACACCCTGTATCTAGTGTGGGATATAATTGTGCACATAGGATGTTTCCATCATTCCATAGATCTTGTGAGCAAGGACAGAGCAGTGCAAAAGACTGAAAAGCTGAAAGTCAGAAGTATCAAGCTCATTTTCATCTCATGGAGAGTCCAGTAAATACTGCTTAGGCAGGTGCTGGAGTAGATAATAAACGTCACTAACTACCTTATATAGTCTAAAAGATCATTTTCTTTCTTTCGTTCTTTATGGGTTATTTAATATTTTTTATTTGTATTTAAATTTTTATTTTATTGAAGGACTTTTTAATACTAAACTTTCCTGTTTGAGTTCCAAGTTACAGGTACAAAGGCCTTCACAAACACAACCTCTTGGTTAAAGCAACAAAAAGAGTATTCAGTGTTTCCCAACTATTAATGAAGGCTTTACACTACCTTGAGATCAGTGTTTTGAGTGGGGAAATCCTCTACAGCAAAGGCCTTGTGGGTCAGCTTGATCTGTATATCTCTCTTGGATGTCATTTAGATCATTCCATAAAAATAATCAAACCAATGACAACTTTATTTCTAGTAGGATCGAATCCCAAAATAATAGCTAGATTTATTCCTTAATTTTAAATTCTGCTATAACATTTAAACTTGTCTAGTTAACATATACCTATTTACATAAATCTAAATATGGGCATTTCCTTCAGAATCTGCATCTATTATGCCAAGAAACACACTTCAAGCTAAAATCTATACTTTTTCCTCAGTACCCACCTTGGGCATCCAGATAATGCTGTTTCTTTCAGCATCAAGCTTTCCCTATGATATAAAAAGGCTCCTTTTCAGTGTTTTTCTGTTTTCAGAGCATCTACCCATTCACCAACATATTTACAAATAAAATCTGCAGTCTTATCCAGACCCCCTAACAGTTTCTAGTTTTTCAATGTGGGGAAAAACATTGACAACAAACACATTGAAAAACACCAAAAGGTCTTACTTTGAGAATCACAAAGTCATCATCACATATAAAATAGTTCTATTATTATTATAAGGGCAGGAAGGTTGAACTAGACACAGAAAACTCTGAACAAGAGATATCAGAATAAACAACTTCATCCCCACTCTCAAACTGTCCAGACTGGCTCCATCTCCTTTCCTTCCTCACATGGCCTGAAGGACGACAGTGTCCATCAATGAGGCTTTGTCTCATAGTCTAGAGATGTTGACAGCCTTCAGCAATGACAAAGAAGGAAGCAGATGGTCCAAATTTGTAATTATGATTCTTGGTAGTCACTTGATGATATTAAGGCATGTAAATTTCCTGGAGCATAGGTAACACCCAAGCTTAAAAAGTTCCTCACAAAGTAGGCAAAGGAATTTTAGCCTTCTGTTCTTCCTACATTATATATGCTAACAAGGGTCTGAGCCCACAGATTTCAATGTCTTTATGAATTCCTCATTGTTTTAGAAAATTACAACTTAGGCATTTACATAACATTTTCTTTCCTGGCATGGATCAGCAAGATTCTTTTATGGTAAGGGTTTCTTGAAGCTCTGTGTGTATCTTTCTGTGTTCTGTGTACATTTTTTCCCCATTTTTTTCTTTATTGATTAGTGCATAAATTGTTTATGCTCATGTGTATTCAAGTTCCTATTCCCAATTTAAGGGTTTGTTTTTATGTGTGTTTAAGCATAAAATTAAGTATATTTTCTTTAGAATAATAAATATCCAATTGGTATTATTATATGCATTTGCTAGCAGGACACTTACCATGTTATAAGGCTAGAAATGTGAATGCTACACAGATTTTAATAACATAGTGTTAGCATCTACAACAATGTACAAAATAGTAATCTAATCACCTAGAAAAATGATGATGGTTTTGAAAAGATTCCGGAGTTCATTTATTCAAACAGATAATTGACTAAGTGACTAAAAATTAAAATTTAGATTTGGAATATGCATTATGAAGATTTGGTCATATTTGTTTTAAAATATAATAAATCTTTGTGCACATTTTTCTGTATATATATGCATGTATGTATTCTTATATATGTGGGAGTATATGTATGTTCACATATGTGCATCTGTGTAGGTGTGTATAGGTGTATGTGTGTTTATGTATATGTGTGAATGCATGCATATGTGTGAGTGAATGTATGTGTGATAGCACACAAAGATAAGTACAGGATGAGAGGGAATTTTCAATGAAAGAGGCCTTCAGTTCAGAACACCTAAGAGTAAATCTATGTTATACATATACAAATAAGTAACATTTAAAATTGACTACCAGCATCTCAGATATATGTGTCAGGAGATAAATTCCTCTAGTCCAAACATATCCAGTGAGGTGTGGTATTGGACCAGCTTCATATAGCTCTTAGTTTAATCAAAACATTTCTTTAAATGTCCTGGATTAGACCAAGGTACAGTTTCATGGCATTGGAAAAAGGCTTGTATGTGCATTTGGATGTGTGAAAAAGGATAATTTGGCAACTTCTCCCATCCACCATTGCTGTAATTCTCTCTGTTCAACTATACATTTAAAAAATGGTGTCCTTCTGACAAGAAGGTGACACTGCTAAAACACTATCAGTAGTTAATACACTTTACACTGTTTCTCAGAAGTGAAAATGACTTTTGCAGGGCTATTCAAAGAATAGTTTTGTTGGGTCTTCCAGATGGCTGATAACCCATGTCCAGAAAAAGGCTGGCCAGGGTGAGTGGTGCAGTCTGTAAACAGACACATATGGGGTTTTGAAACCACAATCCCATAGTTCTTTAGCACCATGCTCAAACCCACAAAGCTAAATGGCTGCACATGGGTTAGAGCCTACGACCTAGCACTCATTAGCACCATATTCCAATTAAATAAGTCCTCTTCAGCCAGAAACTACGTACAATGGTAGCACCCCCAGACTTGGCTGGGTGTTGAGTTCAGATTAGTTGCTGCTGAAAAGAATCTAAGCAAACCCCACAAAAAATCAAACTAACAAAGGGCCCAATTCTTCAAGCATCCTGTCAATCACCAAAGCTGATGGGTAGGAAAAGTTGAGGCAGCAGCAAACACTGAAACTGGATCATCTGTCAAGCATGGAACATCCCAGATATTCAGCTTTACTGAGGTGTGTGTGTGGAGTGTCTGATTCTTTGGAGGATAAAAGTGGGAATAGGGAGGAGTGTTCCTGGGAAGGGGAACACTAAATGAACATACAATAGCACAGTAGTCATTTAAATTACAATTACATCTCTTTAATCTGAACTTCTCTTAAGTCTAAGTAGGTAAAGGAACATATCAGAGCAAGGTATAATTCCTTCAGGAAGCACTGGCTACCTCAGGACATTTTCACTCTACTCTCTCCTCATGAGGAAGCAGAGTCTTAGACAATCAGCCTGATTGTCCTGGGATGTATCCATCCTTCCAAAAGGAGAATGAGAAAAACAACTCTGTTCTTAGAAGAATGAGGATATACATAACGAGAAAGAAAAAGATATCAGCAGAGCTCACCACTCACAAAGACTATCAATTTTAAAAATAGCTGAAGCTGAAAGGTGAATGTTCAATTACAATGATGCCACTAGCAGATGTGGTTATTTATTTAGTCCAGGACTTCTCTAAATATTTAATCCTGTACTTATGTAAATATAATTATTTTTAATATTTATAGTGTTTTTTTTTTATTTTGGTGGTGAGAGTAGGAAGGAAAAAGAGATAAAAGGTTCATTCATGAAAATGAAAATATAAAGAAGCAGAGATTAAACTACCCTTCTTTCCCCTCAAATTGTTCTTGATCTAAAAAAGGGATGCAATACTTTAGCAAGTATGGAAAATTTCCATAGATTCCTGGAGTTCTGACTTCAAATTAGCCAATTTCTGCTTTCACCAGGTAGGATGACTAGCTAGAATCTAAACTCCAGTTAATCTGCTTTGTGCCCCTGGCTTGACACTTTCCAGAGGAAACTGAAGGATTAAAAGGACTTTGAATAACATGTTCTTGGTAAAAAGACAGTGATTAAGATGAGAAGGGAAGATGATTGAGGATAATGAGATTGAAGCAGAAACACACATACACTCTAAAGAGATTATGATAACCTGTTCTCAGTACTGCTAAAACCAATGGGTTTGGTCAGTTGCTATGAAGTGCACAGCAAATGGAGCAA